>NC_054486.1:10251065-10597315 GCF_017639515.1 Carcharodon carcharias
CGTACAGCCTACGTACCTTGCATCTCAATGGCACTGAAATTCATATGACACATTATTCATTTGTGTGATAGGCAAAACATTTTTTTGGCTCGATGGCAGCATCCTGTTAGTTCTGAATAGCACTTGTGTTGCTACGACATAGTATCAGCCTGAAACAGCTAGCTTCACCTGTTGTTCAACGTTTTGAGGTGCCTTGCCCTTCCAGGGTAATCTGAGGTAGACTGGGCATTTTTCAGGGCCGAAAGTGACAGACCTTGTGTCCATTCATGAGTTTGCGTGATACACAGCACGAAATGACCTGATCAGGTTAGCCATTATCCTGCAGGATGTCTTTAATGCACCCTATTTTAAGCATCAAACTTGCATGGTGAGCAAATGGCTTGGGCCCTATTTACAAGGTTGCCGATAAAGGCAATCTTATAGCGTGTGGAACTGTAAGAAACCCAATGCGTGTATTGACGAGTGAAGGTGGGCTTGCGGTAGACCGTGGTAGAGAACCTTCTGGCATATTTCTCAACTAGTACGTCAAGGAAAGGGAGTTCATTTGACTGCTCCATTTCAAAGGTGAATTTGAGCGCAGGATGGGGCCCATTAAGACATGTAAGGGAACTGTTACATGCAGCTGTGGATTTAAATATAGCAAATGTATCATCCACATATCAGAAATATGCAAGGGGTGGAAGGTTAGTTGTCATTCCATCAAAGACATTTTTCTCAAGGAACCCAACAAAGATGCTTGTAAAAGCTGGGCCTAGAGGGGATCCCATCTATTTGGGCATACATGGTGTTGTTAAAGCTGAACTCAACTGCACAAGTTAACGAGTTTATAATTTCAATAAATACTTACACAATGTTGGTGGGTCTAGATCACTGTGATATAGTGCTGCAGCGCAAATATCTATGGCTTCCTTAAATGGAACATTGATGAATAGGCTGGCAATGTCATATGAGCACATGGACACAGCATTGTTATTGATATGCAAGTCCTGTGTAGTCTTCACTAATATGAAGGAATCCTTCACTGTGTATGTGGAAAACTTGTTCAAAACTGGTTGTAACAATTCACCCAACCATTTGGCCAATTCATGCTGTACAGAATTGGTCATAGATAAGATTGGGCATAAAGGGGCATCACTTTAGTGTGTCTTGCACAGCCCATACATATGCAGATGCAACGAGCCACAAGGACAAACCCTGTCATTCATATCACTCAGCAGCTCATCGCTCTTACACAAGTCCAGCAAGAATTTTTCAGCTTACTTTCGAGCAAGGCTCTCTGGTCATGTTGAGCGGCAGGACCAATGGATATGAATTTGGACCCATCATTAAGAACAGCGTGCATTTTATTAATATAGTCACGCGTGTTAAGGATGACTATTCCCGTCCTTTTGTCAGGTTTACTAATGTGTATGTCCGGGGTGGTCTTAAGACCTCGCAATGCTGTGAAAATCAGACAGGTCGTTCGGAATCCCACAATATGTGTACATATGAACATACAAACAAGGAGCAGGAGTAGGAGTAGGCCATTCAGCCTCTTGCGCCTGCTCCGCCATTTAATATGATCATGACTGATCTGATAGTAACCTCAAATCTGCATCCCGCCTACCCCCGATAACCTTTCACCCCCTCGCTTACCGAGAATCTATCCACCCCGCCTTAAAAATATCCAAAGACTCTGCTTTCACCACCTTTTCAGGAAGAGAGTTCCAAAGGCTCACATCCCTCAGAGAAAAAATTTCACCTCATCTCCTTTTTAAATGGGTGACCCCTTATTTTTAAATAGTGACCCCTAGTTTTAGATTCTCTCACAAGAGGAAACATCCTCTCCACTCCCACCCTGTCAAGACACCTCAGGAGCTTAAAAAGTTTCAATCAAGTCGCCTCTTCCTCTTCTAAACTCCAGCAGATACAAGCCTAGCCTGTCCATCCTTTCTTCATAAGACAACCCGCCCATTCCTGGTATTAATCTGGTAAAACTTCTCTGAACTGCTTCCAACGCATTTACATCCTTCCTTAAATAAGATGACCAATACTGTATACAGTATTCCAAATGTGTGGTAGACCAGCTAGGCGCACTTTCAAGGATTCAGCATCTGCTCGCTCCTGCTTGCCTCCTCTCTTGATCTCCTCCCCCAATGATCTGTCCTCCTCAATTTTGTTTCCTTCCCAGGGCACATAGGGAGCCCACGTTTGAAATCAAAATTGCTGAATGCCTAGAAAATCAGCAGAAAGTTAATTGTAACTCTTTCTCTTTTGGGTCACAGCCAATTAAATTAAATTAACAAAATCGGGGATAAAGTGAAAAGCAGCCCCTTAAATGAAAATGCGAAAACAAAGACAAAACTTAAAGGAAACTTACCAACATTAAATCAAAATGTGCACGAAGGGGTCTATAAAGCAGCCCAGTCCCCACGGTGCCTACTGAGCACCGAAAGCCTCAACGGTGCCAGTGGATACCGTGCGCTCCCTCTCCAGGGACCCCTGGCCGTGAACATAGCCACAGAAGAGGGAAAGACAACTGTGTTAGTAACGTTTACAAGACTTCAGCAGAAAAGGAAAAACTTTAAAAAAAATTCAGGGTGATTTGTCAATGTTTGCCCTGCTTAGAGTATGGGTACAGACAGTTAAAAAGTGAAAGAGAATGAGGGAGAGAGACTGCCATGAAAAGGAAGGTCAGCAGCAATGCTTTGTGACAAGCAAAATTAATATTATTCCTGATAAATGGTACTGCTGGATTGCTTTACTTACTTTGGCAGCATTTTAAAGGTCAGACTAATCTTCTACACCTCTTTTCATGTCTTACATAATCTAAAAAGTAATTGCCTTGGATGCCACCTCATGCTAGTCATAGAGCATCAAACAGACAATTCTCCTCACATGGCAACGCCTTCACTAAATAGCCATTAAAGAGTGATCTTCAGAGTACTGTGCTTCACTTGCCCACAGGCTCTGTTTTCTGTCTTCATGTATTTTATGCTACCCACTTGTTTTTGGCTCCACACAGATTTCGCAAAGGGTGAAAAGACATTTGTAATCCCTAGAGTTTTTTTTAGAAGGCAAGAAACTCACACAGGGGTCATGGAGAATCAGAGTGACAGCCTTATGCTGTGAGGGAGGAGCCCAAGGATCTGATCAGCCTAGAGATTAATCACTGCCAAAATTCTCGTCAAGTGGAGTTTTCAAAACTTGGTTCCCGTGAAATGATGGGACTTTTAGGCAGAATCTTTTGCTAGCTTTCCCATGGGTCTTTAACTGAGCCTGGGTCGTGCTTTGCAATTCCCTGACCGATCAGGGATGGTGGTGGGGGGGTGGGGGGGTGGGGGTGGTGTTTGGCAGGTGGGTGAGGGAACGAGGTGGCTCATGCACTGAATATGTCAAAAGGAAGGATTTCTGTTTAACTGGGGCAGGGCTGGGGGGAAGGGGCAGGAGGAGAGGGTTAGAGTTAGAGTTAGTTAAGGGGTGGTGCTCTTCTAGTGACAGGCCTCTCACTGGCCACTGGCAACGTGTATCCACCTGGCCCAATGGAAAGAGGCTTTGTTCCAGGAGGCAGATTTGAGAAACAACCTGCCTTGAAAAACTTGAGGCACTGATGCTCACACATCCAAGAAGATGACTCATTGCCTGTAGATTCTGTGAGGGGGGAATCTTGTGTCCTTCAGTCTCGATCGCTATGTCCACCTCCTCTGCCCTGTTGACCACCAAGAGATGGAGGAGAAGGCAGTTAGTGTTGGCTTTGTTCTTCCTCAGAGACGAAGGTAGAGCTGCTCCCATGCCACAGTGAAGGCTGGTAAAAGGGAGGTGCAACTGAGGACGAGTGAAGTGCAAGACAGCTGAAATGACTATCAAGTGGCAATCACCCGTCAAGCACTGAGTCAGGCGCACTCTGAGAAGGAGTCCATCACTTGGTCATGGCTAGAGGGCTCCAGTTCCATCAATCAAAGGCTTCGCAGCCTCTCAGTTTCACTGAGGGAGCTTTCCCACCGCGCGCTTGCCATGGTAACCCTGGCAAATGGCTGACAGCATGGGAAACAGGTCCACCATCTGTTAAATCCTTGGTTAAATTAGATCATGATTGCCTATTAGATTATTTACATAATTTGCCTGACTGTGGGTAGGATCCCAAATTAACATCACTTAAAGAGGTAAAAGCAAAATACTGCAGCTGCTGGAAATCTGAAACAAAAACAAAAATTCAGAACTGAAGAAGAGTCATACGGACTCGAAACGTTATCTCTGTCTTTCCACAGATGCTGTCAGACCTGCTGAGCTTTTCCAGCAACTTTTGTTTTTTTTATCACTTATAATGGATTTAGAACAGAGCACTGAGCCAAAACTGCCTCCCTTTGACTGTAAAATCTCCTATAATCTCCAGAGGGAAGATCTGGGCAGCCACCTTAAGGTAATTGATGTCTTTTGGAACTCACCAATGCTCCTTCGACAGCACCTTCCAAACCCACGAACACTGCCATCTAGAAGGACAAGGGTAGCAGACCCATGGGAACACAAGCACCTGGAAATTCCCCTCCAAGCCACTCACCATCCTGACTTGGAAATATAGCGCCGTTCCTTCACTGTCACTGGGTCAAAATCCTGGAACTCTCTCCCTAACAGCACTGTGGGTGTACCTACACCACATTGACTGCAGCGGTTCAAGAAGGCAGCTCACCACCACCTTCTCAAGGGCAACTAGGGATGGGCAATAATTGCTGGACCAGCGATGCCCACATCCCCTGAATGAATAAATAAGAAAGAGTTTTGCTTGCATCTCTTCCACAAAGCCCAGGATGGAAACTTTTATTGATTTTAGCAGGCATGGAACCTACTTGGCCTATCAGGCAGCACACTGGGTAAAACTTTCAGGATAACCTGGGAATGCGTCTAGACATGTCCTCAGCTGGCTACAGAGCTGAAGAGTGGAAGGTTCACCACCCACCAACGCCCCCCACCCCCAAACTAGGATTTCTGAAAAAATGAAGCAGAGAGCTAAGAGATCTATTCTTTCATCTCAAATTTCTACTTTCCTAAGATAGATAGCAACATTGTGTGCTCCCCCGACACAGGAATTGTGGGCCCTCTGACTCCACTTGTGGATACTTACCTTTTCAGTGTCCACCTCCATTTAATTCTTTTAAGGGTTCATGGTGTGCCAGATTTCCCTGTCCCTGCTTGTGCAGGCCCCCAAAACAGACAGGAGCTTACCACGAGAAGCTAATAAGCCCGTCCCCAGAAGATTAACAACTTCAAAAACAAGTAGGTGGAAAGATTGCAGCTCTCCAGGAATAGGTTAGTGCTGTAAGTTTTGATTTACTGGAAAATGCTTAGAGTCTTGCTTCTCTAGGAGCAAAACTAGTGGAATAATTATTCTTAGCTGAAATGGGGCCATTGCCAAATGAGGCCTCTGCAATAATGGGAGAGTAACTGGTTTGATACTTAAAACAATTAACCAGATTTCAGAGCTGCGTTCGGATTTTCAGTTAACTTTGTTTCATTAAGATACTTGCTCAAACGTGAAAGTTAGTGTGTGGACTTGAATAGAACTTACTTTAGTGATTCACCCTATAGTTCACCAGTCTGATAAGGAACTAAAATGGTTAGACTGGATAGGTGTTATGAACAGCTCATTAACAGGCCTTATTAATAGCTCTGAGCATAAATAACAGGTAACGGGCAACTATAAAAAAAGTAAGAAAAACAGAAAATGACGGAAAAACTCAGCAGGTCTGGCAGCATCTATGGAGAGAGAAACAGCGTTAACGTTTCGAGTCCATAGAACTGGCTGGAAAACCTAGGTGCAGCTGCAGGTCCACTGGGTCTATAGCAGCCCTTTGAGCTGCCCACATTGGACATTGGGGCTTCCTAGTTACAGCTGCAGACCAGCAGTCCAAAGGCCCAAAGGTCTTCCAGTCATCTGAGAACGAGCAGCAGCTTCAGGAACCTTTGCTTTTGTTCCAAATCATCAGTTCAACCAGGCAGACTGTGGCTGGTGGTATTTGGCCCCTGGGTCATGATGGAGACAGCAATATCAACTGGATTCTGAGATCTCCAAGTCTGGTTCCGAGGGTTTCAAAGATATTAACTATGCTCTCACAAATTAAGGAAAACTAGTAATCCCATAAAGTCTGCTTGCCTGCAAATTAATAGCAGCCACTAATTTGATATCACACCTAGTGGCAGAGCAAGAGGTGACCTTGGGGTTTCTGCCTTCCCTCAACAGCAGCACCAGCTCTGTCCTTTCAGCTGCCCTCATAGAATCATAGAATGGCACAGCACGGGAGTCCATTCAGTGAATCTCACAGATGAAAGGAAGTCAGCGGGCCCGAGTAGTGGAGATTAAAGCAGTTTGTAATATGGATCCATCCAGAATTGAATGGCTCAGTGTAGAGGCCCACCTCTGTCTCATGACGCTCCCAGCTACGTAGGGTGGTTGTCCGTATCCTAGACCTCGGGTGATATTTAGAAGGAATGTTAGAAGAGGCCAGAGGAAAATATTGAAAATCCACAAGGGTATTACGCAATGCTGAGGCAAATTTACATCCCATTCATAACTTGCAGAATTCTGTCTGAAATATTGTTGTGACCTTCAGAACCTTTTTTGGTTATTACACTGGAAATAAGTGAAAAATATGTTTGTGGATTTGTAAGTTCTGCTTTTAATAATTAACAACATCACTGTTGTACTCCCAACTTTTTCCAATTGTGTGAAAGGCCAGGAATCTACAGAATTTCACTTTCCACAGAAGCTGCCAGGTCTCCTGAATAGTTCCACCATTTTCTGCAAGATTTCGAGCATCTTCTGTATGTTGCTTTCGTATGACCGACAATCGCTCCTCCTGTATCGAAAACGATATAAACCACAGTCGGAGCACGATCAGACACATGCTCTACACTCTGGTGTATTGGCTGTTGTCAATAAAAGATTTTTCAGCATTTATATGTGTTGATTAATTGGGGAAACTGAAGTTTCAGAACAGTTCACATCTCGCTTCCCCATAGCTTTATGACCTATTGCAATCTGAATGAAAGTGTATGTTTCTCTTTAAGGTTTCTACAAAATTCTTATTTCAGGAACGACTTTATTTTGCATAATCACTTTCAGGGATGTTTTGAACAGTTCCAGGAAAAGTGGTGAAATAGAACGCCAAATGCAATTTTCATAAAATGTACAAATGCACCAGAAATTAAAAGGGCTATTTTTTCAAATCTTTAAGTGTTTACTTCACCTATTAACCTTTTAGACCAGGGAAGGGCAACCTAGGCTAGTGAGCATAAGTGGCCCTCCTTCATCTCAATAGACTGTAAGATTGAAATCGGGTATGCGGGATCTATGATGTAATTAGGGGCAAATTAAATTACCAGCAAAATTAAGATTAAAAAAGCGCAACTGCCCACGTCCACCGGCATAACCAAGGTGGTCTCCTGGGATAGGGTAATTTTGCTAACAGCGCTTGCGTACCTAGAATTTGTGGGGTGTGCCGATTAAACCGTAGCAGCGCTTTGATTGGAAGCAGAGGGAGCGCACGGCTCTCACAGTCAGTGTCACGCACCTCACTTCACATGCCCTTGCTTTGCGTGTGTATCACTTTAGTAATACCGGGAGGAATAAAAAAACTACGTGGATAGAAACCAGTTGAACCTGGCAACCCTGCACCTGGGCAACAGTCAACAAAATGTCTCACTAGCCACACTCAGAACCCTAATGGGCCACATGCGACCTACGGGCTACAGGTTGCTCACCACTGTTTTAGACCTTTGTTCCAATTTGCTAGCTTTTGCTTTAATAGGCCAATTCATCTTGCAAATCAGTAGTTTTGCTCTCAATTATTATGCCTGTTGACAATTAGAAGTTCCATTAAAAAAGGACACTTCATATCTAAGTACAAATTCAAAGCACATTTAAAATTTCCCAAAAATTGTTACCCCATTGTTGAAACAGTGCTCCTTGGTGACATTTTGTGTTTATTTATTCTTTCACGGGACGTGGGCAGAGCTGGCAAGGCCACTAATTTTTGCCCATCCCTTATTGCCCTGGAACTGAGTGGTTTGCTAGGCCATTTCAGAGGGCAGTTATGAGTCAACCACATTGCTGTGGGTCTGGAGTCACCCGTAGGCCAGACCAGGTAACGATGAAGGACGGCAGATTTCCTTCTCTAAAGGGCATCAGTGAACCAGTTGGGTTTTTATGACAATTGACAACGGTTTCGCGGGGAGGGGAAGAATTTTCCCATCGGCGAGCGGGGGCGGAGCCTGCTCGCTGACGCATGAAAAGAAGCGGAATGACGTCGGGCGAAATGCCCCGATGCCACCCCACGTCATTTGCATTTTCAGGTCGGCAGGGGCGCAGCCGAGTCGGCCTGTTGAGGCCATTGAAAAATCAATTAAAGCCATAAGCGGACCTGCCCGTCCAGCCTCAAGGTTGGTGGGCAGGTCGGGAGCGCTGGCGGCCACCTGAAAAAGCCTGAAACCTCATCCATGGGTGGGATGAGGCTTCATGACTGAATTTAAAAATTAAGATTCACTTTTATTTGAAGTTATGTCCGTGCCCCAACTCATGTGACAGTGTTACATGAGGGGACATGGATGGTGAATGAAATTTTTGACAGAATAACTTTTTCACTTTGGGAACCGATCTCCCTGAGGCAGCACTTAGACTCAGGGAGATTGGAGTGCACTAGTGCACTTGGCATTCCCCATCCCCCAACACCTGCACAGGAAGTGCATAGTGCTTCTGTGCGGACGTCACACTGGGTGTTGGGGGGAAAATGTTGCCCATGCTCACTGTTGCTGAGACTAGCTTTCAATCCCAGATTTTATTAATTGTATTTAGATTCCACCAGCTGCTGTGGTGAGATTTGAATGCATATTTCCCCAGAGCATTAATCTAGACCTTTGTATCTCTAAGCTCGTGGCATTACCACTACACTTCCAAATCCCCCAAAATTTTCAAAACTACATTCCTGTTTTGAGCCTAATAAAATTCAAAAGCAAAACTGCATGGTACCATTGTGGAGTATTGCCTAGCTGGATGTCTTTATAAAATAACAGCATGCACTTAGAATCACTTGACAAAGGATGTTGTCTCAAAAGGCAGAACAAAATTGTTTCTGAAATTAGGTCAATTTTCTTTAAAGTGATGGGTGATACGTTGAAGAACTCTTCCAAATGGTCTTGGTATATAAAAATATAAAAGCTGACAATGAATTAAAATTCATCAAAAGGTTCTGATCAGCTAATAAGTCAAGTACAGCTCAAGTCATTTTTTTTTGTTCCCATTTATTTTTTGGAAAATATCCGGCGGGTAAAAATACAAGCTACACTAGTTGCGGGTGGCAGAAGCGAAGCCCCAAAACTCACCCAAAATTGGGCTTTGGTCCTCATTTTAATAACGGAGTCAAGTTCCAAAGGCCTTGTACCTCTGGTGGGTACAGAAAATGCAATGGAGCCAAGTGTAGGCCAGCACCAGCCCACACTAGCGCCATGGAATTGGGAAGATCGTGCCTGCTCCTCTTGTTTCCACAGGGAGAAATTTTTTTAAAAACCTTGCCCACCATATCTTTGACGTTCCCCTTTAAGTTCAGTTGGCGAGGCCGCTGCAGAATCGGGGAAAGTACACAAAGCATGCATGGTGAAAACTTCTACAAACGTTTTACAAATTTGTTGAGAGAAGTCCAGAAACAAATCCTAAATCTTTATTTGCAGACTTAAATTGGAACAATATTGATTTCAGGCAACTGGGGATGCCAAAATCAGTGAGGACCAATAGTGGCAGCCATGACATTGGCGCCACTCCCACAGACTGAAAAATGTTGTGTCTGTTTAATCTTTGAATAAGAGGGCAAAACATAACAATTTCTTCCTCAATCATTTTTTTGCATATAAAATAATCAGTGTATTACTGTCATCATTTCACAATTAGAATTTGCATCATATGAAACTAAATACTCTCACATGGCTGCCAAGTTTTGCACTGTGATCCTGCGTCACATATCCAATCCAAACTTACTTTTAAACAAACTTTTGAGGGCATTAGAAATAGAAAGTAATGACAAATGGAAAAAAAAAAGCTTTGCCTGGAAGGGCATAAACTAACAGGGTTCTGCAAGGGTCTGTTCTATGTCTCCTCATGCTTATGTTATACATAAACAATCTGAAGCAAAGTACTTCTCACTGATGATTCTTAGCTATTTGGGAAAATGAGAAATATAGGGACACTGAACAGCATTAAAAGAGATCTTAGCGAATTAGGTCGATCATATTGCTTTTAGTCTGTTACTGTTGGTAAGGACTGGTCCTGTGGTAAAGCAGAAACATGATACAGTAAACCACACTGCCCCGGAATTCATGGTCATTGATGAAGCAATCGTGCTCACCACTAACCTCAAAGAAAGCAGCCCACAAAGATCTAGCTGTCTCTGTGGTGTAGATTTCCCCTTTCCCGATGCCAGTCTGAATTTGGTGTCAAGTCAAGGGGATCACCAGGTATCCTGCAACATTGATGCCATCAAGCAGGGTAAGCAGCCAAACACGCTGAAGTATTCATGGACAAAAGAGCTGAACTCAAGAGGTGAGTTGAGGTGAGAGTGACTGCCCTTGACATCAAGGCAGCATTTGACAGAGTGTGGCATCAAGGAACCCTCCCAAATTTAGAATCAATGGCAATCAGGGGGAAAACTCTCCATTGGTTGGACTCATACCTAGCACAAAGGAAGACGATTGTCGTTGTTGGAGGTCAGTCATCTCAGCTCCAGGACATCACTGCAGGAGTTCCTCAGGGTAGTGTCCTCGGCCCAACCATCTTCAGCTGCTTCATCAATAACCTTCCTTCCATCACAAGATCAGAAGTGGGGATGTTCACTGATGACCGCATAATGTTCAGCACCATTCACAATTCCTCAGATATTAAAGCAGTCCATGTCCATATGCAGCAAGACCTGGACAATATTACGGTTTGGGTGGAGAAGCGGCAAGTAACATTCACGCCACACAAGTGCCCGGCAATGACTATCTCCAACACACAAGAACTAACCATCTCCTGTTGACATTCAATAGCATTTCCATCACTGAATCCCCCAATATCAACATCCTGGGGGGTGACCATTGACCAGAAATGGAACTGGGCCAGCCTTAAAAACACTGTGGCTACAAGAGCAGAGATTGGGAATTCTGCAGCGAGTAACTCACCTCTTGCCATCTAAAAGCCTGTCCACCATCTACATGGCACAAACCAGGAGTGTGATGGAATACTCTCTACTTGCCTGGATGAGTGCAGCTCCACCAACACTCAAGACACTCGAACCAGGAACAAAGCAGCCTACTCGATTGGCAATCACCTTCAACATTCATCCCCTCCACCACCGATGCACAGTGGCAGCAGTGTTCACCATCTACAAGATACACTGCAGCAACTCCACCAAAGCTCCTTCGACAGCAACTTGCACACCTGCGACCTCTATCACCTAGAAGGCCAGAGGGCAGCAGATGCATGGGAACACCATCACCAGGAGGTTTCCCTCCAAGCCATACACCATCCTGATTTAGAGCTAGATTGCCGTTCCTTCACTGTCGCTGGGTCAAATTCCTGGAACTCCCTCCCTAGCAGCACTGTGGGTGTATCTACACCACATGGACTGCAGCGGTTCAAGAAGGCAGCTCACCACCACCTTCTCAAGCCAATTAGGGATGGCCAATAAACGCCAGCCTAGCCAGCAATGCCTACATCCCATGAAAGAATAAATTAAAAAGAGTATTCACAGACAGCAAAGCAAGAAGTAAAATACACTGAACTTTTCACGTTTAATTAAAATTTTACTGAGCGAAATAAATGATTGGCACATAGCCACTGAATTAGGTTGCTGAAATACCAATTTATTAAAACAAAATTATTTTAAAAATGGATAACTTTGACATTCCAATGATATAATTATTTTTAACGTTGGGCCTTTGAGCAGTAATTATGAACTTACTACATTGTTAAAATCACAGTTACACTTCATTAAATAAGGTACAGTTCTTTCATGGGATTTTACAGCAAACAAATAACAAAAATGAGCAAATTTAGTCAATTCAGTGATTTCTTTTTGGTTGCAATCTAGTGAGCATTCAACAGCGCACCCTATGGGGAAGCTGACAGCACCTTCCGGATTGCCATGTTTTACCGGGCATGTGCAGACTCCAAAAGTCAATGCGAGTTTCAGAGGAGTAATGATGGTGAACACCGATACGTTTCCCGCCATCACTACCACAAAATTTGGGCTATTGTTAGGACTGAAGAAGGATAGCTATTTAACTTCAACAATGAGTAAAGGCGTAGGGAATGCAAGTACAAACTCCACAAGCCTCGCACAAAATGACAAATCAGAACAAAGGACTTTCCCCCACAGGCTAACTCACAAACAGAAGAAACTTCCAGAGGAGATAGGTGATTCGGGTTTAATATGCAAAATCTAAATACTACTGAATTCATTCTTATTGAGAAAAGGGCTTGAAAATAATGCAGCTATTAACAGCAGTATTTGATTGAATTTTCATGAAGTCCACTAAAGCAGCAGGAGTTTTTTTTTAGTTATTTGTTCATGGGATGTGGGCTTCGCTGGGTAGGCCAGCATTTATTGCGCATCCCTAATTGCCCTTGAGAACTGAATGGCTTGCTAGGCATTTCAGAGGGCAGTTAAGAGTCATCCACATTGCTGTGGGTCTGGAGTCACATGTAGGCCAGAAGAGGTAAGGGTCAGCAGATTTCCTTCCCTAAGGGCATTAGTGAACCAGATGGGATTTTACGACAATCGGCAAAGGTCTCGTGGTCATAATTAGACTTTTTAATTCCATATTTTTTAATTGGATTTAAATTTCACCATCTGCCGTAGAATTCAAACTGGGTCCCCAGAGCATTACCCTGGGTCTTTGGATTACAGGCCCAGCGACAATGACACAAGCCACCGCCTTCCCCCAGCACAATAAAATTAATGCTCACTGAAGTCCCACTGCCTCAGCGTTACAGGATTTCCAAAATTAATTGGCCTGCATTATTTGTGCATTGCCAACTCTCAAACCATATTGAGCCTGACAATCGAGATGACCAGGATGGGGGGGCTGGCTTGGTCACTGGTGCTTAGTGGGCTGTAGCTAAAATTAAAAGGAATGTGGCAACTTGCCTTTCACAAAATTTTGGAAACAGATAGCAGCGATGGCCTGTCATGGCCCTGCTGACACTTGGAAAGGGCAGTCATGTTAGCCCTGTTTTTTATCCATAATCCTGTAAATTCCTCATCCTCCAGTACCTGTCCAACTCCCTTTCAAAATCATTTCTATTTCAATCACTCTTTCCAGGTAAAGCATTCCGGATCCCAACAAATGAGTGAGAGAGAAAATTCTTATCTTCCCTCTGGATCCTTTTACCTCTGGCTATTGACCCACTCACCAGAGGGACCAGCCTTTTTCTATCAGCTCTCAAAAAACCTCTCATCATCTCAAAAATCTCTACTAAGTGAGATCTTAATCTGACATCTTAATCTGAAGAAGAAGGGTCAATACCGACTTGAAACGTTAACTCTGTTTTTCTCTCCACAGATGCTGTCAGACCTGCTGAGTCTTTCCTGCATTTTCTGTTTTTGTTTCAGATTTCCAGCATCCGCAGTATTTTGATTTTACCTCAATCTTCTTTGTTCCAAGGAAAACAGCCCTAATTTTTCCAACCTTTCATAACTGAGTTCTCACATCACTGGTAACATCCTGGTAACACTCTCTTCCCTTTCTAAGGCCTTGACATCTTTCCCAAAGTATGGTTTGCAGAATTTTCCAACATACTCAAGCTGAGGCCTCACCAGTGACTCAAAGTTCTCGCATGATCGCTTTGCTTTTATATTCTAGTCCTATACTGAACGTTGAAATTAAGTAGTTTCCTTTCTTCAGTCCTAACAATATGATTTTTATTAATCGCCTTATCAACTTGTGCTGTCATCTTTAGGAATCCACGGAGACACCAACGCTGGGATCTTCTGGTCCCGCTGCAAGTCAATGGACTTTTCGCTAGGTTGCCAACTCACCCGCGGTGGGTTCCACCAGTGATGGGGCCAGAAAATCTCGGCCCAAGATCTCTCCGATCATCAACACTTTTCAAAATCATGACGGTATACTGGTGGTATACCACTGATGATATACCACTGATGTTATACTGCCTTTTCATATTAGCCCTCCCAAAATAGATCACTTTATATTCCTCTGCACTCAATACACGCTTCTGTCCATTTCACCATCCTGTTTATATCATTTGGAAGTCTACAACTATCTTCATCAACATCTACCATATCGACAATTTTTTTGTCATCTGCAAACTTTATAATACTGCTCCCTACACCAAAGTCTAGGTCAGTAATAAAATTTGATAGAGCAATGGACCCAAAGCTGTCCCTTGGGCAATACTACAACAAGCTATCTCCCAGTCTGGAAAACATCCATCCATCACCACCCTCTGCTTCCTGTCACTGAGCCAATTCTGTATCCTTACTACCTCTTCCCCTTTAATACCATGAGATTCTATTTTCCTAATGAGCATCCTGAGACACTTTGTCAAATGCCTTCCTAAAGTCCACTTATGCAACACTGCACTACCTTGATCAAACTTCTCTGTTACCTCATCAAATAATTCAATTAAGGTCATCAGACATGATGTGCCTGTAACAAATCCTTGAATGCTCTCGCTGATTAACTCATGTCTTTCCAAATGAAAGTCAATTTTGTCCCCAGTAATACTTCCCTGGAACTTTCCCAGCAATGATGTTAGGCTGACTGGCTGTTGTTTCCTAGTTTACCTCTTGCCTCTTTCATGAGCAACAGTATAACATTAGCAACCTCTAGTCCTCTGGTACTACTCTACCCAATGAGGATTGGAAGATTGTGACCAATTTCCCTGCTACTTCAACCTTTGGTTTCTTTCAAAAACCTGGAATGCATGCCATCTAGATCAGGTGACTTTCCAAACTTCAATACTGCTAATATTTTCTGTATGCCTTCTCTATCACTATCCTGTCCGTAACTTCCCCTCCCCCTTGTACTGTGACCTTTCTTTGTGCAGATCGAAGAAAATCAGTCATTTAATACTGCAGCCATGTCATCAGTCTTACATGAAGATTTCCCTTTGAGTTCTTAATCGGCTCAACTTCTTACCTAGCTAACCTATTACACTTTCTATGATTATAAAAAGTTTTAGGGTTCAACTTAAATATTGTTCGACAATCTGCTCTTGTAACCTCTCTCTGCCTCCTGCACTAACTTTCTCAATTCCCTCCTGTACTCATTTATGTTGTTTGTCCTTAGCTTTGGCTGGCCACTTCATTGCTCCATGTAGTTTTTGAAAAGATGGGCAAAGCCTTTCCGCCTATAATTCCCCCTAATAATTTTTTACATTTTCGTGCCCACATTTATAATGTAAACTGCTTATGCAGATTTGGCATACTCTAATGACATCATTCTGCCTGTGGCGATGTTGAATGTCTCTAGTGGAGGAGGGGTGTATTTGCAGTTTGACAAGTTCACAACGTTGTAGGCACTTTCCACAGTAAAGTGGGGAAAGGACTTTACTACATTAATATTGATTGGAAATGTGCATGGATGTAAGATTTATAATAGCAAATAGAAAGTACTTCTCGATAAAATTGATCAAATGTCTTTTCTTTTTTAAATGAAAAATGTATCCGCGTGCATTGTAATTACTGGAAAATCCATCAAATAAGAATCAAATAAGAGCCCCCAAAAAGATTTTTTGACTTTAAAACTTGCAAACCCCTTTTTACCCATTTACTGCCTCTTGTGTTTATTTTTTTGCTTCAAATTCACACAAGCAATTTGTATTTATATCGCACCTTCAACAGAAGTAAAGGTTCCAATGTGCTTCATAGGAGGATTGGCAGACAAAATTTGACACCAAACCATTTAAGCAGATATTAGGGCAGGAGACCTAAAACCTGGTCAAAGAGGTAAGTTCGAAGGAGAGGTAGGGAGACACAAAGACTGAGGGAGAAAATATTCGGACGCCAATACAATACAAATGAAGGTATGTTGCACGCATAAAGAACGTAATTTGCAAACCCAAGTCATGCAGCACCTACAATTAAATTCCCCGGGCTTGGCCTAAATAGCCAAGTGGTTATGATACTGGGTTTGTAACCCCAAGATCAAGAGTTCAAATCTCACAATGGCAAACTCTGAAACAATGTAACTTCATCTGAAACAGATGGAAACAGGTTTACTCAAAAGAGTTACAATTAAATTCCTTATTTTCGCACATCATATTTGGGGTGAATTTTTAGCATCAGCTTTCTTGAAATTGTCAGCTCAGCTTTTGTTAATTTTGACCATTGATAAGCATGAGGATAAACCTTCACTGATATTAATACGCGTAAGAATTATTTATCCTCCTTGTAATTGCTGGCAGCATAGCACAAAATGTATTTTTTATTTCATATACACAGTGGGCCGACATGCTCTTCCCACCTGTCGAATTAATATTCACATTCTCTTTAATCTGTACTTTTTAACCAGTGCCTTGGAATTGCAGTAGATGGCGTTTGAATGAACCATTTTCTCCCCAGTCACAGAGCAAATGGCGCTAAAGCTGTCTCCGAGTCTGCTGAATCAGAGGTCTGCAAGACATTTGTGTTAACCTTTGCTTTATAATTTTGATTTCCTTCATGATTTTAAGCTAATTATTCCAGGCTCCTTAAATTTTTTTAATGCCATGCACAATTCCCTGCCAAGGTAGCAGGCCTCTGGCAGTGAAACTCTGTAAGCAGTTAAGACAAGGTGCACAGAAATAGCAGGGATGTCTTGCCTATTGATTTTTATGTCTTCCTTGTGTGGAGCCGTCTGACTTCAAGCCCCAGCTAATGATATTTTACTGGAAATCTGGCATATGCAGGATCACGGATGCAAGATCCATATTCTACTACTCGGTAGTACAGAGCAACAGTGAATCTGGACAAAATGGTTCAGAGTTTTCGTCCCATGTGCCTTATCTTCTTGGCAAAGAGTTGTACATCACTCTCTTGAGAGAAGCTTTCAAATTTTAAATATTTTGTCTGGAACTTTAATAGATTACGCCACGTGCTCACAGCCCCTTTTGAAAACAATCAAAAACTATGCTTCAGAACTGAAAAGAAATCACAACAAATGGCACATTAAGCATTTCGGCGATGAAGATGGAAAAATAGGGTTTTTTTTTTGGAAAGGTAAGAGACTGGAGGATGTTAGTATTCAGAGGGACCTGGGAGTCCTCGCAAGTTAAGCACAGAAAGTTAACTTGCCGATGCGATAAGCAATTAGGAAAGCAAACTGTATGTTAGCCTTTATAACAAAAGGATTGGAGTAATAGGAAAGAAGCCTTAAGCAATTATATATTCTGAAATTCTGAATATAATTTTGGTATCCTAAGGAAGGATATACTCGACCCAGAGGGAAAGTAATGTATGTTCACTAGCCTGAACCTGGGATGAGGGGATTGTTCCGAGAGGAAAGATGGAGTTGGCCAGGCCTATATTCCCTACAGTTAGGAGAATGAGCAGTGACCTCACTGAAAAACAAGAGCAGAATTTTGCCCTTGTTGGGCTCGGTGGGGGCTGGCAGGAGCAGTCAGGAAGCCGACTGGCGCCTGCAATCGGCACAGCCACGATTTCATGCTGGCGGGCCGATTAAGGCGTTGCCCAGTGTGAAACGCGTGCTGCAGGGCCCAGCGCCACCTGTGTGGGAGGGGGAGGAGGGTGACTGCGTAAGTCCGCGCGTGTGCTCCTGTAAGGTTGGACAGGCAGTGAAAAATTTCATTGAATTGGCACTCTAATGGCTTTAATAGGCCTGTTAATTGTCGGCAGGCACGCTGCCCACTCCCACCCATGCCCGCCAACTGAAATATCGCGTGAGTGCTCCATGACGTCGGGACGCTGGTCCAGGTCGGGCGTGTGCTATTCTGCCCATACAGTTCTAAAGGGGCCTAACAGGGTAGATGCAGGGAGGATGTTTCTTCTGGGGCGAGGGAGTCTAGAACTGCCTCCGAATAAGGGGTCAACCATTTAGGACTGAGGTGAGGAGAAATTTCTTCCTTCAAAAGGGTTGTGCACAACATCTCTGTTAAGCTGCATGGTTGCGCGGCAGTGCAGCAGACTGGCAGCGACTAGGCAGCCTTTGTTTCATGATAAATGAGGCATTTGCATGGCTGTATAAAAACCTTTAAAGGGACCGCACGCTGAAAAAAAAATACTGGCCACATACAACAACTAAACTTTAAAGGGAATGTTGGTGTGATTTTTTTGGAATTCTGTACCCCAGAGAGTTGTGGCTGCTCAGTCAATGAGTCTATTCAAGACAGTGCCCATCAATCTATCCACTTCTAAAGGGAGTAGAGGGAGAAGAATGTAAGAAGATGAAAATCGGGTCAAGAGTAGGCCATTCGGCCCCTCGAACACTGTCCACCATTCACTAAGATTATGGTTAATCTGATCTTGGTGCTGACTCCATTTTTCTGCCTGTTCACCATAACCTTTGATACCCTTATATTTCAAGAATCTAGCTCAGCACTGAATAGATTCAATGAATCAGGCTTCACAGGTCTCCGGGTAAAGATTCCCAAAGAATCGCCACACCCTCAGAGAAGAAATGCCTCCTGATCGGTCTTAAATAGGTGATCCCTTATTCTATAACTGTGTCTGCTAGTTTCTAGACTTTTCCACGAAAGGAAACACCCTTTTCACATCTACCCTGTCGAGCCCCTCAGAGTCTCGTATGCTTCAATAAGATCATCTCTCCTTCTTCAGTGATGGAAAGAATGTTGGAGCCTTGACCATCACTTCTCATAGCTCTGGACTACAACATTCATGTAAAAGTGCGCGTTGCCAAAGCAACTCGGACTCCTTGAGGGGCCAGTTGGCTGGATAGCCGGTGTGGAGCAGATTAGTGCAAGTAGCATGGGGTTCCTGCTGGGGTGGATTTGGTACCTGCCTCCTTGTCCTACCCCTGGTGGAGGTGGTGGCACTGTAGATCGGTCCTGCCTTTGGGAAGAAAACTTTTTTTCATTCATTCACGGGATGTGGGCTTCACTGGCTGGGCCAGCATTTATTGCCCATTCCTAGTTGTCCTTGAGAAGGTGGTGGTGAGCTGCCTTCTTGAACCGCTGCAGTCCCTGTGGTGTAGGTACATCCACAGTGCTGTTAGGGAGGGAGTTCCAGAATTTTGACCCAGCGACAGTGAAGGAACGGCGATACATTTCCAAGTCAGGGTGGTGAGTGGCTTGGAGGGGAACTTCCAGGTGGTGGTGTTCCCATGTATCTGCTGCCCTTGTCCTTCTAGATGGTTAGAGTCCTGGGTTTGCTGTCCAAGGAGCCTTGGTGAGTTTCTGCAGTGCATCTTGTAGATGGTACACACTGCTGCCACTGTGCGTTGGTGGTGGAAGGAGTGAGTGTTTATGGATGGGGTGCCAATTAAGCGGGCTGCTTTGTCCTGGATGGTATTAAGCTTCTTGAGTGTTGTTGGAGCTGCACTCATCCAGGCAAGTGGGGTGTATTCCATCACTGAACTGAAGAAAAAGATGAAGGATCATAGGGCAGAAAACTGGGTAAGAGCTAGAAAATCAGCCATTGCAAATGGGGGAGAAGGCTCAAAGGGCTGAATAGTCTATCTCTGCTCCTATTTCCTCTATTTTGTCCTAAAAAATGACTTCACTGCATTACAAATAACATCAAGGCGTTAATTAATTTACAGATGTAACAAACCCAGTTTAAAACAATAGGACAAAATAGGGTGAAACAATAAATTCAGATGAATAATTTGTTAATTCAGAAATCTTGCCATTAAATGTAACCTTTATCCTGCTAACTTCGTTTCATGCAAATTGTCTATGAAACAGAATTAACTTAAAAATTGCGATAACATTTTCAGTCACATTATCAATTACATTTTGCCATGGCAATTATACCAATAGTGAATGGCAAAGCCATTCTTTCTACATAATTCCTCCTGGAAGTACAGTACTGACATTTGCCTGAATTATGCTCATTTGCTACAGCAAGTTCTTGTTCAATGGGTTGATATTTAGTGACATCTAGTGAACTGTGATAGCAGTTCAAACCAGAAAACTTCCATAGCCTACATGAAATGCCATGACATTACTCAAATTGTATTGACCGCCTGAACCTCAAACAGATTTAAATCACAGAGGTGACGAAAAGATGCCTCCACTTACTGGCTTAGATTCACTAGGTTTTAAGCCATCATTTTATCTTTATTTTCCATAAAAGGTTCCTGACCAAATGGTATAATGGATTGCAGCTTCAGCTGCAAAACCAAAATATTTAACAATTGAAAGCTTTATTCAAAAACTATGCAGAACTCCTGTACTTGTCTCATATAAACATGCAAGAGGATCTTAAATAAACATTGGGATGCAGTAATTAATACATGACACAACAAATGTCCAAATGCAGAAGTGACTGCTTTGCGGAGTAGATTAGAGAACACTCCTTTCGTCACCAGGGCCTTGTTTATAATCCAGCCTAGACTCTTGGAATAAACATCACCCATTTCTGTTGGCGGTTAGAATTATTAAGGTTACATAAGTTAGGGGAGACTGAAAGAGAAATTCAACCGACATCAGAAAAGGGGCAAATGGCTGCAATTATATCAGAGAGAGAGAGAGAGAGAGAGAGAGACACACACACACAGTTGTCGCATGCCCCTCCTTTATGATTGGCAAGCAGACAGTATCTTTCATGAATTGGCAGCTTGTCAATTAGGGAGGTGGGAAATTGGGCACCAATAACACCAGCTAAAGGCAGCCCGCATCTCTTAAAGGGGAGGTGCAATTTACCTAGACTTTTTAAGAAATTCATCCTTGGTATATGGATGCTGCTTGCAAGGTTATCATTTCATTGCTTATGTCTAGTTGCCTTCAAGAAGGTGGTGGTGGTGGTGCCTGTTGAGTGCCTTTTTGAAGCACTGCTGTCTGTGTGGTGAAGTCATTCCTCTGATGCTGTTAGGTAAGGAGTTGCAGGATTTTGAACCAGCCATCTGTAATTCCACGTCAGGATGGTTTCGGAATCAGTAGGGAAGTGAAATGATGGGGCTGGGGGTTGGGGTCCCATACACCCACTACCCTTGCCCTTCTAGGTCATAGAGGGCACAGGTTAGGGAGATGATGTCTAAACAAAAAAATGTACAGATCACTTATAGACAACTTACTGTATATGAGAAAGTGTCCACGAAGAAACTTGTACCAACCACACTCGAGATTTTTTTTATTCGTTCACATGACGTAGACATCACTGGCTAGGACAGCATTTATTAACCATGCCTAAATGCCCTGGACAAGATGGTCATGAGCTGTCTTCTTACTGCAGTCCATGTGGTGTAGGTACACCCACGGTCCACAGGAAGGGAGTTCCAGGATTTTGGCCCAGCGACACTGAAGGAATGGCGATATACTTCCAAGTTGGGATGGTGAGTGACTTGGAGGGGAACTTCCAGCTGGTGGTGTTCCCATGTGTCTGCTGCCCTTGTCCTTCTAGATGGTAGGGGCCGTGGATTTGGAAGGTGATGTCTAATGAGCCTTGGTGAGTTCCTACAGTGCATCTTGTAGATGGTACACAGTGCTGTTACTGTGCGTCGGTGGTGGATGGAGTGAATGTTTATGGATGGAGTGCCAATCAAGCGGGCTGCTTTGTCCTGCATGGTGTCGAGCTTCTTGGGTGTTGTTAGAGCTGCACTCATGCAGGCAAGTGGAGAGTATCCATCACACTCCTGACTTGTGCCTTGTGGAGGGCGGACAGGCTTTGGGGAGTCAGGAGCTGAGTTACTCGTCACAGGATTCCGAGCCTCTGACCTGCGCTTGTAGCCACAGTATTTATATGGCTAGTCCAATTCAGTTTCTGGTCAACGGTAACCACCAAAATGTTGATAGTGGGTGATTCAGTGATGGTAATGCCATTGAAAGTCAAGGGGTGGTGGTTAGATTTTCTTGTTGGAGATGGTCATTGCCTGGCACTTGTGTGGCGCAAATGTTACTTGCCACTTGTCAGCCCAAGCCTGGATATTGTCCAGGTCGTGCTGCATTTGAACATGGATTGCTTCAGTATTTGAGGAGTCGCAAATGGTGCTAAACATTTTGCAGTCATCAGCAAACATCCCCATTTCTGTCCTTATGATGGAGGGGAGGTCATTGATGAAGCATTGATGGTTGAGACTAGGTCACTACCCTGAGGAGCTCCCGCAGTGATGTCCTGGAATTACTGCCTATTATCGAACAATTATCGGTGTAAAGCTTGATGCTGTAGTCTTCATTTCCTTTTCTGGCTGCAATATGATGTTGGCAACATAAATTTAAAAAAAAACTCATTTTACAAGAATGTTCAGATATACAGATGTTTTCTGGGAACTCAACAATGACTGAAAAGGAGTTTAATGTAATTTGGCAGGTTTTGACCCATCAAAAGCTATTACATTATTTTTGGCTAGCAATACCCTTTACATTTGTATGCATGGAATATCTCAGAAAATATAGCTAGTTACATTGATTAATGATTGAATTTTCCTTTGCCAGATTGGACCACTACAACAGAAATAATTCAAATGTTGTTTCTGAATTGTATAACCACTCTGACTGATGACTAATTACTTCTCTTCAAAAAGGTTAATTTCTTTTAAAGTTCGCTAAAAATACATGCTTAAATCTATGATGCGGGTTGAGGTCTTGCTGGTAATGCACAGCTTCATAAATTCAGCAATCTGGTGCTGAACTCCACCCAAAGATGCGAGTCAAACTCCAGCCAGAACTGAATCACATTTAACTCGTCCAGCTGACTGACTTCTGACAGTTTGGGTTATTGTCAGGCTTCCTTAAACCTTTTCTCTTTTTGATTAAGGACAGTAGGAGCAGTCATCTTCTGCTGACCAAATGGATATCCATTGTCAGTGGCAGTTAGTGCTCTGCTGATAAAGGCATTGAAAAACGTGTGGCACTCCACATCATTTTAACAATAGGGTGATGCTTGGCGGTTTCTCCTCGCTGCAGCCAGTGCTCTCCTGGCAGGTTAAAACATCCAACCAAGTAACCTGCACCAAGATACTGTCAAAAACTGAGGCAAATCCACAAAGTAAATCATGCACTCGCTAAATAGAACCAGGAGACCATATTCTGCATCTGCTCTCGATTCTTGCCCTATTGCCAGGAACAGGCAATTATATCAACAAGGTATCCTACATAAAATTGAGCACCAAGGCATGTGGCAAGTCATCCAGTCAAAGCAGTCACAAGAGCAAAAGGCTTTCCTGTACACAGATATATTCTACGTGTAAGACAACACAATACACTAAGCATAAAGTTTTTGCAAAGTAAATCAAAATGAACAACAAATCAGTTGGAATATTGATGCACTTTTAAATTGAAACTTTGAGGACTCAGATTATGCATTGATAATTTCATGCCACAGTATCTGTATAGCCTGATACTTCTTGTATATTTTGCGACCTTTAGATAAAGTTTTTACATTAAATGAAAAGGATATGCAAGACCTAACACCAGGAAGAGAGAGTGCCTGGACAGAAGAAAATTTATATATCAATAGGAGAAAAAGGAAACTGAATACATCAGGGTCATCGCATCATTACAGCACAGAGGTGGTAATTCAGCCCAGAGTCAATGCCGATTTTTGCATGTCAGGTGTTTGATGGTCCCTTCTCTCTTAGGCAGTCCCTCGGGATCGAGGATGACTTGCTTCCACCTCAGTTCAATGGGTTCTGAGGTGGCTGGTAAGTCCAATGCGTGGTCTGCAGACTCTGCTACATCCGGGGCAGGTGGTGCTTGAAGGGTTGGGTAGATCGGTTGTTTGGAGGTTTGTGCCCTCCCTTCGAGGCCTCAACTTCACATGTTCCCAACAAAATCTCTCGGTGTGTTCAGTGCCTTCCCATAGGAGCCTTCCCCACTTTGGTCAGTCACAAGCCAAAGGCTCCACTGAATCAGCAGGGACGTTTGACCTCTTCAGGGATGCCTTGAGGACATCCCTAAAGTGTCTCCACTGTCCTCCTGGGAGTCAGCTGCCAAGCTCAAGCTCAGAGTAGAGCAGTTGCTTCGGGAGTCTGGCAGCAGACAAACACCATATCCCATACAGCTGAGCTGGTTTTGAGTGATTAGCGCCTTGATGTTGGGCACATTGGCTTGGGAGAGGTGCTACTGTTGGGATGCCTTTCTTGCCACCAGATTTGGAGGATCTTGCAAAGGCAGCACTCCAGTGCTTTAAGGAACCTGCTGTAAATTGTCTACAAATCTGTAAAGCATATAGCAGCACGAGGATCACTGCTGCCGGGTAAATCATGACTTTAGTCTCAGGTTTGAGATCCTGGTCCTCAAGTACTCCTTTTATCAGTTGACCAAAGTCTGAGCTGGTTCATCAAAAGCAATGATGAATTTCATCAACTATGTCTGCATTCACCAAGAGGAGGCTCCCAAGTAACAGACAATGATCCACATTTCCCAGGACCTCACTGTTGATCTTAACTGATGAGGGGAGTTGTGCTGTGGGAGCTTTTTTGAAGAGATCTTAGTTTTCCGAGCACTTAGAGAAAAGCCAATTTTCTCATATGCTTTGAAGGAGTCGAGAATGACCTGGAGCTCAGTTTCTGCATGAGCACACACACACATAAAAGCATCATCTGCTCACTGAAGATCTATGACTGAGGTTGGAGTGATTTTGGTTTTGGATTGAAGGTGGAGTAGGCTGAACAGTTTCCTATTTGTTCTGTAGATTATCTCCATGAGTGTGGGTAATTTGCTGGAGGTGGGAGGCAGTATTGCAGTGAAGATGTGGCTACAACCAGATATTGATAGTTTAAATGAGTGGGCAAAGATCTAGCAGATGCAGTTTAATGTGGGAAAATGTGAAATTGTCCATTTTGGCAGGAAGAATAAAAGATAAGCATATTATCTAAATAGTGGGAGATTGCAGAGCTCTGAGGTGCAGAGGGATCAGGGTGTCCTGGTGCATGAGCCACAAAAGGCTAGGATTCAAGTAATTAGGATAGCTAATAGAATGTTATTTATTGTGTGGGAATTTATTACAAAAGTAGGACGGTTATGCTTTGGTTGTGCAGGATACCAGTGAGGTCACATCTGGAGTACTATGTACAATATTGGTCACCTTATTTAAGGAAGGATGCAAATGTGTTGGAAGTAGTCCAGAGAAGATTTACCAGACTAATATGTAGAATGGGTTGGTTGTCTTATGAGGAAAAAAGAGTGGACAGACTAGGCTTGTATCCACTGGAGTTCAGAAGAGTAAGAGGCGACTTGATTGAAACATATAATATCCTGAGAGGTCTTGACAGGATGGATATGGAGAAGATGTTTCCTCTTGTGGGAGAATCTACAACTAGGGGTCACTGTTTAAAAACAAGGGGTTGCTCATTTAAAACAGAGATGAGGTGAATTTTTTCACATAGAGGATCGTGAGTTTTTGGAACTCTCTTCCTGAAAAGATGATGGAAGCAAAGTCTTTGACTATTTTTAAGGCAGAGGTGGATAGATTCTTGGTAAGGGGGGGGGGGGGGGGGGGTGGTGATAGGTTATTGGGAGTAGGTGGGACGCAGGTTTCAGGTTACTATCAGATCAGCCATGATCTTATTAAATGGCGGAGCAGGCTTGAGGGGCTGAATGGCCTACTCCTGCTCCTTGTTTGTATGTTCGTATAAGGAAAATGGAGAAAAGGATTGTTGCCACGAAACAGCCTTTGTTTGCCCCCAGCCTTCACTGGTTCCATTGGTGCGGATCGAGCTTGCCTGCCATTGTGGAGTGGGCCGAGGGCGGTGACAAATTTCTGAGAGCAACCAAATTTGAGGAGGATACTGCATAAGCCTTCATGTTTGACAAAGTCAAAGGCTGCTGAGACGGGTTCCTGAGAGCAGTCAAGAGGCAACTGTGCAGAAGGTCGTCCTTGCCTTCAAGCAGCCAGCCTGCCGCTTGCTAAGGGTGTGCACAGAGTTGGTGTTGGATGAAAACCTCCTGGCAGCTGTGAGGAAAGTGGGCACAGAGCTGCACGATGTGCTGTTGATGATCACATACCAGGAGCTTGTTAATGAAATGGAAGCCTTTGCCATTCAAGCAGATTGTAGGTGCAAGCAATAAGTCCCTGGAGATGGCGGGGGGGGGGCGAAGCTCACAATCTATGTACATCTCAGAGCCCAATCCTCCAGTGGCCCTGGAGAAAAGGATGCTTCACCAAAGACATCATCAGCCACAGCTTAATGTAACATCAAATTGCAAAGTGAATAATATTATGGATAATCCCTCTGGCAGGCTAGAAGAAACAGAGGAAAAGAAGTTAAGGGCTGCAATGACCTTGATTGGAACAGTCAATGTTGTGTTCACTGTGACAGTTAGTCTCGTTGCAGGAGGTGACGCAACTCAAGAGCTTTCCTGGAGAAGTGCAGCCTCCTTAGGGAACTGCAGGCATGTTGTGCTGACTCTAAATTCTCCATCGCTTTTCCTGCAGCTATGCTTCTATTCATTACTTTCTCTTGTTGTTATCCTTCTCCCTCCTCATCCTCTAACCAAACTGGATTGCCAGATAGATCCTCAAGAAGCCATCGCTTGCCAGAAGCTCCTTAACAAACTGTATGACATGGACATTAAATGTGCACAACGATTTACAAAAAAGGGTTTCTCTTCTACCTAGAAAATAGTGGACCCCACATTCGATGTCAAATCTAGACTACTAACATTTGCACCAAGTTTACAAATCCTTCCATTATGTCCCACATGTACTGATGTACATATGGCAGTTGTGAGATAGAAAATTTACAGCTATACTACATAATATTAGTAATTATGTTGCGATTCATCCATAGGAAATCAATCTTGGAATAGCCAATTTACCACTGTTGATGGAATGATGTTATTGGAATGTAGCATTTCTCCACATTGCAGAATTAGCCTGCCCACTAGCTGTAACAAAGGACTAATGAAAGCAAAGAGGGACAGAACAAGAGATGGCAATGCCAAACAAAGAAGAAAAGAGAAATACAGGACTAAAAACAAAGAGAGAAGATGCAATGAGGAGGGGGTTGGAAGGAGAAAGGAAAAAGAGAGAGACAAGGCTGTTAGAGAAAAGAAGAAGAAAGATACAGGGACAGGAGGGGACAGGACAATTAGTAGCTAAGGTGTTATGAAGTAGGAGAAAATATGTTTCTGTCCATAAACTGCACCTGGTGAATCATTACTATTAATTGTTGGTCATTCACTGAAGAGTGCTAGACATTTACTCACATGGAGGTGGGAAAATTGTTAGCCGTTAATGGTGCACTTTTATTCCTCACTGCATGAATAAGAACATTAAACACTGCATCCCTTAATAATACATACGCTCCAGTATCTCAAGGTAAACAAGTTCTGCATCATTGGTTCAGCAGCTCACTGCACAACTGATTTGTTGATCATAGTAAATCGGATCTTATTTCCCAGTCTTGTACTAAATTCTAAATGATTTTATATTACAGCAACAGTCTTTTTAATTGGATTAGGAGAGCAGAATATCAATCAGCCAGCTCCCAGAATTTATGTTAATAATTATGATTTTCACAGACTGGTGGCAGATCTCTAGTTCCAACTTCAACTGGATACCGGTCTACAGAAATATTACTTAACATTAGCATGGAATCTGGCAGCTGGTTTACAGATGTGGGGCTTCCAGAACGCAAATGAAAAGCAACAGAAAAAGCCTTTTACAAACCTTAGCGTGGGAGGAACATTTTGGGTGTAATGTACTCCCTCCAAAGTATGTTTATGCTCCATGCATGTAATGTTAAAAATATTTCACAAGAGAAATGTTATGATTTATGATACTGTATTTCTCCTCAACTCACCTTTTCTCTAAATGAAGTCTAGGTGATTCCTTTTTAGCTGGATAGCACCTCACTGATGTCTCGCCACTACTGAATATATAGCAATACTCACTCGGTATTGATTTTTGCCGGTATGTGTTCACTCTGCAGGATAGTATCTGAATTTCTTTATTGGAATTGTTACTCAATGTACACATAACAAACATCAGCTGATCAGCAAATCAGTTCCAGGCTACAAAGGAAGCTGACCTCCACAACAATAACTTGTATTTAAGTCACATCATTAATGTGGTAGAACATCTCAAGTTGCTTCACAGAAGCATTAATCAAATAAAATTTGACACTAAGATATTAGGACAGGTGACCAAAACCTTGGTGAAAGAGGTTTTAAGGAGCATCTTAAAGGAGGAGAATGAGATAAAAAAGTGGACAGGTTGAGCGAAGGAATTCCAGAACTTGGGGCATAGCCAGCTAAAGAGAACAGCCACCAATGGTGGAGCCGTTAACATTGGGGATGCACCAGAGGCTGTAATTGGAGGAACGCAGGGATGTCAGGGAGCTGCAGGGCTGGTGAAGGACAGGGGCAAGGAGCTGGAGGAATTTGAAAACAGGAATGAGGATTTGAAAATCAAGGCTTTGCTCAACCAACAGCCAGTGTAGGTCAGCAAGCACAGGAGTGATGGTGAGTGGGACTTGGTGTGAGTTAGGATATAGCCAGAGTTTTGGGTGTGTTCAAGTTTAAGAAGGGAGTGTTGGAACAGTCCAGTCTCAAGGTAACAGAGGCATAACGAGGGTTTCAACAGCACATGAGCTAGAGGGAATTTGAGAGATGGCAGTGTAGTGGTAATATCGCTGGACCTGACAGAGACCCAGCTAATGTTCTGGGGATGATGGTTCAAATCCTACCCCGGCAGCTGGTGGAATGTGAATTAAATTAATTTTAAAAAGTCTGGAATTGAAAGCTAGTCTCAGTAGTGGTGACTGCAAAACTATCATTGATTGTCGTAAAAAAAAAAACCCATCTGGTTCACTAATGCTACTTAGGGAAGGAAATTGGCCGTCCTTACCTGGTCTGGCCTATACGTGTGACTCCAGACCCACAGCGATGTGGTTGACTCTTAACTGCCCTCCAAAATGACCGAGCAGGCCACTCTGCTCAAGGGCAATTGAGGATGGGTAGCAAATGCTAGCCTTGCCAGCGACGCTCACATCCCATGAAAATAAGGGCCTGAATTTCACGCTTGGCATGGACGCAAAGTCAGTGGGCCCGGAAGCGGATGTAGCATCTGCTCCCTGGAGAGACTGCATTCTCAACCTGGGTGGCCAATTAAAGCCCACCTGCATGAAAGGCATCTTCCGGTTGGCCTGACTGTGTGGGCCGGGTGGGTACGAGTTGGGCGCCGGGTCCAGTGATATCCCCCACAACTTTGGTAACTTAACCTAAACTTCCGGTGGAAAAACAAATAGGGCCTACAACATGGGAACAAACTTGGTGTTAGTACTGTGGCTTTTCGGCTACGAACTGATCTTGACCAAAACCTTCACTGACTTCCCACCCCTGGATGACAATTTGATAAAAACGTGCTGCTCGCCTGTTTGTGCGATTAGCGCAAAAGTGCACGGGCAACATAAAATCTTGGTCAATAGGCTTTTAAATGGCCTTAATTGGCCCTTTATTTGTCAACGAGTGTGGCTCCGACTTCTGTGCGTGCCCGCCGACCTCAATCCATGACGACCTTGGGATGCACGCCTGACGTCATTTTGTACAATTTTACATGTGTTTGGGTCAAGCATGCACCCAACCTCGGAATGTAAAACTCAGGCCCATAAATAAATTTTAACAAGAGGTGGAAGTAGGAAGTCTGACTACTGAGCAAGTATTGGTTGGTAGCTCAACTCACGCTCAAATAGGTTGCAAGCAGCCTTGTTCAGCCTCAGACAGTAGCCAGGATGGAAGTCAGTGGCCAATGAACAGAGTTTCTGGTGGGGATTGTAAACAATGGTCCGCCTAACATTTTGTTGGAAATGTATTGCTCATCTAATATTGGATGTCTGACAAATAGAGCAATAAATTAGAAGCCGCAGAGTGGTCAGGAGAGGTGTTGGTGAGGTAGAGCTGGGTGTACATGTTACATACATGTACATAAATGTGGAAGCTGGTGTTGCATTCTCATGTGATGTGACCAAGGGACGTCATGTAGGTGAGAAAGAGGAGGGAGTGGGGGTGCAAGTATAGCTCAATAGGGAACATGAGAGGTAACCATTCAGGTGCAGAAAGAGAAGCAGTGCAGGTGATTCAGTGGTTGCAACTGGTGGTTAAGAATGGAACAAGGTGAGGATAGCCTTGCCCAATGAAGCAAGTGAGAAAATGCATTGGAGAAGTATGTTGGAGTCAATCATGAGGAAGACAGGTTACAATATTATATAGTAAGATATCTCTTGCAGTGTTTAAAACATTTTCACTTAAAACATGTCACTTTTGAAACATGATTTTTTTTAAATTATTTTCATAAGATGTGAGCATCATTGGCAAGGCCAGCATTTGTTGTCCATCCCCAATTGCCCTCGAGTGGCTTGTTAGGCCATTTTAGAGGAGCGTTAAGAGTCAACCACATTGCTGTGGGAGTCACATGTAGGCCAGACCAGGTAAGGATGAGAGATTTCCTTCCATGAAGAACATTAGTGAACCAGATGGGTTTTAATGACAATCAATGATAGCTTCATGGTCACCATGACTGAGTCTAGCTTTTAATGCCAGGATTATTAATTGAATTTAAATTCCACCAGTTGCCATGGTGGGACTTGAACCCATTTACCTATTACTCATTCAGTGATGTTACCAGCATCCCCCACAAGCATGGGGAAGTAATTTGGCAAATTTTCAAACCGGCGCCCCTCTGATAATGGTTTATATAAATGTGGGTGTGACTCGACTTTTCTTCCATTTTAAGCAAATCTAATCGGGGCAATTGCAGGGTCACTTCAGAATTCAGATGCCAATATTATTTGCTGACGTGGATGCAAAGCAGCACAAAAATACTTCTCAATAGATGAACTGGGTTGTTTACCCGGAGCCTTCATTTTCACAAATAAAGAATTGGGGTGGCTTCTCGTCACAATGTTGCAGTGGGTAACTCACCTCCTGACTCCAAAAAGCCTGTCCATTATCTACAAGGCAAGATTCTTTTCTGTTTGTTGTAAAATTGTGAAACAAAGCTACAAATTCGCACTCCTTCGCTCCACAGCTTGCTGTGGCAGATCTGTCGTTGTACCGGCACTTTTTAAAAAATGTTGCACACTTCAGGATTGGCAGTGTTCACTGCATTAGATTCACCAATGGCATTGCAGGGGACAATTCTCCAACCAATCTAAAACTCCACGGAATTCAGAAAGGTGGGGGTTAATCTGGCCTTTGCGTGACAGGGGAAAACTAATCTTAGACTTATAAAACTGATACAAAGCCTGTTAAGCGTCTCTCGTGATTTTCATTTCCACTCCTGTCCAATAAAACCCCAAGGCCCAATATATCAAAATTTGCATGAAAAAAAACTGTCAATATTCTCACCAAGGCTTTGTCATAAATCCATCATTCTGATTTTTAAAATTCCCATCTGCACCACTGAAGCAGCAATTTTTTTTTTGACTAAAAAGGTTCAATGTGTTCGCATTTCCTTTCAGAAAATGTAGGTGCCAGTTTTTATTCTATTTTAAATCAAATTTTAACAACATTTAATCAACAAATATACAGGAACCCAAAAACCTGAAAAAGTGTCTAACAATAAACCAAGCATAAGAGAAGCTGTGCTCAAAAACTGAATATAAACTATAAAAAATGTAAGAGGCTTACTCTGTTTTTTTCCCCTCGATACAGAAGAGTATAAACCACCAAGCTTGGGTAGCCAACTCGAACCACACCAATCTACGGCACATGATGCCCTTAAGGAAGGTGATTTGCCCATCCTTTCTCGGTCTGACCCATATGCGACTCCAGGCCCACAGCAATCTGGCTGACTCTTAACTGCCTTCGAAAAACCCTAAGCAAGTCATTCAGTTGTATCAAATGGCTACAGAAGAGATGAAAATGAATAAAACCATATGGATGACCAGGCATCAAGCTAGGCACCAGGAACATCAAAAGCACACCCTGCCCAGCGGACTCCGCAAAATTCCTCCTTGCTAACAGTTGGGAGCTTGTGCCAAAATTGGGAGAGTTGTCCCACAGACAAGTCAAGCAACAGCCTGACATAGTCATCCTCATGGAAACATACCTTAAAGCAATGTCCCAGATGCCATCACCATCCCTAGACAGGTCATGTCCCACCAGCAGGGCAGACCCACCAGAGGTGGTGGCACAGTGGTATACATCCGAGATAGAATTGCCCTGGGAGTCCTCAATGTGGATTCCAGACTCCATGATGTCTCATGGCATCAGGTCAAACATGGGCAAGAAAATATCCTGATGATTTTTAAAAAAATCTTTCATGGGATGTGAGCATCGCTGGCAAGGCCAGCATTTGTTGCCAGTCCTCAGGAAGGTGATAATGGCTGTCTTCTTGAACCACTGCAATTCATCTAATGCAGGTACATCTACAGTGCTCTTAGAAATGGAGTTCCAAGTTTTGGACTGTTATGGCACAGTGGATGGTAAACACTGAGCTGATCAAATCCCAGAGTGAAACTTGAAACAGTTGCCTCAACAGTTCTTGCAATTTGTATTTTATTTCAAGATGGGTGACTGGAATTAAGTATAAATAAATCCAACAAGTCTTAGAGGTTTTTTTTACCAAACTAAATTATACATTTATTAGCAGAAGAAAAGATTTTAAGCACATACATAGGTCTACAAATTATTACTATGATAACTCCTAGCTCCCCTAATTAATCTGGCTCCCAGATATACCTCCGTTAAAGCAACAATAAAACAAAATAAATTTCAACAGACCCGGCAAAGTACACAATACCCTGGACAGTGATATTCACAGTGAGTTTTCTTAGCTTTGGTTCCTGTAGGCAGCAACTTGATGCATGGAGGCTGGAGGCTTTTCACACTTGTTAGAACTTAGAATGCCTTCCCCATTACACATAGCCTAATCTCCTTTATACATGTTTCTCCCTTTTTAATGTGTATTCCATTGTTCCCTTATGTTTTTGCAACTTTATTTTTTCCATAATATAAATCTTTCATAGTACTCATATTATCAGTAACCTTTGGGAAAAATAAACACACTGTTTGGCTTAGCTTCTAATGGCTAGGTGTAACATCTCACCAACTCTTTGAAATTCACTACTCTGGTTTAACTAAAAATGCAAACGTTCCTCACACCTCACCTTCTAAAACTTCAACCATGTTTACTACTTTAGCATTTCAAACCTAGCTTCTTTTTTTGATCACTCAAAAGCTCTGGACTAGCTGTCTGTAATTCAATTAAATCACACACACACACACACACACACACACACACACACAGGGAAACTAATCCAAACCCCATTATTAACCTACCTTTACAATAAATCACAATAATATTATGAAAATTATTATATTTTCATGACAGGACCCAGTGATAGTGAAAGAACAACGATATAGTTCCAAGTCAGGGTGGTGTGTGGCTTAGAGGTGAACTTTCAGGTGGTGGTGTTCCTGTGTCTGCTGCCCTTGTCCTTCTAGGTGGTAGAGGTCATGGGCTTAGAAGGTTGTGTCAAAGGAGCCTTGGCAAGTTGCTGCGGTGCATCTTGTATGCACTGTTGACCGGGAACTTTACGGGACCATCTGTGTCTGCCAGATCAGGTCAAAGGCTGGGAATTTTGCAGTGAGTAACTCACCTCCTGACTCCAAAAAGCCTGTCCACTATCTACAAGGCACAAATCAAGAGTGTTTGGAATTGGTAAGTGCAGCTCAAGCAACATGCAAGAAGCTTGACATCATCCAAGAGGAAGGGACTTGCTCGATTACCACTCCATCTGCCAGCTTAAACATTCACTCCCACTAGAAGATCAAGGGTAGAAGACTCATGCGAAACCACCATCTTCAAGTTCCCCTCCAAGTCGCACACCATTCGCACAGCATTATGACTTGGAAATATATCACCATCCCTTCGCCATTGCTGGGTCAAAATCTTGGAACTCCCTCCTTAACAACAGTGTGAGTGTACCTACACTACATGGACTCCAGCGGTTCAAGAACGCAGCTCGCCACCAACTTCTCAAGGGCAATTAGGAGATGGGCAGTAAATAATGGCCTTGAAAATGATGCTCACATCCAGGAATGAATAAATAAACTACAAAATTATAGTAAAAGCTCAATGCGTAACTACCCAAGCTGTACTCTCCATCTCCAGCTCAACACTTTCCACTCTCAAGGTGCTCCTCAGTTTCTATGTATCAGCAGATTCCTCAACAGAAGAGAGCCAAGCATCTACACACATTTGGGTGCTGGTTTACACAGAGCTGTCTATGGTCAAAATGTTACGAATGAGATTTGTGATTCCCAAAGGGTAAAACAGATTGAACCCCGGTTAAATAAAGGGAGCTATGCTTACTACTGAAAATAACAGGCATCAAAACAGATTACATTTTAAAATCCAACTCAGCAAATATCATTGCTGATAAGTGTGACTTAACAGATCTGGTTATGTGCTGTTGAAGTTTGAAGTTTTTTTAAGAAAATACCCAAGATCACTAGCATCTAACCTGGCATAATAGAAGTTTCATCAGTCTCACCATTAGTTTTACCACAAAATCTAGGCCAATTTGTAATTGGTGTAATTGTAAGCCATTGTACAAGCTGGTGTACTTCCCTGTCTTGGGGAGTTCAGTCTGTTAGGGAATTCATGTCAGTTTTTTTTTTGTCAATATTATTTCAGCATACTTAGAATTTGTTGAGCTATTACAAGTTAACTAAGTCTCCATTCATGGACAGTCAGTAGTCAGTGGTCAGAAAACCAATTTTTGAACAGAGCTAATTGTACCAAGTCAATTATCACTTATAGCATGCTTCTGAACTCAGTGCAGACTAATATAATCCAGATGCCCAGAAATAAGCATAAATATCCTCCACCATATTTTTACTAAATTATTAAGGCGACACAAAAGTGGTTGCAAGACACAAATGGATATGTGGGCAGACTTCAAAATGGATATAAAAGGTAGTTAAGTGATATCTTGACAGCATTGTAAGTTAATGTGGTGACAAGATAATGTTCAGGGACAGTTGTGCTGATTCTAATTGGCACTGCCAAGACATAAATCCCCCACACATACTTTTAATGCAGAGATAGGAGATTGAAACAGTTTTCAACTCTCAAGCAGGTCAGTATGTTTCATAATAATTGATTATAATTAACCATTTAACGATTTCTGGCAATTCTTATTGAAGCTAGATTTTTCATCTAGCCTGAAGGGCTGGAAATTGAAGTAGGTTCTCTTACACATTTTACTCAGTATTTGTTATTTTTACACTTTGAAAACGTCCTGCTCCAAAACACATCAGCCAGGCTCAACCCGCAGAATTCCACACTTGCTCACTGAAGAAAATTAGTTCCTTCACACAACATGCAAAACGTTTAGACATTTTCGCAATGGGAACATAGTCGTTTCATCATAGGCCATTTTAGTATTGACAAAGGGGAAATAATGTTTCTTAGAAAAGTGAATCATCATGAAGCAACAGTAAACCTTGCAACCACAAGTCCCCCTTAACTGGTTCCAACAATATTTCTACATTTCTTCGACAATGCAGTGAAAATACAACTAATACATTTAAACTGACACAACATTTTAAACTACTGCGCAATGCCCTAAATTGTAAATCTCTTGAAACTATAGAAGAACGTGCCAATTAAACAACAAGAATAACCCAGAAGGGAAAAAAAAAACAGTTCGGACCAGTACTCTTATTTCCTAATTTTTACTGGTGTTCCATTTTAAGGTATACATGACCAGTTTGGACCAGTATTCTTATTTCCCAGTTTTTACTGTTTTTCCCTTCTGGGAATTATTTGGCTTCTTCAGAGAATATCAGAGCCATTTTATAATTTATGATCCCTAATATAATTACATTTTTAAGTGTTGAAATGTTACAAGTATAGTTTGTATGGTAGCATGAAATAATTAATCCTAAAATATTCAGTATGAAGATCTGTCCAAAGTTTGCACTGTGAAATGCGTTATACATTTTTATGTGAGACAAAAAATAATGACATTGCAGTACAGTTCTTTAAATAATCACTTCAATGCCAGCAATAACTCATTTATTTGGAATTGAGAGGGAACAGTTCAACTTCAGCAGCTGTTTGTGGATCAGCTGCTCATTATGCTCTCCAGCCAATTTTCCTCTCTCTTAACGTCCATTGGAAAATAAAATTGGGTAAATTAGGTTGGGGTGCGTAACGGACAGCCAATCCACAACCGGGCGTTGTGCCCACATGCCCCTTAACATCTGCTGCCAAAGTTGAACTTTTCTCCCTCTATTACTTCAAGGATGTGGAAGGAGGGTCCTTAATGAATTGTTTTAACCGGGTTAGTGCACATCAGAAAACAAAGGCTCTGGTTGTATTTAGAGATTCTTACCTGCAAGTGTTCTACTTCTATCTTGTGCTCTCGTTTCAAATGCAAAATGGCAGCGTGATACTCTGTTAAAATAAAAACAGTAATAATCTGATTGTTGGTTATGGTGTGCATAACATAATATTGCATTAATTTATTTTATTCCAATTGAAAAGGCAAATGTTCCTTCAGGAAGATCTTTTCTTCACAAGCTTCACATTTTTACTTAATTTTTCTCTTTTTAAAAGGTAATGCCTTAATGAAAGGTTAAGTTTTGGTTATCATTTTTTTTAGTTTACATGCAGAGCCAAGGAAAAAAATTGATTTTTGCACCCTAGAAATGTTGCAGAGAAGCCACAGCTCAGAAAGGCAAACAGAAATGTCCAAATCTGCAAAAATCAAAGCATCAATGTACCAGTTTGCACAAGATGTTATTGAAGAAAATAATACCTAACAACTGAGCAGCATGCGGGACCAGGGAAGACTACACTGATCCAAATGGTGTTTCATAGTCATGTGACTATGCCATGAGGCAGTCTCTCTGTAAGCAAGACATCTTAAGAAGTTCAATAAAGACGCTCACTGAGAAGACATTGATGAAGCACTGCTGTCCTTAAACTTGAAATATGGTGCAGAAGTGGAGGAAAAAAATTGATTTTTGCACCCTGGAAATGTTGCAGAGAAGCCACAGCTCAGAAAGGCACACAGAAATGTCCAAATCTGCAAAAATCAAAGCTGCTAAAAAGGAGTTAAGGATACTAGGGAAGCACAAAGCTGCTGAAAGGGATAAGAAATAAAAAGCAGTTAAGGAAAAGTAAACAAACCGAAGGCTGCAAGCAAAATACAGAGTAACATGGCTGCAGTAAAATTTCCACACCCTTCTTCAGTAGAAATGCAAGGGGATATGTGGCAAAATTGGCAGTTTTTCCACTTGTAATGGCAAAACTACAAGATTGCAACAGGCTTAATTAACAAGCCTGAACCAATAAGATTAGCCACATTCCTAACACTGCTGGGGAGGGACTACAACAAATTGTATACCACCTTAAATTAAACTGATTAACAAGAAAAAAAATGGTAAAGATTTTGAAAGCCTTGAACGAACGCTTTGAAGCCTGAGTGAATATTATATATGAACGTTATGTCTTCAACTCAGAGCTTAGTGGGAAAACAAGAGCATTGAAGTGTATGTGATGGCAGTAACACAGCTAGCAGAATCACATGAATTCGGACAGCTAAAAGATGACCAGATTAAAGATAGGTTGGTCTTAAGTGTGAGAGACCCCAAGGTGAGAGCAAGTCTACTGAAAGATGAGCAACGGATGCTAAAGAAAGCAATAGACGTGTGTCAAAAGGCGGAAGTTGTTAACCGTCAGCTCAAACACATGTTCGGCAGAGCAGACCAGGAGATACATTACGCTGAGAGACATCCCAGGCTGAAAGAGCAGAACAATCGCAGGCAAAGGGCAAGATGCAAATACTGCAGAGGACAGCATACATAGAAAAAAAAAGAATTTCCCAGCACGGGGAAAGCAGTTTTAACTGCAAGAAGCAGAATAATTTCACGCACAAGTGTTTGGCTAGAAAGAAGCAAAACAAGCCTACTCAGATGGGCACTGGAGCAGAACCCCAACAATTTGGTTCAGTCAAGTCTGTGGGTGACAAATGGTTTGTGTCTGTTCCCATGATGACCGCAGAGGGAGAGTATCAGACGAACAAGAAATGCCAAATAGACACTGGTGTGTCATGCGACACAATGACCTTCATAGATCTGTGTGAAGTGGAACAACGTGTTGATCTGAAAATGAAGCCCTCAAAAGTGAGGTTGAGGCCTTATGATGGCACGATACTCAAACCAAGGGGACAAATTAGTCTGAGAGCCCGATGTAATGGCAAGAAGGAAGATCAGAGTTTCAGATCATAGATGGGATGTAACGGCCACTCATCTCAACTGAATCAAGTCTAAAGCTTGGACTGGAAACCCTAAGCATGCCAACAGAGGAAGGGCAGCAAAAGACCCCAGAGAGAAGGTGACAGAAAACCCCAGAGAGAGGGAAACAAAAGACCCCAGAGCGAGGGAGACAATATTTAAGTAAACCACAAGATGGTTGCCAACCACGTCAATGAAATGAAATGCACAAGCCGAAGGTAAATGAGACAGCTCTACAGGAAACTGTTCACATCAGAGCTGAACTAGAAGATTTGAAGAGCAAGATTCCAGCTGAGTATATACTGTTGAAAACGCATGATAAACTGAAGTCTTCAATTAACCAAGCTGTGTGAGATCTGACCAAACAAATTTCAAGGACAACACAAAAAGCTACCAGAAGAAAAGAATGACCCTCGATTCCAAAGTTGGCAACACAAAGAGGGAGTTGAAAAAACTCAACCACATGTACAGCCAAGCAAAATGGCAGGCAGAAAAGGCACGCAAAGTGGCGGCAACCTTGAAGAATCAATATGTAGCCATGGAAAAACATGAGGATCCAGTCAGGGTACAAACCCTCAATGCTCCCAACAGGAGTCAGCCCACGTGTAATGTTGGGATATGTGTAGAGAAATTGTCATCTTAATCGTATATGGTGGAAGCGAATGACCAAATTTACCGGCATAACCACAGGCATATATGAAACTGTTCCTTCACTGCAATCGGCCAGTCACAGAGAAAGAATCTCACCAGCTGTACAGAACTAGCATCAGTCCCAGAGGTCCACATGTCCCCAGTAGCTGCAATGGAACAACAATAGTTACCACGGCAACAAGTGCCATTGGAACGACACTCCCTGGAGAAGGAACATCACCCAGATGAACTGCCAATGTCAACACGCATATGCATTCCATTAAGAGACCTGCATGGTTTAAAGACTATGATGGAATTTTCCAGTCCTTCATGCTGGCAGGATCTTCCAGTCCCACCAATATGGACGGAGATTTCAATGGCTCCTCGGCCCTTCTGCAAGGGAACTGGACAATTCTAGCTGATGTGTGCAATACATGTGCAGTGACTGACTAGTAGAACAAACAGTTGTTAATGCATGAGAACAGTGGGTATATGGTGGGTAACTTGGGTAACTCACAGTCACACAGGGTCACACATGTGTCAACTGTTTGCTTGGAATAGGGGGATGTTTATATCTTTTGTTCGATATGAAAAGGGGAATGTTTGGGTTTTGAAATGTAATCAGTCTGATGTCACATCTGGCTTTCTGTAGTCATGTGAATATGGCATGAGGCTGTCTCTCTGCATGCAGACATGTTAACAAGCAGTTCAATAAAGACTCTTGCTGAGAAGACACTGATGAAGCACTGCTGTCCTTAAACTCGAAACAGGCTGGTTCTGTAATTAATACCTCTTGCCTCTGCTAGCTGTCCCCAATTAAGTAAGAACATTTGTCAAGCACATTTTTATGAAGACAATACTTTGTACAATATAGAACACAGTTCCAAGACTAAATCACGTTAAGAAACTTTTCTCCTGGGCAGTAATGCAAAACAGGAAATAGGATCCATCCATGTTACACTTTGACCAATTTTTTTCCTTCGATTTCAGATTATTCCGATGTTTTGAAGCATAAAATAAACAACTGAATTATCAGGAATAGACAATTTACAATATCAGGAGAGGTCAGGAGAGAAGCTGCACTTTCCCCTTAGGTGGATTTCCATTGATTGTACTTGTTTCCTCGTGTAACAACTTATGTAAAGCTTTCTGCTCATTGTTAGTCCTTTCTGATGAGCCCTATGTCCTCTGACCTGTAAGACAGCTACCAATTTTCTAGCGAATTTTTATTTGCTTCTGACTGAGCTTTCTAGGCTGGAAAGTTACACACCAGAAAATTGAATGCTATTGCCCTCTGCTGGTATAATGCAGAATATATTTTCTAAGGGAGCTTTCATACTTCAAATCCTCACTCACTCACTCATTCTTTAGTTGTTGCAAATTCTGCACGTCTGAACATTATCACAAGCAAAATTTTCTTTTATTTTACACGTGCAGAAATTATTCTGCTGCGCATCAAAAATATGAATCAATCTTACTAAACATGACATTACTGTTAATTTCACAATTTTATCCCTTGTGAATTGTGGGCTTTCACATTTATATTCTTTCTGGCCAGAAAGGTAAAGTGAAATGAGTGTCCATATCACTTTGTGCTCTGCGCCAAGACAGATCACCTCTCAGCTGTGTCTGAGCTAATCATATCTCTGGTCCGCAACCCAATATCACTTTGGGATATTTTTTTTTGTATAACAGGGAAGATTGTTTAAATGATCACAGAACAAAACAAATCTGTATTTGTTCAACTATCTTATGGCCACATTTCCCACAAATAAATTATTTTTCCACTGGTAGACAGTGACTTTTCCAGTAATGCAGGCTTTGTGCCTTCAACTGCATATGTAGCATGTTTGCCTATTAACTAGTCCAGCAAGATACAAATCTTGTGCCATAAAGGAAGCTGTGGGTATTAAAGCAGATTTATATTGTGGGTAGCTTAACATGTTACTTTGCTCTTTCGCTTCTGGGCTAAGCCTAGGTATAAATCTCACGTTCAAAACTACATTCTCAGTAGCTGGAAGAAATGGGCAGACCACAGTGAATTTTGCGGTCAGCTAAATTTTTCAAAGCCCCGGTGGGTGTTTGGGGTGGGGGTTGGGGAGGTGGTGTGGAGGTGCGGAAGGGGGCGTGGGGTGTGGTGCGCAGGGCAGACCAGTGGAGATTTCAACTTACCTGACAGGTTGACGGAAACCTACGGGTAGACAGTTAAAATCTCCCAGGTTACTTAGCTGCACCTAATTTGCACAGCTAATCGTTCCAGGATTTAACCAGTTCTGTTGAGCAGGTGCTGAGGACATCTGCTCAAGGCAGCAGGATCCTTTCCTTTCAGCATGTGCATGTCAATTCTAACTTTCCGCCTGAGCAGGAAGGCACAGTGGCTTTCCTGACAGGCAAAGACAGGAGGCAATAAGATCTGGGGGCCAGAGGTTTGCCAACCCCAGGTAAGTTTTTTTCATAGAACCAAGAGCCACCCCCACCCCAAAGTTACAACGAAGGTCAGTCCCGTGGCCACCAGTAAAATTAATTTTAGCAATCTTAATTTACAGATTTTCAGCACCCAGAGTAAATGGGAAAGAGTGTGGAAGTGCCTCCCTGAAATAGTCTCCCATCCCACACGCACCGTGTTCATTTGACTTCATGCTTTAGTTACACTACAGTTTGTGCTAATGTAAAGCCAACATTATTTTGTATTAAGACAACATGTGTCTAGCAGAGCTGGCCTGTTCAGGGTCACTGTTTCACTCTTCCAATAAAATAACAGTTTGTTTTCTTACACCTGTGGCTTAGAGTCCTACTAAAGAATCAAGAGAATGACAAATTGAAATCAATTGACTATTGAGCAGAGATGGGCAGGCGTTTTGGGGAGCCAGTGGCAATAACAGTAATGTCACTGGACTAGTAATCCAGAGACCCAGACTAATGCCCTGGGGACAAAGGTTCAAATCTCAGCATGGCAGTTGGTGGAATTTAAATTCAATTAACAATCTGCAATTGAAAAGCTAGTCCCAATAATGGTGATCATGAAACCATTATCAATTGTTGTAAAAACCCATCTGGTTCACTAATGTCCTTTAGGGAAGGAAATCTACCACCCTTACCCGATCTGGCCTACATGTGACTCCAGACCCACAGCTATGTGATTGACTCTTAACTGCCCTCTGAAATAGTATGGCATGCCAGTTGGTTCAAGGGCAACTAGGGATGGGCAATGAATGCTGCCCATGCCATGAGAGAATAAATTATTTTGAAAATTGTCACAATGGGGTGGGGTGGTCACAATACAAGGACAATCTCAGCTAGAATTCAGTGTCATATTATATACACCAGCTGACCTTCATTGGCGTTGCATACTGAGCCCCAGACAGACTAGGATAACAGGAGAGATGTTATCACCATCATGAGACGGAGTAACAGTTAAAAGCAAATGTGACAATTACAGGGCGAGCACAAAATTTAATATATTACAGATTAAAGATCCATTTTAAAATGCATCACCAACCATTTCCTTCATGGCAAAGCAATTTTACAAATGTACAATGTCAGAATAAAGCCTTGCTCACTGGAAGCCTGTAGGGAGACATGTCATGCTTTCATGAAATGAAAATCGTGATGAATATCAACATAATTTCTACAATTATGATCCCCGTGGAAAGGAAGCACACTTTGTAAAAATCAGCCCTTCAATCTTACCCTTTGCATGTTCTTATCTCTCTGGAGTCAGATAAACTTTCCCATGAGATCCCTTCCTGTTTTGTCTGCAAGTATTATTAGATGGGTTGCGTCTAATCAATCCCTGGCATGGCAAGTGATCACTCCGCTGTTGCCTTCTCTGGCGTCCAGGTTTATTGGGTGTCAATTGCTGTATGTGAACATTGTTAAAACATACCATCCCCTCTGTGCCTGATGTAATCAATTTTAATTAAAATGCAATGAACTATTTCAGAGGGGCAGTGATTGAATACTCACGACATTCGGGATGGTGGGGAGGGTGGCATGGAGGGAGGATGGCATAGTGGTGATGTTACTGGGCTAGTAATCCAGATGCCCAGGCTAATACTCAGGATACACAGGTTCAAATCCTGACATGGCAGCCAGTGGAATAACAATTAGTCATGGTGACCGTGAAACTATCAATTGCAAAAAACCATCTGGTTCACTGATGTCCTTCAGGGAAGTAAACGTGTCATCCTTACATGGTCTGGCCTACATGTGACTCCACATCCACAGTAATATGGTTGACCCTTAATGACCTCTGAAATGACCTAGTGAGCCGCTCAGTTGTAGCAGTTAGGGATGCCTACACCACATGAAAGAATAAACTTGATATAAAAAGTGCCAAATTCCATACATTCTGCTCTAAATATGAAATTTAAAGATTCAAGCCATTTCATATGACTTACAGTTATGCCATAACATGCATTTAAAGAAGCAGAAAACACACAGCAGGATTCAATGAGGATATATATATTTTTAATGCTCAAAAGATTACTATTAAACAGCAGAAAATGACTTTCTATCTCCATTTAAAATTTTAATTGTTATTTGCTGACCATTTGCAAGAAACTGGCATCATAAAGCTCAGTTAACTTGGGGATAGGGTAATTATTATGAATGAGGTAAAGGGATCACTAAATGGTTGTAGAAGATTGAGGAGGTTTGGGTGTATTGTACCTGTGTTGAAAATTCCGCTATCTTTAAAGGTCCACATTTGATTATCATTCCCACTGTGTAAATGTCTGGTTGCAAATACAAAGGACATTCGGGTCATTTTGTGTAGTCGTGCATGCTGAATAGGATAAAACATCTGGCTGGTGGAATGTCCTGGCAGAATAAGGCTGTGATAAGGAGCAACCAGGAACCTTGTGAAATCCTGCAGTCACCACTGACTTTGGATCGCATCACCTTTTGTAATTCTGTGTAAATTTATTTTCATAAATATTTCCCCTTCGCTTCTCTCGTTCAAATAACTGAAAAAGCTATTCGATGGTCTGCAGTAAAAATTGTTTTATCTAAGTTACCACATGGTCATGATCGTCCTCATAACATTGGCTTTCAGGCAGGTTTCCGACCACTCATTCAATACCAGTTTCCTGGGTCAAGTTTCACCCAGGATCATGGAGAGCTCCAGACAGGATGCCTGTCACCAAAAAGGAGCATAAGAAAGAGGAGCAGATGATTCAGCTCCTCGAGCTTATTCTGCCATTCAGTAAGATCATGAGCGACCTACCTCAGTTAGACCCTCCCACACTCTCCCATAATATCTAAAAATCTGCAAATCTTTGATTTGGATATGCTCAGCGACTCAATGTATACAGTTCCCCCAGCTAGAAAATTCCAAAGATCCACAACCTTGTAAGGAACATATCTTTTTATTTCTGTTGGATTGTGAATTAAAATTACAATAGCTACAGGCTTAAAGACATGTCTATTAGAACAGGATGAGAGATAAATACAATGCAGAACAAAAAGACAGGATGGTGCCGGAAAGGGGTCCTAGACCAAGGGGGCTGCCTGACAACAGCATTTAATTGGCTCCTAACCAGGTGACCAGGTTTTGTGTGAGAGCGGTGCAGCAGGATAGCTCCTAGCCTGAAAAGGAACAAAACCTAAAACCTCTTTCTACTGTGTGTGGAAGATTCCAGTAATTCCACAATGATAGCTAGCTGGCTTTTCTTCTCATATCTCCATAACCTGCTCTCTCTCTGAAAATCCCTGTCAAGGGGCAAAGGGGAAAATCACCATGGTGACATTGAAAGGCAAGTGCTCAACTAGTGAACTAAAGACTGAAAGTGCTGGAAGACCACCTCGTGTCATCAACAAGAACTGAAAGGGGTTTGGAAGACATCGATCAAAATCAACCCATCGAACCCTGTGCTCCGGAATTGGTGCTATTGAACTGTTTTATCCCACCCTTAAAATCCATGTTTTTGTGTGTCTTATGTGTCTTGTATGTGTGTGTGTATATAGGGATTTAAGAAAGGGGTAGAGTTTAAATTATAGAGTTAGAAATTAGCAGTTCATATTTCTTTCTTTTGCCACTGGTTAACGATAGTTTGTTCAATAGCAGTTATTTACTATGAAGTTTACAAACCTGGTGCTCATACTCTGTTAACCTAAATTAAATAGTGAGGTAGAATTGGGGCAACCTGGTGGTTTGACCAAACTTTTTCACATTTGTCGTGCCTTGGGAAGCAGTGGGACTCGATATCACAGCGCGCTATCCCCAGTGAGTCGTGACAACACTCTGAGGGAAGAGATCCCTCATCAACTCGGTCTAAAATGGTTGGCTACTTATTCTGAAACTGTTCCCCCTAGTTCTAGACTCCCCGCCCAGGGGAAATATCATTTCAGCATCTGCCCTGTCAAGCCCCTTAGGAATATTTTGTTGGATCGCTTTTCATTCTTCCAAACTCTATGAAATGCAGGCCTAGGCTACTCAATCTCTCCTCGGAGGACAATCCCCTCATTCCAGGAATCAGTCCAGTGAACCTTTGTTGCACTCCCTCTAAGACAAGTATATCCTTCCTTAGGTAAGGAGACCAAAGCTGTGCACAGTGCTCCAGGTGTGGTCTCACCAAGGCCCAATATAATTACAGTAAGACTTCTGTACTCTTATTCATTCTGTTTTTCTGTTCCTCCCACCAAAGTGCTTAATTTCATATTTCTCCACATTATACTTCAACTGCCACATTCCTCTCCACTCCTTAAAACTGGTCTAAATCCTTTTAGTAGCTTCTTTCCGTCCTCCATGCAGCTTACTTTCCACACAAATTTGCATCATCAGAAAACTTGGATGCATTACACTGAGTCCCTCCCCTAAGTAATTAATATAAATTGTAAATATCTGAGGCCCAAACACTGATCCTTGGGGCACCCTCCAAGTTAGGACCTGCCAACTTGAAATAATCAACTTATTCCTACTCTCTTTCTTCTGCCTGTTAACCCATCCTCCATCCACCCAAATCACAGGAGCCCTAATTTTGTGTAGAAACCTCTCCCTGCAGCATCTTACGGAATGCCGTTAGAAAATCCAAATGCACTAATTCCACTAGTGTCCCCCTGATCCATCATACTGGTTACATCCTCAAAAAGCTAACTGATTTGTCAAACACAGGCCAGGATTTTCCAACTCCGCCCACCGCCTGATCTTCCGGTCCCGCTGAAAGTCAATGGACGTTTGGCTGGGCTGTCACATCACCCGGGGTGAGTCCCACCACAGCAGGGCTAGAAAATCCCAGTCATGATCTCCCTTTCTAAATTCATGTTGACCCTACTAAGTGATATCAGGATTCTCTGAGTGCCCCATGACCATGTCCGTAATTATAGGTTCCAGCATTTTCCCTTCCACTGATGTTGGTTAACTGGCCTGCAGTTCTTGGTCTCTCTCTCTCTCTCTCTCTCTCTCTCCCTCTCTCTCGCTTTGTTTTGAATTAATCTGTGTTATGTTTGCTACTTTCCAATCCCTGCAGATTGTTCCAGAATCTAAGGAAAAACATTGTCTTTCTATAAAACACTCAGGTGCTGAGGTGCTGTGACAGTTCCTGCACCACTTTTCTTCAGAGTTCAGTCTCCAGCCTTAGGCTGCGTTTACACTATAGGAGTATTGTAAAGCAAAGCCATATTCAGCTGTAGCATAAATGCTGAGATGTGGGAATGGTTTCTCTATATTAAGCCGGAGACTAAGGGCTTGATTATTTTTAGCCTCTGGCTGGGCCAGGGTCAGAGGTGAGCAGGCACTGAAACAGCCCCAGTTGGTGGCATGTCAGTTCCCCGGCTTCACCCCAGCCCAGGCTGCTTTTGTGCAGGCTGAGAGTGGTGGAGGTGGGGAGGGCAGGGGGGGTGGTGGAGATTGGACGGCAGACCTGCCCCCCCATGCTCCCAGAGGCAGGCTTTTTTGTGGGGGGGGGGTATTGTCATGGTAAGTGTTCATTCTGCTGTGATGGGATGGTGGCTCATTGATAAGATTCTACAGGGTTGTATGTTTAAAAGTGAACTCCTTATTAGTAGTCTTTAACTATTTACAGTTCCCAGGTTACTAAATGTGCTAAAGGACTATTTAGGTTTTTTTTTTAAATACATTCATTCACGAGATGTGGGCGTCACTGGCTGGGCCAGCATTTATTACCCATCCTTAATTACTCTTGAGAAGGCGGTGGTGAGCTGCCTTCTTGAACCACTGCAGCCCCTGTGGTGTAGGTACACCCGCAGTGCTGTTTGGGAGGGAGTTCCACGATTTTGACCTAGTGGCAGTGAAGGATCTCAGTATCCAAATCCGATTAGAAAATAGTTCTTTATATTTTTTCAAAAGACATTTTCAGTAATTTAAAATCAGGTTATTCACAGGTGCTGGATTGACACCGATTTAAAATGCTTATTTTTTTGTGATAACTCATTTTCAAACTGTACCACACTACCACTGTTAAATATATCAAGGAACATCTTTTAAAGCAAAATTCATTGCTAAAATTATGCTGCCCATTTGTATTTTTTTCATGGGATGTGGGCATCACAGGCTAGGCCAGCATTTATTGCCCATTCCTAATTGCCCTTATTCAGAGAGCATTTAAGAGTCAACCACATTGCTGTGGGTCTGAAGTCAGACCAAGTAAAGATGGCAGGTTTCCTTCCCTAAAGGGAAGGATCAGCAATGGTTTCGTGGTCATCATCAAACTTATAATTCAAATTTCACCATCTGCCGTGGTGGGATTTGAACCTAGGACCCCAGACCATTACCCCAAGTCTCTGGAATACTAGCCCAGTGACAATGCCACTATGCCACCACCTCCCCTACTGGCTCAGGGCAGAGTTTGCATTCAGCAATATACAAATCAGTTTGAGTGGAAATTCAAGGAAAAAATATTTCAGATGGCACAACTTTTAGGGTACAATTTGCCTTGGGATCACCAAACCATACCCCAATCTTCTAATTATATAACATGTCATTTCTTGATTTTATTAATTTTATGCTTAAACAATAATCTTGGGTATTAGACATTCCAGCTACTGAGGAAAATTGGAAGTTGAGAAGAAATTCACAAAGTTTTTTGAGCAATTTATTGAATCTAGTGAGCAGATAGTTTTTCTTATGGTATCACCAACAAGAGTAATGGATACTGCACTCATGTAACATATTTAATAACAATTGATAGATTTTGCCAACGTGATCAATGCTTCGTTTTCAACCTGAAAATTATGCTGCGCAAAATCAATCATTCAGAAGGAATTTCTCTATCTACTCAGAGGTGTGTTAACCTGCTGTTTGTTCTGAAAGCAGAGGCAGCAAACAGGACATCTGTATGACATTGCTGAATGCAATTCCACATTGTCATGTTTTCCAACATTTAATACATTGAAATATTAAACCAAAGTAACTCAATTAAGTATTTAATTACCCGAGTGGCTAATGATTAAAAACAGGAAAAAAGAGTCACCTTTACCGCCGGGTTAACTTTTCACATGATATAGTTTAGAAACTATACTCTGGATGATTTTACAAGATGAGCTCCATATTTCTGTTCACAAAAGTTCAGTTCACCTTCTATTTACTATACCTTTTCAGATCCAACCTTTGGCTGCTAATAGCACTAAGGCTAGGTTTGTTAGTGCAACACAAAAAGGTGCACTTAAGTTCTACAGGCATGTCACATTTTACAGATATGTCACCATGATTCAAAATCATACAAATCATTCCAAGAATGTAAAACAAAGACTTCACTGAATTTTACATTTCTTTTCTTATAGGGCACAAAGAGCTAATCAGTGGCTATTTTGGTTCTTACCTGCTTCTGTATACTTCAAGCCCACTTTTTCTTCCTCGTCTTTTGACCTGGGAGGTGGCCATATGGCTTGGAGTCGTCCTGGAGTTCTGTCTTCAGATTCTGATGGAGATAAATCCTGTGATTAAAGAAATGGAACGTTAATAAAACTAACATCTGAGAATGCATGTAGACCTTTGCCTTGTTAATAATGGACTCAATATAGAAGCTTTTGTTGTATGTCAATGGGTTAAATCCAGAAGGCTCTCATTGTTGGATTTCTATCTCCCATTTTCACCCTTTCTAATTTTATTGTGTATACAAGTTTCCTTAATGCACCAGGTTTTTGATTATAAGACACACATAGAGGCAGTTATGTAAACTACTACAATTCATCACACTTCTTTTGTCTCTCTGGGTTGCTTGCACCCAGAGAAAAATGTCAAAGCAGGTTACTGCCAGTTACTGTTACTCTAATTATATCTGCATCACATTTTGGGTGTTTTCATACTAGATACAGTTTTTCTTTGATTCTAGCAATATTGATCACTCTTGTAAGTAAACTTTTACCTGCCCAATAACAAGGTAAATATAACAAGACCCAGGGTTCAAAAGTGAAGCCTCGTCACTATACCACATGATTGCCTTGTGCTCAGTAAGTGAAAGAATAATACTTCAACAGGCAATACTCCAGCCTATAAATTACTGTATAGTTCTACTCAACCTTAAAATAGATAAACAGTGTGGAACACAAGAAGTAAAAACAGACTTCGCTCCTTGGAATCAAAACAAAAAAAATAAAAACAATCCCCGTGTTAACTCTTGACACTGAATCAAGACTTTAAGCACATTTTCATTACTCCTCAGGTTGCTTTTCATTAACAGAGCTCGTGGGGTAGCACTGATCTGTAATAGCTTTCAAGTGGTCAGCAGACTACAGCTGGCCACAAGTAATACAGCGATTATAAAAGCTTGGCTAAAGAGCTGTTCATTATAGGATGTTTGAGTTAAATGAATTGGCTCAATGCATTGATCTTCACCAACACCATCTGAATGATGTTGGGATGGTCTCCATCGGCTTTTCGGAGTTACACATGTACGTTTTCTGCAATTTGAAAAATCAGTTCACAGTACCTCCCTTCTTTAACCCGGTTTGTGGTATGAGCAGAAAGAATCCAATAAACAATCCATCAGTGGCAAAAACATCTCCCACAGCCTGTAAAGTTGCCATAGACCCTAACATTTAAAGGTATTGCATTTATAAGCAATAACCCAACGATTGTCTTTCATTTAGTGCACAAGTCCTGTTTATAATAATATCACATTCAAAGCCCAAAGGCTGATTTTCAGTGTTACTTACATCGAAAAGTTCATATGGGCTGAGCAATCAGGTTAAAAATGTGCAAACGTATAAAAATCGTGTAATAACAAGAATTATCATCATGAGTTCCCTGCCCAAAGGCAGATCCAGAAGGAAAAATCAGGAAAACTTGGGGAGTGACGGGTACGGTGCCAGTACCATTTCCAAGTTTTACTGTTTTTTCCTTATTTGGGGTCAGACGATGAGCCTACCTCAGCCGGAACAGGAAATCGGGCATGTTATCTAGGCTGACACTTCAGTGCAGTACCGAGGGAGGGCTGCTTTTTTTTCCAAAATGCTGTCCTCTAGCTGAGGCCTTAACCTGAGGCCTGGCCTGGCCAGGTGAATGGAGCAGAGCTCACAGCACTTCCTGAGGAGCGGGGGAGTTTACCCTGTATCCTGATCAACATTCATCCCCCAATCAACACCAGCAAAAAGACTCTGGTGAAGGATCATACAGACTCGAAACATTAATTTGGTTTCTCTGGCATGTTGCCAGACCTGCTGGAGTCTTACTAGCATTTTCCGTTTTCATTTCAGCAAAAGCAGCGTGGTGCACCAAACAATTTGATCTCATTTCTGTTCCTGGGATCCTGCTCTGCAAAAAGCTTCTTCTTGCATTTGCCTGTAGCAAAATTAGCCCCTATTCTTTCAGTTTTTAAGAATGCTAAAACAGATAAACAATGTGGGCACCCCAATAACCCCTTTTGTATAAGCAACCCTGTCTATGGAATTTAAATTATTCCCACAGCAGGTTGGCAAACCTGAGTGCCAATGGCAAGCGGAGCTTCAGGAATTTATAGGCTTTTCATTCAGAGGAGAAGTAATAAATACAGAGGTTAGTACATTTGGAGTAATGAAAAATGTGCTGGGAGTAGGAAAGGTCAAAATTAAGTATATGCGATTCATGAGCAACATTACTCATTACGTTCGATCTAAGCGAAATGGACCTTTGAAAGTTGCAGCAGCTGTTTTTAGCCCATCATTCTTTGGTGTCACTGATGCAGCACAAAGAGATCCAGAGTGAGCTCTTGCAGAGATGAATGAGCAGGATGTCTACGGGCGTGAACTTAAGCTTACTGAGCAATCGTAGTTATTTCTTCAATGCTTTACATGGAAACACTGAATAAATTATTAAGTGGGTGGGGAGGCTGATTAACCTGATTTCACAGTAAAGGTAACTACCCCACCCGAAATTGCAATTTAAGCTGACATTCAGTTATATGACTTGAAGTAGCAGCCGAAATATGGTCACACCCAATAATTTCATGTTGAAGTTCCCTGCCTTGAAAACGAGAATGCATTGGTACATCTATGGGTTTATAAAGGTTGAAATTGTATAACTCTGGCCCCTGGTGCAATCTGGGCACAGGGGATAATCCCTGCAAAGGAAGAGGCAGCCCCAAAGCTTAACTGGTCTTCGAATCTCATTTTAGTTAGACCGGCATTGACATTCCAATTTCAGGAAGTGTTCTTTCAGCAGGAGTAAGGCTCTGTGGAACATTAATAAAGAACGTCGGTGAAATGAACCCCATGAGTTTAGCAGTAGAACCAACATCTATGCAGACTGCCTGAATCGCTGGTAAATTGGTATGCTTTGTGCCAGTTTTATTACTCAAAAAGTACTGTAGTTGCAAACGATAATAATTCCCATCTCATTATTGAGGTCTGGGCTTGGCTGTATGTGTCCCCAAGGGAAATTATACGGCAGGCACTCCCTGTTTGGATGTAGTTAGGACAGGCCTACCAGAGGGAGCCCTGGGACATAATGGAGTCTAGTTATTGCAGAAAAGAGTGTCATGCTGCTGAAGTTTTTCATCTTACACTCCTCAGCACAGATACAAGAATGCCAAATTCCAAACCATCACAACAATTTACACTGCAGGCGAAAAGGGTGCTTGATTGCTGACAAGGTGACTTTGATTGGTTGAGGCACTGCCATGGAGAAAGCAACAGGGAACTATTTCCCGCGGCAATCCCTTGGCCAGGGTCGACTTACTAACCAATCAGCAGCCTGTTTCTTGTGGACTATAAATTGTTGTGATTGTTTGAAATTTTGCATTCTTGCGATGGTCCTGATGAGTACAAGATGGAAAGCTTTGGCAAAGTTCTCTCATTTCAGCAATACTCACATTCTACACTAGCAAGGGACTGGCAGAACCTGTTTAGTTAGAAGGTGAACTTGGACAGGTGCCCTTTCGTTCTTTTGTTCCGACATTGGTTCTTATTGATGCTGGCAGACATGGAGTCAAACTAGGCAGGGCCAGATTATGGAAAATTGAAGGAAGACAGGAATTCTGGGATTAAAGTAAGCCTGCACGGCCTTGGCTGGCAAGAAGCCCATTTAAGTACAGCATTAAGAAAAAAGCTGTGAGCAAAGACAGTCAACTACAGGGGACCCAACTTTTATAAAGGGTAAATGCAACAACATTTGAAAACTGAATATATGTCATGCAATTAGGCATCACAGAAGAAACGGAGAAACCCTCCGTTTTGCACCCTGTGGAAACTTGGTTCATTCCCCATGGCAATGCCTTGACCAATCAGAGTCAACCTGCCTGCTTTGAATTTGAACAAAAGCTTGGCAGTTAACTGTTCCCTGCTGCATTCTACGTGGCAATGCATCTACCAATCAGAACCCACTTATCAACCAACCAGCACTCTCTTCTCATGCAGTATAAATTGCTAAACAAAAACAGAAACAGAAATACCTGGAAAAACTCAGCAGGTCTGGCAGCATCGGTGGAGAAGAGCACAGTTGATGTCTCGAGTCCTCATGACCCTTCAACAGAACTAAATAAAAATAGGAAAGGGGTGAAATATAAGCTGGTTTTGGGGGAGGCGGCGGGGTTGTTGGGACAAGCAACCAGTGATAGGTGGAGATAACCAAAAGATGTCACAGACAAAAGGACAAAGAGGTGTTGAAGGTGGTGATATTATCTAAAGGAATGTGCTAATTAAGAGTAGAAAGCAGGACAGACAAGGTACAGATAGCTCTAGTGGGGGTGGGGTGAAGGAATACTAAAAGGTAGAGATAAACAATGGATGGAAATACATTTAAAAATAATGGAAATAGGTGGGAAAAGAAAAATCTATATAAAGTATTGGAAAAAACAAAAAGGAGGGGGAAGAAATGGAAAGGGGGTGGGGATGGAGGAGAGAGTTCAAGATCTAAAATTGTTGAACTCAATATTCAGTCCGGAAGGCTGTAAAGTGCCTATTTGGAAGGTGAGGTGCTGTTCCTCCAGTTTGCATTGAGCTTCACTGGAACATTGTAGCAGACCAAGGACAGACATGTGGGCATGAGAGCAGGGTGGAGTGTTGAAATAGCAAGCGACAGGGAGGTCTGGGTTATGCTTGCGGACAGACCGAAGGTGTTCTGCAAGCGGTCACCCAGTCTGCGTTTGGTCTCTCCAATGTAGAGGAAACCACATTGGGAGCAACAAACACAGTAGACTAAGTTGGGGGAAATGCAAGTGAAATGCTGCTTCACTGCCTCACGCCTTCTCCTCCCTCCCAGAAACATGACAGGGTCCCCCTTGTCCTCACTTATCACCCCTCCAGCCTCCGCATTCAAAGGATCATCCTCCGCCATTTCCGCCAACTCCAGCATGATGCCACCACCAAACACATCTTCCCTTCACCCCCCCCCCCCCACCCCCCCCCATCTACCCCCCAGTGGCATTCCGTAGAGATCGTTCCCTCCGTGACATCCTGGTCCACTCCTCCATCACCCCCTACTCCTCAACCCCCTCCCACGGCACCTTCCCATGCAACCGCAGAAGATGCAACATCTGCCCCTTCACTTCCTCTCTCCTCACCGTCCAAGGGCCCAAACACTCCTTTCAAGTGAAGCAGCATTTCACTTGCACTTCCCTCAACTTATTCTACTGCATTCGTTGCTCCCAATGCGGTTTCCTCTACATTGGAGAGACCAAACGCAGACTGGGTGACCGCTTTGCAGAACACCTTCGGTCTGTCCACAAGCATGACCCAGACCCCTCTGTCGCTTGCCATTTCAACACACCACCCTGCTCTCATGCCCACATGTCCGTCCTTGGCCTGCTGCATTGTTCCAGTGAAGCTCAACCCAAACTGGAGGAACAGCACCTCATCTTCCGACTAGGCACTTTACAGCCTTCTGGACTGAATATTGAGTTCAATAACTTTAGATCATGAACTCTCTCCTCCATCCCCACCCCCTTTCTGATCCCCCTTTTTCCAATAATCCATATATATTTTTCTTTTCCCACCTATTTCCATTATTTTTAAATGTATTTCCATCCATTGTTTTATCTCTACCTTTTAGCCTATTTCAATCCCTTCCCTTCACCCCACCCCACCCCCACTAGGACTATCTGTACCTTGCTTGTCCTGCTTTCTACCCTTAATTAGCACATTCCTTAGATAATATCAACACCGCTTTGTCTTTTTGTCTACGACATCTTTTGGATATCTCCACCTATCACTGGCCCTCTATCCAGCCCTATCTGTCCCACCCCCACCCCCTTAAACCAGCTTATATTTCACCTCTTTTCTACTTTTACTTAGTTCTGATGAAGAGTCATTCGGACTCAAAACGTTAACTGTGTTCCTCTCCACAGATGCTGTCAGACCTGCTGAGTTTTTCCAGGTATTTTTTGCCTTTTTGCCTTTACCTTTGGTTAGAGCATGTTGCTTGTGACTTTATGAATATTGCATTGTTCCAGTGAAGCTCAACCCAAACTGGAGGAACAGCACCTCACCTTCCGAATAGGCACTTTACAGCCTTCCGGACTGAATACTGAGTTCGACAATTTTAGATCTTGAACTCTCTCCTCCTTCCCCATCCCCTTTCCATTTTTCCCCCTCCTTTTTGTTTTTTCCAATAATTTATATAGATTTTTCTTTTCCCACCTATTTCCATTATTTTTAAATGTATTTCTACCCATTGTTTATCTCCACCTTTTAGCCCTTTTAGTATTCCTTCACCCCACCCCCATTAGTCTTTTCTGTACCTTGTCTGTCCTGCTTTCTACTCTTAATTAGCACATTCCTTTAAATAATATCACCACCTCTTTGTCCTTTTGTCTGTGACATCTTTTGGTTATGTCCACCTATTACTGGCTGTTTGTCCCAACAACCCGCACCCCCCCTCCTTAAACCAGCTTATATTTCACCTCTTTCCTATTTTTATTTAGTTTTGTTGAAGGGTCATGAGGACTCGAAACGTCAACTGTGCATTTCTCCACCGATGCTGCCAGACCTGCTGAGTTTTTCCAGGTATTTCTGTTTCTGTTTTTGTTTTGGATTTCCAGCATCTACAGTTTTTTTGCTTTTATCTCAGTATAAATTGCTGTTCCCTTTACTGTTGGTATTGTTATGAATCTGTCCTGTTGACTGCAAGCTTTGACAGCATGTCTCTTTTTTATGCAATACTCAAGTTCTATACTACCAAGTGATTATTTAGATAAAGAGTACAAGTGCTCAATCAATCCTAAAATGTGACAGCTAAACTGACAGTAACTCCACTGAAATTTTAAAAATGAATTTGTTAGGTACTAGGCTACCACCTATTAAGGTATAGAATACATGAGAAATATAACAACTCCTAGACAAGTACCAGCCCCCCACTACCACAATCCCCTTTTCGGTATCATGATGGATAACCACTACAGAAGTAAAGATACTGTCGGGCAAGAGTCTAACAAGAGCTCCAGAACAGATCAAAATCTTGCTCTACAAAGCCCTCACCCCACCCCTCCCAACTAACGGAATGGTCATGCTAAAGAATCTTGTCCACAACATATTAGGATATTCTCTCTGAATCCTTAAAAACAAAGTCGAAATCACCCCAATAAACTTCTCCAAAGACATTATCCAATGAAAATCTAAAGGAAAATAAGTGGCAAGTGCACTTATCCATGCTCAAAATTATTTCTCCAAAAGCCACCCCAGCAAATGCTCTCCCATATATTTTTGTATTCCAACTACCTATCCCCAGCTTACAGCTCTTTCCCACTCCATCTCCTCCACTTCAGACGCAAAATAATCTCCACCAATCTCCCAGTGCCCAGAGCACTTTAATCCCCCGATACACTCTTGTCAACAGCTCCTGTTACATCTCCATTGAGCCTTCTTTCCAAGATTAGACTTTGCCCTACAGATGGAAAGCCCTAATTTCACAGGAGCTTAGCACAGGGTACAGTTGAAGCAGCAGGAGCAGAGGGATAAATGGATACAACACATTAGTTTTACAGCCAAATTTCTTAGGGTAGTCAGCCAATTAGCTGTTGGAACATAAACTTGTGCTTCAACAGCTAATTTTCCACTGCTGGCTACACCATTGCTTCAAATTGAAACGATGGAAAATATCCATCACAAACCATGGTCATCATGTCCCATTGCTGCAAATAGTTAATAGTCACTAATAATGAACTGCAGAACTCTTAGTTCCGCTAACTTAAAAAAGTCAGGTGAATCAATATTCAGATGACTGTGACTGCAAAAACCCGGTTCTATTATTTTCAACAGAAATAGGCAGTTGAAAAGATTTTTGGATGTTAATTTTCCTTTGTAGGTCTTGAACATTTGCTACCTAAATGGCGTCCTGGGCAGAATTGTACAGTCCCCCTGCTGGCAGATTTGAAGTCAGGGGCCCCAGGAAATTCCCCGCCCGCCCCTGACCTACCACAATTTTACTGGCAGCTGACAAGGCCGAGGACAGCCTGTCCACCCTCACCCCAAATGCGGCCCTTGTGGACAATTGTGGAACCTGCCCCAGCCGCGATTCCGAGACCAGTGGGAGGGTTTCAGGCCTGGGAGGGATGCTCGGCAGATGAGCCTGCTCGAGCCTTGGGTGGGAGAGGCAGCACACTTCCGTTACGGGCCCCCTATCAAGATAAGGTGCCCCTCCCTCCATCTGGGTCCTGTCCCCGGGTGCTTCCTCCCTGGCTGCCTATAAATCACAACCCCCGCCAACATCTCCCCAACTCCCTCAGGGCTCCCCTCCCTACCGTGAGACCCTGGACTGGGCTCCAGCACTTGGACTCTGGGAACTGCTTGTAGTTCCAGCGATGGCCACCACACCTGGCGGTGCTGCTGGGAGTACAGAGCTACTGGCCTCCGACCACTGGCTGTGGGGCAGGCTGATTTTCAGGAATGCGTTCCCCACTGACTCCTCCGGTGGCAGGGCTAGAAACCCGCCATAGGATAAATTCTGCCCCGTGTTTCCGGAACACAATTAAGGCCCGACCAGCGTGATGCACGGCCTGTAGCGCTCAGTGCTACCTGTGTGGGCGGGTGGGGGAGGAGGGGGAGTCAGGGCCTGCATGCGCTCTTTCGCACATGCGCACAAATGAGCGCAGCAAACTCCCTGAGTCAACTCCGTGCCCCAGGGAGATCAGGTTCACATTGAAAGCTTAAAATAAAGGAAGTTAAAAATCATTTACACGTGTCCCCTCATGTGACAATATAACACGAGCTGGGACATGTTTATAAAATGAGCCAAATTGATTTATTAATTTAATAAACCCTTCATGAAACCTCACCCCGCCCGTGGATGAGGTTTCATGAAAAACGCGAAGGCCGCCTGGGCTCTTTGCCTGCCCCACCCCCCACCCGCCCCCCAACTAACCTTAAGGTTGGACGTTGAGAATTAGTTTAATTGCTTTTTTAATGGCCTTAACAGGCCCTTGACAGTTCGGCGGGCGCACAGCTGCCTCTGGCATGCGCCCGCCGAGCGAGAGACTTGAATGATGCGCGGTGACATTGGGACGCACGCCCAACGTCACCATGCATTATTTTACGCGTTAGCATGCGGGGCCGACAGCCCCCGCACCCGCCCCCCCCCCACCCCACCCCTCTCCCCACCCCACCCACCCCTCACCCCAGCTCCCCACCACCCCACCCCACCCACCCCCCAACCCTACACACCCCCCCCACCCCACCCCTCTCCCCACCCCATCCACACCTCACCCCATCCACCCACCCCTCACCCCCCAACCCCACACACCCCCACCCCCACCACTAGCCCCCCCCCCCCCCAAATGTCAAAGAGAAAATTTTGTCCAGGTGGTGTTATGTCCCTGAACAAAGGGGCAGGTGTAGCCTGTATATTCACAGATCTGTATCAGAAGCTGTAACGGGAGCTTTGAAATTTATTTCTTTTTACAAAATTGTTTCTAGGATATACCAATTAACTAACAAACGGTTCATCTTGATTTGCAAACTTTTAAAGAACATTCACAAGAGTGGGTGTCACTCTCGCCCGAGTTTAAAATCCCACTCTAGATATTTGAGCACAAAAATCTAACCTTGGCCAACACTCCGCTGAGGGAATTCTGCACCGATAGGGGTGCTGTGTTTCCAATGAGACCCAGTTTGCTCCCAGGTATAGGAAACAATACCAGGGCATTATGCTGAAGAAGAAAGGGCTTCCTTGAGGTCTCCTGGATATTATTTACCCCTCAACCAACATCACAAAAACAGACTATTGGGTTATTGTTTCTTACTGCACGCCACATGAAGTGAGATCTTATGGCCCTGTCATAGCGTAAGATTCCACCCCTTGTTGGCTGCTGCACTTCCTATGTTACAACAGTGACACATGTTTGAAAGCACTTCATTGGCCATGAAGTAATTTGGGACATCCTGCAAGATGCTATATAAACGCAAACCTTTCCTGCAGAGCAATCAAAAATTTAAATTAAATCGGCGACGATTGTCACCCAGTTTCAAATATTCACTCATACTATACATTGACTTCCAAAAATAAAATGTTAGCGACTTACGGATTTTACTTCTGTAGACGCTACCCAGTGTTTCTGCTCAGGGGGCTGCTTTACGAAAGACCGTTCAAAAATTGCTTTGAGTGACTCCTTTTCTTGCTTTTTTCTCCTTTTCAATTTTTCCAGCTCTTCTAAATCAGTTCCGTCCTTTTTCACAGGTTTGGCCATGAATAGTGATTTGAAACTCTCCAAAGCGGTCTCAGGGGTGACAGGCACTGCCGTGGCTGATGGTTCTGGGGGTGACGGTTTGTCAGTGCGTTCTGGCTGCTGATCCTCAGCAGAAGCAACCATTCTATCCTCGGTTTTGGGAGCGTCGAAGATTAACTGACTGAGCTGATCCAAAAGCCCGGAATTTTTCTTCAGCTCTGGTGGTTTTCGATCGTCTTTCCTCTTCGATAAGGATTCTGTTAAGAGTTTAGCTGCTGATTTTTGACCTGGTTTAGTCAATTTTAACATCGCTAAATCAGTATCCTTCTGTTTGATCTCTGCCACAGTCTCCCTGTCCTCACCTACAGCACCTTTCTTCAATAACCGTAATCCGCTGAAGAGGGGAGGCATTTGAAAAGTCCCCTCTGTCTGTGATGGTGGGATTTCTCGGCTGGGACAGTTGTTTGAGCTAGCAGTTGGCATGGGTAGCGATGGTATGTTACTTAACTCCTCTAATGAGTTTTCTTCAGCTTCATTGCTTCTCTCAGAGGTTTCTGTTAGATCTTTATTGGATTCCATCTGTGAGATTAAATTCTCTTTTGTCAATCTGAGTTCAGGGAGCGCCTTTGTCTCTTCAGCTTCAGATACAACAATGTTGTCCCATTGCTGACTTGACGTAAGCTCATTATCCTTTGGCAGATTTTGTTCTGGAATGTGCTTTGAGTTTTCACCAACTGACAATGGAACTTCAGTTTCAGCAATTCGTGTTTTTTCTGGTCCAGCTTCATCCTCTGACTCAGTGTCACTCGTTGTCTGAACGAGAATGACATGTACCGGACCTTCAACAAGGCCTTTCTCTAACAGATCTGTGGAAGTAAGGGTTTCCTCGGGAATGCCAGATTCTTCATTTCCCTTTTCAGTGTTTTCGATCTGGACTTGGTCATCGAGGAACTGCCCATGCAACACTTGCTCGTCAACTTTCTCCGGTTCCTCCTTTGCCTCAACAATTGGCTTGTCGGAGGCAGTTCCAACATCCTTCTCCTTACTGTTGTCGGACATCTTATCGGGATCTAAAGAACGAAAGAAAGTCAACCATGCGCCTCCCTGGTCGTTGTTCGGCTTTGCTGTTTCTGAGACAGGCTTAATCCCACTACGGCGAGCAAGAAATGGCATCTTCATAGAAAATGAGGAAAACAATGAGGAAGCACCTTCTGTGGAAGGTGTTGCTGAATTCCCCGTGTGTCCCATTTCAGCACCGTCACCATTATTTACATTTTCTGTCATCTTGCTACTTTTCAATTGACTCCCCTCTCTGAAAATGTTTGCTTGGTTATGGAAATTTAGGCCATCATTTGTATCAGCCGCTGACAGATTATAATTTGGACAACAAATTGCCAAAATCTATTTCTGCAGCGAACGTTCACCTTCACCCATCCCCCGCCTGCCGACCACTCTTTGATCGTTAGGTTCGCAGAACCAAAGCATAAAACCAGCGGGCACTTATTGGAAGCAGTCTCTTCAAACACCTGCGGAGCAGACTAATACAACTGTTTGCCGGTTCCTATAGACTGAAAGCTGATAAAGGTTGCCATGTCACGTTCTTCATTAAACAACAGAACCACCGTGGATTTGGTTCACCTTACTTCTACCTCAAAGGTCTGTCAAAGGAGGACCATTTAAGGTCGTTATCCTGACGTATAATATAAATAAAAGGTCCCTTCTCCCAAAGTTGAAAGAAAAATCTCTGAAGAAACATTCAGTGCAATGACTACGAGAAGGCCCGAGTTTTCAAAGTAAACCTCAAAACTATCAGAATCCAAGTCAAGGGATGCTAGGCTCCAATGCCAAAACAGGAATAAACTTCTGAAAACATCCTTCCTGTGCTCTCTCCAGTCTCCTGACTTTCTTCACAGGCATTCCAAAAAAACCAGGACTTTCAGCGGGCCGAGATTAAACAGGCTTCATCCAGCACTCAAATCAGCCAGAGCGTTTATGTTGCACTGAAGGTGGAGAACAGCAGGCCTGAAAAGACTGGATGATTCTTCATGCAGTAAATGGCAGTTGAAAATCCGGTGTTCTCGAGAGAGAGAGAGAGAGAGTGTACAAGTAACCTCCGCCCCCCACCATCCAGCTCCAGCTTTCAGCTGGAATGCCAGTTTCCGGCTTTACTGCAAAGCAAGGGAGCCCACAGCACTGGTTTCATATTTCTCTTTTCTAATTCCCTCAGCTACTTCCGCAGTCCAGCCAGGTACTTATCAAACACCCCACCCAATGTCAGCCGTGTGAGAAGCGAGTTCACAGACAGTGTGCATAACTGAGCACACTGAAGTGTCTGCTGTGTGATCAGTGTGCTACATACTACAGCTTAAAGGAGAATTAAGCGCATCAATTTATATTTTCCTCTTTCAAAGGAAACCACCTACTAATTTCAGCTAGAATTCTGTGAGCAGATTGACGATAAATAGAGTCTTGCTTATAAAATCAGAATAAATCTTAGTTAAAGTGTAACTAGATGTTACCTCTTAATAATAAAGAGGCCATAAGATAAGAAATGGGTGAGCATTGTCCGTTAAAAAAAAGAGACAATGAAGTTCATGGAATAAGTAAATGTGCGGCTAAAAATTCACAAATATTTAATTTTCTCCATGGTGAGTAAGAATGGGATGGTTTTTGTTTGACGTGCGGGCAGTTCCTGACTCTGTAAATAGTTATTGAGCTTTGATGGAGGGTCAACATCTGTTAACTTTTAAGTTAATAAGTCATACCACAAAACAACAGTAACAACAAAAAAAAAACTCCTTAAATTTAAAAAAAATATGGCTTTGTGCAAAGCTGTGTATAGGATTTGATTCAGGGCAATGCTTTCCAATGGGATGCCTTCCGATGTTTCCGCTGGTATGTTTTTTGTTGGTTCAAACTTCCTGCTGGATAATCAGTCTTATCACTTACCTGCACTCAGTTACCTACACTCCTATTAACCCCCCTCTTGATCAATACAATGTTTTCCACGGCTATTAGAGTTTAGTTTTGCACAAGCTGACTAAAAAGCAACTGAGAGCTCTTTAACTGATCTTTCAGAGACTGTGGGGCCTAAATTCAAAACCGTCAGGCTTATTTTATGGGCACAACAATAGCCAACTGGACAGTGCTGAGGGCCACAGCCAATCTCTAAGTGCAAGCTTTGACTGGAATTTCTTGAGGTTTTGAGCTGAGAGCTTTAAACCATCCACTGAAGACTCCTACACTTCAAAACAAAAAGCCTCCTTATCTTCTTAAATTGTGATTATCATGGAACCAAAAGGACCAAGAGTTGAGAATTACATGCACATGTGTGCACAACGCATGTGCACACACACACACACTCATGCACATGCACACAAATACACCTGCAGGCTCACACACACACGTGTGCACACACACACGCATGCAGAGATCAACTCTAGGAGTTGAGGCTTTTGGGGAAGAATGATGCCCCATGGTATCAACAGAGGAGCAGCTTTGGCCTATGCTATGTGAGAACCAGAGAGAACATTTCGATACCTTGGGCACACCTCAGTCTGGAGTGGTGGTGTGGGGGAGAGATGGAAGCAGAGGAGACAGAGTCATGTCAGAACCAAAATGGAAACAGAAAATGCTGGAAAAACTCAACAGGTCTGGCAACATCTGTGGAGAGAGAACCAGAGTTAATGTTCCAAATCCAATATGACATTACTTCAGAACACACACCAAGTACTTTTCTCCCAGGTTGCCAGCAGTGACACCTTGGAGATCAATCAGCAATTCTGGGAGACTTCTGGACAATCTGAGAGGCTGGGCTGGGCTGGAATTTATACTCTATGTTCTTGACCAATCAGAATAATAGTTGGTATCTGCCTGATAGAAATTAGTATTTAGGTAGCTCTGATATTTCACTTCAGGTGAGGTTTAGGATCTGGAAGTACTTTCCCAAATATTAATAGTTAAAATGAAAAAAAAGGCAAGTACTAAACTGTACAATCTTGGTTTCAGAGACATCAAAAGCCAAAATTACAGTGTGCTAGTAATGACATACAGACAATGCTCGAGAGTATGAAGGCAAAATAATTTTTAAGTTAAACAGTAAAATTCACATGGCCTAATTTCAAAGCCACTGTGTAAGGCAAAATAAAGTGGGCCATCGACATCCATTCTGTTTACACTCCCATTGTCTAAAAGGATAGTCTCCACATCTTCCTGAACCAGGCTCCTTCCACCACATTCTCCTCCACCTGTCCAAACGTAATCTTACACTGAACAACTTCTTGGATTCTATTCACTTCCTCCAAATAAAACGTGTTCTACGGCAACCCTTATCGGCCCTAGGCAGGCTGTCTTGTCATGGGATATGTGGAACATCCTTTGTTTCAGTCATATTCAGGTCCCCTCTCAACTTTTTTTCCAGGTACATCAACGAATGCATCAGTGCCGCTTTCTGCTCCAACCCGTATTGGAAAAGGTCATGAACTAGGTTCCCTCACCTTCACCATGGTCTATTCCTAACTCCATGGCGGAATTTAATCAAGGTGATGAAGGTCTCGCTAGACAGAGAATGAGAGCCCTGCAATGCCTTTTTATAGGGAAGGCCCATTGTATGAAGTGCCAAACAGCTACGGACCTTCCCAGGATCAAAGATTCCAGGGAGAGAGATCCTCCCTCCCGGGAGCTGCTGACCAATTAGAGGCCGGCAGCCCTCCATTGCAGGTGGCACCACTGGAGAATGGTGATAGCTGTTGGTAATGCACCCACCAGAGGCCCAGGATCAGTGAGGGGCCCAGGTGAGTGAGGGTGGGATGGAGGTCACAGGTTGTTAGCTCAGAGAAGGAAGGGTGAGGGGGGGTGGTATTGGAAGGGGAGGGGGTTGGCTCTCAGTGGCCCCTTCCTTCACACATTATCAGTGCCTGTCGGTGTCCCCCTCAGGGGCCTGCAAGCAAACCTGACACTTAAGGACCTCAATTAGCATCAGGGCAGGAAGGCTGTCCACGAGTCTTCCTGTCTGGTCTTAATTGGGGGAAAGGCGGGAAGGCAGCAGGGTACCAACCCCCCCCCCCACCCCTCTAACTCAATTAAGTACCCCTCACAAATTCACCTCAGGGGAGAGCATTAAATTCCACCCTATATTTTCCCAACTTCAGTTTTTCCATTTCTGGTACTAGGCTGCCCCAAGGTCTCCCACCACTGATTACACCATTTCCTGGAAGGATTAGTTCATTCTCCTATCTTCTCCACCTCGGTTGCCTCTGTTCTGATGATTCAACCTTCTGCACTAGAGTTTCTGGTAGGTCTTCCTTTTCCTTCCACTGAGACTTTCTTCCACTTTGGTCGACAGGGGCCTTGACTGTGTCCATCCTAGTTCCTGCCCCACCCTTCTCCTCTTGCCCAGAAACACATTCGGACCCCCTCTGTCCTCACCTTTGACGTGACTAGACCCCCACCCTCCATTCAGCGAGTCATCCTCCACCACTCCCAGCCCCTCCGCCATGATGTCACCACCGAACATATCTTCCCACCCCTCCTTTCGGAATTCTAGTGGGATGGTTCCCTTTGCAATACCCGAGCCCACTCTGTCATCATCCCCTAGATCCATTCCCTTTCCCACAGCATCCTCCTATGAAAGTGTATAAGTTGTATCACCTGCCCTTTTACCTCCTCCTCAAACGAGCTAGTGATTTACTTGTGCTTCTTTCAGTTTAGTACACTGTATTCACTACACACAATGCAGTCTCATTTGCACTGGGGAGACCAAATGCAGATTGGGTGATCGCTTTGCTGAAGACCTCTGTTAAGTCCACAAATGTGGTCCTATGTTTGCCATTTTAATCCCCCGTGCATTCTGTCTCTCATTCTGTCCTCGGCCTCCTACACTGTTCCAATAAAGCACAATGGTAGCTTGAGAAACTCCTCATCTTTGCACTAGGAACTTTACAACTGTCGGGACTCAACATTGCATTCAGTACCTTCAAATGTTCTCATTTTCCAAGCAGTGAAGTTGGTAATGGTTCTGCTGTTGCCATTTACAACTCCTCTAGGCCCATCTTTTTTTCTTTACTTGTCCTAGGACTAGCCCCTTTTGCTCTGCTTCATCATGCCTCGCCATTTAACCTGTCCCGCCTTCACAGACCTTTCCTTTTGTTCTCTTGTCCCACCCACTTCTTCCCAACCTCCCCGCACTCCCCCACCTGCCACCCCCCTGTACTTGGTTAAAAACTGTTAAATCTATAACTTCTTCCAGTTCTGACACAATCATCCAACTGAAATGTTAACACTGTTTCTCTCTCCACAGAGGCTGCCAGACCCGCTGAGTATTCCCAGCACTTAGTTTGCATTCCAGATTTCCAGAATCCATGGTGTTTTGCAGAATCCCCCCACTTACCTGCCAACTTCCAATATCTGCACAGACATGCTCATTATAGTGGAAAATCGAGGTTCACTTGTATTTGACTATGCTTCTGCTGAGATGGGATGTCAACAGTAACAGTGTAATACACCCTCCTGATCAACTTTGGAGATGCACTTTAACACTTCTGACTGATCAATTCTTGCATTAGTATCCAGCAAGAGACTGAAACATTCAGGTAGAATAAACAGTGAATATTGCTGCTTTTGACATGACTTCCTAAACAGGAGAGGATTCAAATTCACTTAACTCCACAAACAGATAATCACTTTTTATATTGATAAATGGTGCCATCTCTCATATTTTGTACTTTTCCCTCAGCAATGGTACAAATGTGTTTTGTACGCTGGTCTAGTCTTAACACCACAAAATAAGCATTTTTTAATAATACTAAATGTGAGGCATCAACTTTAGTATCAACTAAACAAAATCTCACAGCCAGTGTGCCATTTGCACATGTGCACTCTACATATGCAACACAGTTAACAATGTCACAACGAAATATAGATCGCCATAAACTACCGATTCAGCAGAGCCACAGCCCCTTGTAAAAGGTCTTAACAATGGCACAAAAACCACTTGTGACTTTTATAAAGCTGGACTTTAATGAAAAATTAATTAATTTTTTCAGCAAGCGAATTGATTGCACCCTTACATCAATCAGAAAGATCTGGATTGGGTGGGTCCAGTTACAGTCAAGCCTTATGGGTGTATTACCAAAGGAATCTACATTCCATTTCAATGCAGTCATGACCTAGTTAAAAGCAAATAATAAGCTTAAAATCTCTGTACAGTGCTTCTTGGTACTTTCATATCAACCAAACCACAGCATGAATAGTTAAGTATTTTGTGTCATGCAAAGGTCTCATCTTCATAATTTATTCCTACGGGAAACTGTAATTCTATTCCAGTTAACTCTCTGCTTATGGTACTTATCTGAAACTAATCTATATTTCTAAATCATTAACTCATTGGCAATTGTATAAAATGTAATTGACAACTCGTAGTTCAAAAAATAACAGAAGCAAGGTACATGCTTTTATGTTCCAAAATGTAATAAGAAAGACCCATTGTTATCGCAGATGTTTGTGTTACAGAGCCACAAGGCAGTATTGCGAAACAACACAAAACAACATTGTAGTCCATTAAAATTTTCCAAATAATGTTCTCACTAATGAAGAAATGGTACAGATTAGTTGACTGAAGCTCTCCAAATAATCACTGTAGTTGTAGCTGCTTCAGATTCCAAACCTTAATGCAATGTTAACCTTGTGAGCACCGTAGAAAAGTTTACTGCTTTAAAAGTCACCAATGGTCAGTCTCACTTTTCCAAAGTTTACGCCCAGCTTTGATCTATCTTGATTTTTCATTGGTTTGAAAACAAGCCTTTAAAGCTTTAAAGCAAAGCCAACCAAAAAAAAAAAAACAGATTTTCCAGTCTCCAGATAGCCAGGGACCAGATGTACCCTGGAGGGTTTGCTACAGGAACCCTCAGAAGTCCCAGTGCACTGACTCCATGGGAATTTCCCAGCAAGTTTCAACTCCTGAGAGGCAATTCCTCTGTTCCCCAGACCCTCTAAAAAAGTCTCCGTCTCTGACTTAGAGTCAGAGACTTTGGAGGGTTCCAACCTACTTATCTGGGGAGTTACCTTGGAAATATTAAACAGAAAAATATGCATATATATTCCTGGGTAATTACACAACTGACAATCGCTCTCCTACCCACCGAATCCCCACTGACTCCTCTAACTCCCTCCCCAGCCCTCCAACTCTCCCCCTGACCCCACCATTCGCTCCCCCAACCCTCTGACTCTCCCCAACCTTCAGACAGGTGGGGGAGGGTGGCACATGTGAAATTATGTTATTTCTGAGCTATTTGGAGTTACGTCCTACTTTCCATGGGTCCTGGCTGTCTCACATCCTCACCGTCCTTTGCCCCACCTCACGCTATGAAGCAGGAAGTCTTAACTTTATCATCACCTTCATCTTTCAGCAGCAGGCTTTGCTTCATTGCGATATTTTACAGAATGCAAGAAGCAACAATGATTCCTCAGATGCTCGCTGAGATATATTACCAGCACCTAAAATGGAGTTTCAGAACTCCTTAGTTTGCTCCATGGCATTGTTGAAGAGATATGAGTCTCATTTCTATCTTAGCCTCCTCAGGGATTTGCCCCCTGTTCCTGAATACCCTAAAAATCAATCAATCTCCTTGCTAAAATTAACAATTGATCTAGCATCAATTGTCATTTGAGAGAGTGTTCCAATCTTCTACCGCCCTGTGTGTGAAGAAGTGTTTCCTAATATCACTCCTAAACAGGTCTGGCTCTAATTTTCTGACTGTTCCCCCAAGCCCTAGACTCCCCGACCAGCATAAATCCCTTATCTGTTTCCCTAATATCATCATGAAAACCTTGACCAAATCACCCTTTATGTTTCGAAATTCCAGGGAATCTAATCCTGGTTTCTTTAATCTCACATTATAGCTTGACCCTTGGAGTCAAGGCATCAGTCTAGTGAAAATCAACGTCTTGCAAGATGCAAGGGTAAGATTGTATATCCCTCAAAGAACTAATAATAGGATGTGGCACTTTGCACAAAAATATACAATTCCTAAATCAATTATTTACTTTAAACACAACTGCAAAAATAGTTTAATTCAGAAATATTTGTTTTGGAACATAATGGACAACTCTGTGTTAGAAACATTGATGTGTGGAAATAAAAGGATTTAGGGGCTGGAGTCAAGGTTAAATGGGTGGATTGGGAAAGAGCCAGTGTCCTGCTTCTGACTGCAATCTACTGTGAGTGAATGTGAGTTAACACCAACAAAGCATGGGATTGGGAATGCGGAAGATTTCAATGAGGAATACCTTGCTGATACTCATCCAGAGTCACACATGAAGAACGACAATTCGAACAGATATTGGGTGAAATGACCATCTCCAACCTGAGAGAATCTAACCATCTCCCCTTGACATTCAATAGCATTACCATCACCGAATCCCCCACGATCAACATCCTGGGGGTTACCACTCACCAGAAACTTAACTGGAGCAGCCATATAAATACTGTGACTAGAAGAGCAGGTCAGGTCAGAGGTTGGGAATTCTGCTGTGACTAACTCACCTCTTGACTCCGCAAAGCCTGTCCACCACCTACAAGGCACAAGTCAGGAGTGTGAAGGAATACTCTCCACTTACCTGGATGGGTGCAACTTCAATAAAATTAAAGAAGCTCAACACCACCATGACAAAGTAGCCCACCTTATTGGCACTTCATCTACCATCTTAAACATTAACACCCTCCACCACCAATGTACAGTGACAGCAGTGTGTACCATATACAAGATGTACTGGAGCACCTCATCAAAGTTCCTTCAACAGCACCTTCCAAACCCACAAGCTCTACCATCTAGAAGGACAAGGGCAGCGGGAACACCACCACCTGGAAGTTCCCCTCCAGGCCACTCACCATCCCGACTTGGAAATATATCGGCCGTTCCTTCACTGTCGCTGGGTCAAGATCCTGGAACTCCCTCTCTAACAGCACTGTGGGTGGACCTACACCACAGGGACTGCAGTGATTCAAGCAGATGGCTCACCACCACCTTCTCAGAGGTGATTTGGGATGGACAACAAATGCTGGCCCAGCCAGTGACACCCACAGCCTGTGAAAGAATAATTTAAAAAAAATGTCTAGTCAAACGCAATGTTGAACAGGAGGTACCAGAAGGTTGTACAGATGGAATTGTACCCAGTGTTGCCACTTTCAGGGAGGGAGGTGAATGGTAGAAAAGGCACAAAAAAGTGAAAAACTGGCAGTTGTAAGAAGGTTGAATAATAATTTGAAATATGAATTTAGTCCACTTATATACCATTAAAACAAACCACATGCAACATGGTGAAGTGTCAATATTTGTAGCTTTTAAACAAACTGGATGTATCTAATCTAAATCAATGTTTAGAATTAGTTTCTTATTCCACAAGAGCAATTCTAAATGGATATATTTGGCAACAAAACATTGAGCCAAGTTCATAAATCTAACTACCTGTTTATAAAGTCATTTTTGATAATTTTAACGAAATTAGGGAACAACTAAAACAAACAGAGGTGGTTTGGCAATACATCACTGGGAGATGAATGGTCACCTTAACGGTGGATACTGTAGGATAAATACATTACCAGAATCAACAAGCACTGGCTAAGCACATGAGGCGGCATTGAAATTGTAAGTGAGATAAAAAGGAAAATGGTATGCACAAATCCATCAGAAAGTGGGCAGAAAAGGGAATCACTGGGAGGGGTTGAAAAAATTTCAAAAATATATTAGAAAGGTGACCAGAAGGAAAGAAAGACCAGCAACTAAAGCTAAACCTGGCGGAGAAGAAACATCAGGACCACAACCCATAGAGGACAAAGAAGTTAAAAAAAAACTCAAAATGCAAACAGACGTAAAACAGAAGATCAGCTCAGAACAGTGAATATTCTCATATTCGGTATTCTAGTGAAGAGTCATACGGACTCAAAACGTTAACTGTGTTCCTCTCCGCAGATGCTGTCAGACCTGCCGAGTTTTTCCAGGTATTTTTGTTTTTGTTTTTGATTTCCAGCATCCGCAATTTTTTGCTTTTATCTTAGTGAATATTCTCGATTATTACTTCCTTCAAATATTCATAAAGTCACAAGCAACAAGCTCTAACCAAAGATAAAGGCAAAAAGGCAAAAGATACCTGGAAAAACTCAGCAGGTCTGACAGCATCTGCAGAGGGGAACACAGTTAACATTTCGAGTCCGAATGACTCTTCATCAGAACTAAGTAAAAATAGAAAAGAGGTGAAATATAAGCTGGTTTAATGGGGTGGGGGTGGGACAGGTAGGGCTGGATAGAGGGCCAGTGATAGGTGGAGATAGCCAAAAGATGTCATAGACAAAAAGACAAAGCGGTGTTGAAGGTGGTGATATTATCTAAGGAATGTGCTAATTAAGGGTAGAAAGCAGGACAAGCAAGGTACAGATAGTCCTAGTGGGGGTGGGGTGGGGTGAAGGGAAGGGATTGAAATAGGCTATAAGGTAGAGATAAAACAATGAATGGAAATACATTTAAAAATAATGGAAATAGGTGGGAAAAGAAAAATATATATATGGATTATTGGAAAAAGGGGGATCAGAAAGGGGGTGGGGATGGAGGAGAGAGTTCATGATCTAAAGTTATTGAACTCAATATTCAGTCCGGAAGGCTGTAAAGTGCCTAGTCAGAAGATGAGGTGCTGTTCCTCCAGTTTGCGTTGAGCTTCACTGGAACATTGCAGCAGGCCAAGGATGGACATGTGGGTACGAGAGCAGGGTGGTGTGTTGAAATGGCAAGTGACAGGGAGGTCTGGGTCATGCTTGCGGACAGACCGAAGGTGTTCCGCAGAGCGGTCACCCAGTCTGCGTTTGGTCTCTCCAATGTAGAGGAGACCGCATTGGGAACAGCGAATGCAGTAGATTAAATTGAGGGAAGTGCAAGTGAAATGCTGCTTCACTCGAAAGGAGTGTTTGGGCCCTTGGACGGTGAGGAGAGGGGAAGTAAAGGGGCAGGTGTTGCACCTTCTGCGGTTGCATGGGAAGGTGCCAATGAGAAGGGGTTGAGCTGTACGCGGTGATGGAGGTATGGACCAGGGTGTCCCAGAGGGAACAATCCCTGTGGAATCCCGCCGGGGGGGTGAAGGGAAGATGTGTTTGGTGGTGGCATCATGCTGGAGTTGGCGGAAATGGCGGAGGATGATCCTTTGAATGCGGAGGCTGGTGGGGTGATAAGTGAGGACAAGGGGAACTCTATCATGGTTCTGGGAGGAAGAGGAAGGTGCGAGGGCGGATGCGTGGGAGATGGACCGGACACTGTTGAGGGCCCTGTCAACCACCGTGGGTGGGAAACCTCGGTTAAGGAAGAAGGAAGACATGTCAGAGGAACTGTTTTTGAAGGTGGCATCATCAGACGGAGGCGAAGGAACTGAGAGATTGGGATGGAATCCTTACAGGAAGCGGGGTGTGAGGAGCTGTAGTCAAGGTAGCTGTGGGAGTCGGTAGGCTTGTAATGAATATTGGTGGACAGTCTATCACCAGAAATTGAAACAGAGAGGTCAAGGAAGGGAAGGGAACTGTCAGTGATGAATCATGTGAAAATGATGGAGAGGTGGAAATTGGAAGCAAAATTAATAAATTTTTCCAGGTCCAGACGCGAGCATGAAGCTGCACAATGTACTGGAGAAGGAGTTGTGGGAGGGAGCCGGGGCAGGACTGGAACAAGGAAAGTTCCACATACCCCATAAAGAGACAGGCATAACTGGGGCCCATGCAGGTACCCATAGCCACACCTTTTATTTGGAGGAAGTGAGAGGAGTTGAAGGAGAAATTGTTCAGTGTGAGAACAAGTTCAGCCAGACGGAGGAGAGAAGTGGTGGATGGGGATTATTCGAGCCTCTGTTCGAGGAAGAAGCAGAGAGCCCTCAGACCTTCCTGGTGGGGGATGGAGGTGTAGAGGGATTGGACATCCATGGTGAAGAGGCGGCGGTTGGGGCCAGGGAACTGGAAATTGTTGATATGATATAGGGTGTCAGAGGAATCGCGGATGTAGTTGGGAAGAGACTGGTCAAGGGGAGAGAGAATGGAGTCAAGATAGTAAGAAATGAGTTCCGTGGGGCAGGAACAGGCTGACACAATCGGTCTGCCGGGACAGTCCTGTTTGTGGATTTTGGGCAGGAGGTAGAAGCGGGCTTTTCTAGGTTGGGAGACTATGAGGTTGGAAGCTGTAGAAGGAAGATCTCCAGAGGAGATGTGATCAGTGACAGTCCTAGAAACAATGGCTTGATGTTCAGTGGTGGGGTCATGGTCCAGGGGAAGGTAGGAGGAAGTGTCTGCGAGTTGACGCTCAGCCTTTAGTATTTCCATCCATTGTTTTATCTCTACCTTTGTGCCTATTTCGATCCCTTCCACCCACCCCACCCCCACTAGGGTTATCTGTACTTTGCTCGTCCTGCTTTCTACCCTTAATGTCAGGATTAGCACATTCCTTAGATAATATCACTACCACCAACACCTCTTTGTCCTTTTGTCTATCTCCACCTATCACTGGCCCTCTATCCAGCTCTACCTGTCCCAACCTCCCTTAAACCAGCTTACATTTTACCTCTTTTTTATTTTTCCTTAGTTCTGATGAAGAGTCTTTCAGACTCGAAATGTTAACCGTGTTCCTCTCCGCAGATGCTGTCAGACCTGCTGAGTTTTTCCAGGTATTTTTGTTTTTGCTCTAACCGAAGTTATTGCATGTGAAATCAATGGCAGGCTAAATAGGCTCAAAACAAATAAATCGCCAAAGAAGATATTAACCCCAGAAGTGCTGCAAGAGATTACAGGAGGAGAATTGTGAAGCACTGAATTATCGTGTTGTCACGAAACACCCTAGAGGTACTAGGAGATTGACAAGTTAATGTGTCAGCTATATTCAGAAAGGCTGATGAAGAGGCCACCTTGGACTTACTAGTCTTGTTTCTATTGTTTGTAGAATAATGGAATTAATTACCAGTAGACCTGAAAATCATCTGTACATTAACAAGCAGGTAAACATCACTCAACATGGATTCAGAATGTGAGGATCCTGTCTGACGGACATTAACTTCTTTGAAGATTGAGATCACTGTGACAGGGGGTCTCAATCTTTTGCTTCTGAGACCCACTCTCCTGTGTTAGAAAAATTCTCTGAACAAATTTATTCTTTCATCGATGTGGGCATCACTGGCAAGGCCAGCATTTATTGGCCGTCCCTGGTTGCCTTTAAACTGAGTGGCTTGCTAGGCCATTTCAGAGGCCAGTTAAGAATCAACCACATCGCTGTGGGTCTGGAGTCACATGTAGGCCGGACCGGGTAAGGGTGGCACCCTAAAGGGACATTAGTGAATCAGGTGACTTTTTATGACAATCGGTGATAGTTTCATGGTCACCATTACTGAAGTTAGTTTTCAATTCCAGATTTTATTAATTAAATTTAAATTCCACCAGCTGCCATGGTGGGATCTGAATCCATGTTCCCAGAAAATTTTTCTAGCCTCTGAATTATTAGCCCAGTGATACTATCACTACACCACCGCCTCCCCTCTTTTTTTTTAATGACTAGAAGTTGTACAATTAAGCATATATAGTTTCTAATTTTGTTTACTGTGAAGCTGGCTCCAGGAGCTGAGAAACAATTCCATCAACATGTAGACGTATCTTTGACAATCTGCGCAAGTCATGGTCAATGTTCACCCAGGCTCGGGTGCACATTTTGCACAGCACATTGGGGAAACTGGGACAGATCACATGTCCGTGTGAGTGTGGTTGATTCCTCATCCAGTAATGTAACCAGGTGGAAAATCAGGTGGACCCTGTAGTGTCCGATCTCCCTGTCTGATGTCCCTCCATATACTGTGCCCAGGCAATCCAATGTGCTTGGCAACATCAGGAAGACCTGCTCCACTTCTTTAAAACTATCGTTTCCCACCAATCTGTATCCTCGACTCTAAAACAGATCATTTATTATTTGCTATTTACCAAGAACTAAAGTTGCTACATTCTGCAAAATAAAATTCCAAATGTTTAGAGTGGTGAAAAGTCACAGCAGGGACAGAAGTCAGTAATTTTGGTGATATCACTGACCATTTTGGAACAGTGTTTACCAGGATATCTGAGTCACTTGGCAGTATCAACACAACTGACAGAAGTCCATTATTTCAGTGAACAAAGAATAATGGCATTGCAGTGTTTAAGTTAGAATATTGTGGCCTTCGGAAAGATTTAAAAAAAAGATATTTGGATGACCAGCGCTCAATAAATACAACAAGCTGCACACAAAATCATGATAGAATGAAAGTGAAAAAGTAGCAATGATTTAAAATCGGTAAACTGTTTACCGAGTTCCACTGCTTCTTCCAACAGGATGAGTTATCATCCTACTATGTGCAGGCTTGGTCTGGCACACTGGGCTAGAAATTGGTTTGCAAAAACTGGACACCTAGAGCAATCCCTGTGAAGAGACAATTCTTCGACACTTATCAAAAAAAAAGCTTTTTGTAAAAAGTGTAAAGGTGCAACACCGCTGTGTAACTAGAAAGCTTTGAAATGCACCTCAACAGATTCTAAAGGCGGAGTCTGATTAATCAGCTCATTCCAAAGTTCACAGACCAGAGATGTGCAGATAATTCAGTTAGTGCTATTTTCATTAGGTTACTGATAGCTAGACATCAATCATTTTGTAGAAATACTGTCAATGTGAAGGGGATAGATTATAGGACTGAGATGGGGAGGAGTTTCTTTACCCAGAAGGTGGTGAATCTTTGGAATTCTGTACCCCAGAGAGCTATCGAGGTTCAGTCATTGAGTAAATTCAAGACAGAGATCGATAGATTTCTGGATATTAAACATATCAAGGGATATGTGGATAGTGCTTAAAAATGGTATGGAGGTAGGAGGTCAGCCATCATCTAGTTGTATGGCAGGTGTAGGCCTGAGGCGTCAAATAGCCTACTAGGACACAATGGTGTGTTGGCAAATTATCTATCCCGAATAGCCTACTCCTGCTCCTACTTTCTTTGTTCTTAACTTTACACCTATTCCAGGAGTGGGTGGGCAGAGGGGTGTGTTGGGGGAGGGTGGGGGAGGTTGGTGGTGTTAGGGGGAGCGTGAAGTCAGTTTGCAGGCTGGATGGCACATGCCCGCTGGGATTTTACCAGAAGTGGATTTTACCAGGTTCATCCTTCCACCAGGATCTCGTCCAAGGCCATGAGTGTTATGAGTTCCTTCACTGTCGACATTTTCAAGCACATCGACTCCGAGGCCTCACACCTCATCCACCACTACAAGCGCCCACGCCATCTCGGCCAGGGAGATCCAGAGCGCCAACTGCCCCATGCTGCCAGGGGAGCTGGCCATCTCCAAAGGCACCAAAGCGGTCACCAAATGTGCCAACTCTGTTTAGGTCGATTATTCTAAAGATGACAAGTGTGTATGATCTACAAGATTGCACTGCAGCATCTCACAAAGGCTTCTTCGACAGCACCTCCCAACCTCTACCATTTAGAAGAGCCAGAGCAGTCGGCATATGGGAGCACCAACACCTGCAAGTTCAAGTCACACACCATCCCTCCCTGCTGCTGGATCAAAATCCTACAGCTACCTACCTAACTGCACTGTGGGCGTACCCTCCCCACAATGCCTGCCGCAGTTCAAGGGCAGTTTGCCACCACTTTCACAGGACCTATTGGTGAAGAAATTCCGGCCTTGCCTGCAACACCCGCCTCTCGTGAACATATAATAGAAATAAAATTAATCTGGACTAGATTCCTTTTTAATTCATTTAAATTAGTCTTCCTCGAGTTAAATATTTTTATGTTTAATTGTTCTTCATCCTTTTCCAAAACATTTACAACTAGACCACACATATCACTTGTAGAACCTGTGCACAGAAATAACCTCTAACCTGTTTAGAAAATTTTCTTTAAATTTGCAATCCATTTACCAACCATTATCACCCTTTGAGATCCAAAGTGGGGTCAAACAGGGCTGTACTCTGGCATTGACAATCTTTGGTATATTTTTCTGTTTGCTGCTATCACATGTTTTCAAGTCATCCAAAGAGAGTGTCAATTTACATACCAGCACTGACAAAAAGATGTTCAGCATTGTTTGCCTGAGATCCAGGAAAAGATGCACCGAGTCCTTGTCAGAGAGTTGCTTTACCTTGACAATGCCGTACCAGCATTCCACACTGAGGAACACATTTGGTGGCAAATGGACAGACTCTCTTATGCCTGTGAAGCATTGGTTTGACCATCAGTATCGGAAAGATAATGTCATGGTCCAGGATGTTGCCATACTGCCAGCTACCAGCATTGATAATGTGACGTTGGAAGCTGTTGATAGCTTCACATATCTAGACTCCATAATCACCAGCAATCTGTCACATCATGCTAAAATTAACACATGCATTGCAAAAGCTGCAGCTATTACATCCAAGCTGAGTAAGAAGGTATAACAGCAACCTGACTGAGAACACTAAACTGCGAGTTTTCCAACCCTGAGACTCAGTGCATTCCTCTACAGTGATGATACTTAGACAATATAGGCAAGGTAGGAGGGACAGTTTACAGCTTCGCTGTCTCAGCTGTATCTTTGGCATCTCTTGGCAGGACACGGTCACCAACTCAGCAGCATTGGAACATGCTAATTCCATCAGCAAACACGGCTTGCTAAGCCAACAAAATCTGCGCTAACTTGGCCACATTCATCAGATGGATGACAGCCATATACCCAAAGACCTTCTGTATGGTGAATTGACCACTGTGGGCGTACCCTCACCACAATGTCTGCAGCAGATCAAGGGCAGTTTGCCACCATTTTCACAAGACCTATTGGTGAAGAAATCCCGGCCTTGCCTGCAACACCCGCTTCTCATGAACATATAATAAAAATAAAATTAATCTGGATTATCATACCTCCACTACAAGGAAACATGCAAGCGAGCTATGAAGATGGTGGACATTGACACGGACAGCTGGGAGACAGTCGCTGACGGCTGTGACCTCTGGGGGTTGACTGTTTGAAAAGGACATTGAAAGAGGCAAGCAGAAACAAAAAGCTCAGTTGGCTGAGAGGTATGCCCAGGGAAAACAGAGGCCAGTGAATCATGCACCTTCTCAGCCCCACTGTCTTCCTCCACAGCAAATGCAGCAGAGACTGCCTGAGCCACACCAGGCATAAACCATCATCTTACAAGACAGAAGGCTGCCGTAGAAATTACGTACATGCAATTTTCGACAAGCCACTGCTACATGCAAGGTCTTTCTGACCATGTGGGCATAAAAAAAATTTCACCCACTGCACTAGGGTTACGTTAAATGGAAGTTTACATCTTATCAGGTGGCATGGAACTCCTACCCACTACATACAGGCATCTTAAAAATTCACCTTTTGTTTGGATATTGTGAAAGAACATGGTGCTCAGGCATCCATAAGCATCCAAAATCACTTTGCAGCAAAGCAATTGTGAATACAGAACAATGCAAGGCTGTGTAGTAAGCGACACAACCAATCTGTGGCTAAATATAAAATGTTGGTATAAATTATCCAAATCCCTTTTATGAATTTAGATGTTTGTAGAGCAGGTAATTAAAGATGAACACAATTAATTTTTTTCTAACTCTCAGCAATCTAAATTTAATCTTTATTATAAATATTAGGGACTGACACTATGGGCAGAATTTTACAGCCCCTCCCAGGGCAGGATCTTCCTTCCCAGCTGAAGTCAGTGGGGTTTTCAACGGCTTGTCGCATTTTACAGCCCCATCTCTGGTGCAATAGGGGCGTAAAATTCCAACTTAGGTCCATGTTCCCCTAAGACGAATACCAAAGTATTTTGATATTCAAAGGATTCAGCTAACATAACAAGAATAATTTATAAAAAATATCCTTAAAATGTCATCCTCAAAAAGCCATCTTTAAAAATAATCAATAATTATAACTCATGACTTACGTAAAGTTCCATATAACCGAATGCTTGAGCATTTGCATCAATTTCGTCTCCATCCGCAGTAATAAGCCTGAGGTCCAAAGATTGTGGCCTGATGATAACTGAACTTCTTTCAATAGATGATCCATTTTCTACCAGGTCAGTACAAAGCTGCTGTACAGAAGTCTTCTCTGAAAGGAAAAGTTTATAAAATAAGTCTTCAAATAAAATACGTTGAAACTTTGCCCTTGTTTTGTTTGAAACTTGCTGCTGCAATGTGGGTACCATTATCCCAAAGCCTGTTCACCATCTACAAGGCACAAGTCGGGAGTGTGATGGAATACTCCCCACTTGCCTGAATGAGTGCAGCTCCAACACACTCAAGAAACTCGACACCATCCAGGACAAAGCAGCCCCACTAGATTGGCACCCCGTCCACTACCTTCAAAATTCACTCCCTCCACCAACGACAAACAGTGGCAGCGGTATGTATCATGCACAAGATGCATTGCAGAAATTTATCAAGGCTCCTTTAACAGCACCTTCCAAACCCATGACCTCTACCACGTACAAGGACAAGGGCAACAGATGCCACCTGGAAGTTCCCCTCCAAGTCACTCACCATTCTGGCTTGGTAATATATCACCGTTCCTTCGCTGTCGTTGGATCAAAATCCTGGAACTCCCTCCCTAACAACGCTGTGGGTGTACCTACACCACATGGGCTGCAGCAGTTGCAGGCGGCAGCTCACCACCACCTTCTCAAGGGCAATTGGGTACGGGCAATAAATGCTGACCCAGCCAGCAGCATGGAAGAATAAAAAAAAAAAAAAAAATTGGCAAGTACTTATTCGCCATCCCCGGTTGCCCTAAGGACATATGAATGTCAGCTGTGTTACAAAGGACTAGGGGCAAACGTGGGCAAGACTGCGGGGGAGGCAGACGGCCCCCTTCCCTGAATTATCTAAAGGACATCAGTGAACCAGTTGGGTCTTTATGATAACCCAGCTGTTTGCTCGGTAATTTTCAGGTGATCATCAAGTTATCAGCTTTATTACATTCAGAGTCATAACCCACCATGATGGAGTTTTAATTCAGAAATGTTATTGCGATATCATAACCACTAGGCTAATGCACCACTTCCAGCCAGAATGCAAGTTTCCTACAGTTGGCAGAACACCTAAGTATTGTAACAGCCAGGAGAGTTCTGCATCACCAAAGAGGCCAAAACCAGCCTACAAGTTCCAAACAACGCCACCACAGATGCTTCAAAACAAACACTTTCATAGCTCTTTCGAGACAGGTCTATCTGACCTGCGCTGCTATCAAACAGCATCCCCACCAAACTCATGCCCTGTAATAGTGGGTTCCAAGAACTGGCTGAAAATTCTTCCGTCTCTCCAGCAGTGGCATTAACCTCCACAACACAGGAGGAGGCTTCAGACATGCCCTGGCACTGTGGGAGTACGGCTGCTCTGAGGTGTTCCACTCCAGAAAGGAAAGGCAGCGAAGGATAGAACCAAAACCTAATCCTCACGCAGTCCATAACTTTTCACTCACAGAAATTCACATTGCAAGCATGCACCCCCTAACACAACAGCCACAATTCCGATCTTCTGTATGTAGGAGCACAAGTGAATCTCCAGTCAATGCCATCGCTCGAACACAATTAAATACTTGATTACGATACAAGGTGCTTCCTGAGAGGATTGGTCATCTCAGGCTTTTAATGTTGTTGAGCTACTCACTTCTGAACATCATCTCACTCAGGGAGAGCATCTTAGGAATAGCAAATTAGGAGTGCAAGCAGGTAAATTAATGGGTACAAAGGGAGTATAAACAGTGTTAATAAACTGTAAGTAGGATGATTGGAAGTTTTGGTATCTTTTGGTCCTTAAATAAACAAGGTTGATACATTGAAAGAGCTCAGAATTTTCTCTTTATGGGAGCTTTGGATAATGGTATGTGCAGCACAGATTCTACTTATGGCTGAGGTCTTTGACCATGAGGAATTTTGTGAGGATTTGTGTGAAGAGCGTTATTGGATGACTTAATCTTTACGCAGTGAAAGGATTGGGTTATCAGTTGCACCCTCCATCCTCTAACTGCTTGCTTTCAGTATATTCTCCCTTTCCTATACACTCCACCCTGTGTGAAAGGAGGCCCTGGTCATTGATTTGGATACATAGTTCCAAGTATTGAGAGCTGGCATGGTGAACTGCTGCCTGTTAAAGTGTCAAGGCAGTTTCTTGTGTGTCTGACATCAACATACAAGATAAGGTGAATGATATTGCGCATGAGCCCAACATTGATAGAATGCACAACTTTCTTATTTGAAGGGGTTGCCATTTGGGATTTGAATATAACCCAATTGTCAACTTTGCCTAGACTATGTCAGTCTGTAAAACTGAATAGTTTGCTGTTTTCTTGCTTCCATTGGGCATAATGTGAATTACATTCTCCTAAATAGAGGATCCCTGAGCTGCTTGATGTACAGATGAATGCAGCAAAGGTCACCAAAGGCTACTGGAAGGAGCCAGTCACAAAGAGATTCAGGGAAGAGCAGTCCAGTCCAGACAATTCCGTTCTCCTGGCGGAAGTAGCAGCTTGTCTTCAGCCAACAGTTGATACATCTCCCCAGTAGCCTCCAGACAAAATCCCTGCCTTCTAAGGTAATGACTGTCAGAGAAGTGTGCAGGGTTATGGGGGCAATGTGCAGGATTACAGGGAAAAGGCAGGAGATTGGCACTAAGTTAAAATGCTCAGAGAACTGGTGCAGACATGATGGGCTGAATGGCCTCCTTCTACACCCTAACAATTCTGTGGTTCTATGATTCTGTGAAGTCCAAGAAAGAATGCTTCATCTATAAACCTTGGTAAGCGGCTATGAGCCTGTAGGGAACAAATTCCTTCCAAAATGCTCCACTTCAAAGGTCTCGGTGCACTCAAGCCTCTTTCATATTTTCATACTCCTCCTCAAAGCAAGAAAAAGGGAGAATTTTCAATGGCAAATCTGTAACTTATTTCAAAGCAGACCCAAATAAAGCTACCAGCAATAGATTTGACAGAACCTCCAAAACATCGAGGAAATTGATATGCAGGCAAAGTAATGCCAATAGTCAGTACGTTAGCATGCAAAATGGCCTCCTAAATGCATGTCCACCTTAGGGATGCCATCCTCCAACTCCTTCCAGCATTTATATAGTGATGCTAATAACTTGGGGTTCGTTTTGGGGACAACTTGGGGTAAATGGTTTGGACAAATTGGTCACACTCCCTTGAGCACATGTATATAAGGCAAGACTTATATAGAACTGACATTTATTTGAAAGATAATTCACATGCAGATCTTTTTGACAGAAGATTTAAGGCAGTAGCTACCAGTCTTAAACCAATTTCACCATCTGACAAAAAGGGAATTCCAATTCACTTTGAAGGAATGAGCAGAATGGATAATGCAACATATCATTTAATTGAACTAGAAGGCATCCAAGATTTCACAAAACATTAACAGAAAATGAGTCATTGAGATGGTATGGTTAATATTTTTAGGAACTCCATAGATTCAAGACTGCAAAACTTATCTCAATATTTTTAATAAGAAATATATCTAGAAATTATGCAAATTAAATTTGCATTTAAAAACATGTTTGAATGTTTTAACTAGGTTCATCTAAAATACTACAAAGGCTATATAGAAGGGGTGATTACAGGTTTAGAAGCTAAAGGTTTTGCCTCATTAATCTGCTGGAATTCACAGAAGCTAACCATTTTTTTTCTTCGTTCATGGGATCCCTAACTGGCCTTGAGGACCGAGTGGCTTACTAGGCCATTTCAGAGGGCACTTAAGAGTCAACCACATTGCTGTGGGTCTGGAGTCACATGTAGGCCAGACTAGGTAAGGACAGCAGATTTCCTTCCCTAAAGGACATTAATGAACCAGAGGGGTTTTTAAATGACAATCGGCAATGGTTTCATGGTTCTCATTAGACTTTTAATTCTATAATTTTTATTGAATTCAAATTCCACCATCTGCTGCAGTGGGATTCAAACCTGGGTCCCCAGAGCATTTGCCTGGAATACTGGCCCAGTGACAATACCACTATGCCACTGCCTCCCCAATTACTGCATGAAGCAACCCAATGGATATAAGGCACTCGAATCTTCGGCTACAATAGGCAGGTGTGTCAATAAATTAACAGAAATTCGTTGAAACATGCTGAAACAGCATGTCAAATTTACTGGCACTTCAAACTTTCATCAGCATTTTCACAACTCACTTTATTTTGCAACATGAAGGCACAGTACCACAACAGACCAATTTACAAAATCTTCTCGAGACCAGCATCTGAAGTGTCTCTAAATTGTTAGCCTTAGAAAAAGATGTATAAACAGAAGCGTCAGTGTCCATTTGCCATGTAAGATTCAACAAAGCCCTGATCAGTACTGCACCTTCAGCAGTTGTTCACCTGGACCTCTACCTCATCTTTCTTCTTTTACACTTCAGCCTGCGCATACGCTTCTCCCGCCACTTAGCTCTCACGTCGACAAGAATCTCAAAATCCCAACAAAGCCAGATACAACTCCACCTAACGAATTTAATGTACGTTGCCTCTATGTTGTACTGAAGACACAATATAATCGCCAAATTGTTACACAATCGCAATGCACAGGAGGCCATTCAGCCCGTTGTGTCTGTGCCGGCTCTCTGAAGGAACAGTATAACTAAGTGCCATTCTTGCATCTTCTCACCGTGAGCCTGTGCATTGTTCATTTTCAGATAATAATCCAATTCCCTAGTGAAAGCCTCGATTGAACCTGCCTCCACCACACTCTCATGCTGAAAATATTCTATCAACAGCCAGTCCACTGGCTAATCTTCTAAAGGCTTTTAAGTCTTTTTAGCAAATTAGGTTTATGCAAAGCTTACGTATGCTTCAGGCATAACAAAATATTTCTCATGTTGCTTCCGCATAATTGGAGAATCATCAAATAAAAACCTAGGAAAAACAGCATCACTTGGTTAGGGTAAAATAACCTTACACTATCCTCAAAGCTCCGATGAATATGTAGCATGTTTGTAAAAATTGTGGCTAAATAATTTAATATCAGCCCAATTTTGCAGAAGGGGGCTGCCAGCATTCCCCTTCATTACCCGTCTAAAACTGACAGCAACTTCTGGATGTCGGGCAAGCAGAGATTAGCGCAGAATACTGAAACTGCAGTCTATCACTCAGGGCTCCAACACAGGCTGCACGATGGAACTCCCCCACCCCACTAGAAATCAGCAAGAATTTCAACTTTGCTGCTCCTGTATCTCTGTTAGACGCTCTATTAAAAAGTTACATCTTGATGAGGCAGGTGTAACAAGGTTTTTTCTAAAACAGCAATTTGATTTTTTAAAAATGATGAACAACAGAGCGGGCCAAGAATAATTAATCTTATATTTGTTGAGCACGGACTGATAGATTTTAAACTTTAAAAAAATAATTTTTTAACCATTCAGGATATTTTAGCCTCTACCCTATGTGTATATCCCATCTTTAATTTGCTCTACGGAAAACTTTTTACAGGTTCTGTTCTGCTAGTGCTCCTTGTCTCCTTTGGCTGTCTGTGAAAATCCTTTATTGTGATTGGTTGCTTGGACAATCTGCTGATGTCACTCCAGCTCCACACTGGGAATGCCAGTAAAGAACATTGCAATAACACTTATGATCCCAGCTGATGTTACTATTGGACAATTCAGATCCCGGGGTGCAGCCCAGCTTGATAGATCCTAACTTTTATTTTTTGGTTAGAAACGTGGAGGGCGGCTACTGAACAGTCACAGGAGTCAGCTGATGAACTTTGAACAAAAGAATAAAACATTTATTAAACAAGTTAAACTATATTATAATACTACTTCACCCACAACTATATCTTTACAGACGTACACAGATTCGTAAGGATAACAATGTACAAAGGCTATTTTTATATTCTAATGTTCACAGTAAGTATACAGTCATAGGTGACCTGTGGTCAGGCACTCTGAAACCAAGTGATAGGTGTCCCGCAAACAGATGCTATGGATCTCTCATCAACTCCCCCCAGAAGCTTGTCTGTGAGCTAACCGGTCTCACTGAACTCTGTCTTTCACACGAGTGTTTCTAATCTCCACTCTCAAAGAACCTGCTTTGGCATCTTCGCCCAAACGATGCTTTCTCTCCGACTCCCTCCACAAGGGTCCACCTTCAGGGTTTCAAACTCTCCGTCCGATGTTCCTCTCTCCTGGATTGCCTCATGCATTCAAGCTTTGGCTTTCATGTACTCTCTCTCTCTCTCTGACTCAGCCATGCCAAGAGAATACAACTGCTTCACATGCCCATAGTAAAGAGTTACAGACCTTCGGCTGTCTCCTTGGATCTTCTGGCTTCTTACCAGCCTATTTTGCTTCAAGTCTGCGTCCGACAGCTTTCTCCCTTTAAGCTTCACTTAACAGGGCCTTTTCCAGATTCCTATTCTTTTCCTCGGACTTAACTTAAAGGCTTCTTGAGCCTTTCTCTTTTTCCTTTAAGACCTGTTCCCTGCAGTTCCCTGTCCCAGTAGACAGCTGATGACTTGGTATCACCCTTGACATCCAGAACTCACTTGACATTCACTGTTACTTTAACTTTAGAGCAACTCATCTAAGATTCTTAGACTTATTCTTCTCAGTAGTCTGCTACTATGTCAGATAGAGAGAGACTTAAACTGCTCCCTTCACCTTAGAGCAGGATGACCAACTGAACTCAAATTGCTTCTGGTTTCTTTGTGTCTGCATGGGGCCTCTCTCTCTGGACCCCTGTTGCTATGCAACAGCACAGTTTTTTCTACCTTGTTTGTTTTAACACCCCTTCAAAAGTTGTAAACCTCACTAAGATGCAGGCATTTTTTAAAATGAGACTAAAATTCAAGTTCACCTTTTCTTAACGCACAAATACAGACATACAAGTCAAACTTAAACATTAAAGCTAAAACCCATTCCAAACACCCACATCTAGTTCCTAGCACACTGCACGGAGATAGAGCTGTAATCCTCACTAGTGAGATCTCAGATTGGATGACCACTTTGTGTAACACCACCACTCAGTCTGCAAGCGGATGCCCCAAGCTCTGATTGCCTGTCTCTTTAATTCTCCACCTTGCTCTCACACGGACCTCAGCCTTCTCCAATGTTCCAATGGAGCTCACCGCTAGCTTAAAGAGCAGAGGTTCATGGGTAGAACTTTCTGCCCTGTCCGGGGGGGGGGGGGGTTTGTTGTGCGGGGAGGGCAAGGACCCGATCGAGCCTGCACCACCATTTTACGTGGGCGGGCCAATTAAGGCCTGCCCAGTGTGACGCGCGCCCAAAAGTGCTGTGTGCTCCTGGTGCGGGCAGAGGGGAGGGGAGGGGGGACAGGGTTCCCTGTGTCGGGAGCGCGCACTTGCGCACAAAAGAGCGCAGGAATCTCTCTGAGGCACCTCTGTGCCTCAGGGAGATTAGTTTTAAGTTTAAACAGTGTAATAAAGTGTTGTAAAAAATTTTATGACAAGTCCCCTCATGTGAAACTGTCACGAGCTGGGACAAAAGTACTAATTTTAATAAAATTTTAAATCATTCATGAAACCTCATCCTGCCCAGGTTGGACGGGCAGCTTTCTCAATAGGCTTAATTAGTTCATTAATGGCCTTAACAGGCCGAATTGAAAACCTAAATGGTGCGCTGTGATGTCGGCACGCGTGCCCAGTGTCACCCCGCATCACGTCACGCCTCAGCGAGCGAGCCCCGCCCCCACTCACCGAGCCGAAGATTCAGCCCAATCCTTCAATTAGCCACTTTACGGCCTCCCAGACTCAACACTGAGTTAACAGTTTCAGACAGTAAACCCTGCCCCCATGTTGTTTCCTGTTTTCTTTACCAGCTTTGTTTCAACTCGAACTTCTGTTTGTTTTTGCTTTTGGACAGCGGCTGCTCAACCCCCTGCCATTCACACCTCTTCCAGAGGCATCTATTGTTTCTTTACTTACTCTATTTCCACTCCCTTTGGCCTTGAACCACTAACTCTTCGGTCAATTAATCTTTGCTACCTTCCATCCCATCACAGACCTTCCTTGTGGTTCTTTTCCCCCACCCTCCTTATTATACTACTGCTCCTCCAATGTTTCCTAGTTCTGATGAGAATTCATCAACCTGAGACGTTAATTCTATAGGGTTTTGCCCACTATAGATGCTGCTTGGCCTGCTGAATATTGCCAGCGTTTTTTGTTTTTATTTCAGATTTTGGCCATTCACACTATTTGCACAAAATTAAAACACTAACTTGTTTAGAGCCTAAGAATTAGTCAGTCATCTGGATTGTTAATCAATATATTCTCATTCTGTTGCATACAATGGCATGGGGCAGCCAGATACATTGAAACAATTTTTTTAAAGCTTCTTTCATTTTTTAAAAACGATCTTAATTTTAAAAAAAACATTTATTTTAAATACATATTTTAGAAATTAAGAATTGCAAAGGCTTTTTGCACAGTTTTGTGGGGTTCTTTGAACCACTGGACTATCCAACTTGCAGATCATTCTGCTGTTCTCTTCCATTCCCATATCTTGTGCCAAATCACTCTTAACATTTCATTGTCAACTAATCTGGCAATCGCCAACTGTTTAATATGACCATGCTGCCATGATCATTTGGTACATTCTCTTGCATGGTCGTTCAATCCCAAACTCATACCTCTCAGGTGGTAGCAGAAGGTTCCAGATAATTTGCAGCAAAAACGTTAGATGTGTTGAGGTATTGCCTGAGTATTGCACTGAAATGCCAGCCTAAATTTTGTACTCAAATCTCTGGAGTGGGAGTTGACCCCCCCCCCTCCCAGAAAACTCCGATTCAGGAGCAAGAATTGTTCCCGCTGAGCCAACTGTACCACATAGTCAGTCACCCTGAATTCCACAAGATAGAGATATATGTTTCCATTTTTCAAATGTCAACAGTTGTTTTCTGCAGGTGATGGTTTCATGTTGCAGCAATATAGGATCATTTTGTTCCATAAACTATACGTCATCATAGAAAAGTCTTTGTGCATCTGTTTCCATTTTCAAGATTAAGAACATAAGAACATGAGAAATGGGAACAGGAGTAGACCATTCGGCCCCTCGAGCCTGCTCCGCCATTCAATAAGATCACGGCTGATCTTCTTGTGTTTCGATTTCCACATTCCCTTCTAACCCCGATAACCTTTGATTCCCTTGCCTAACAAGAATCTATCTACCTCTGCCTTAAAAATATTCAATGACCCACCTCCACCACCTTCTGAGGCAGAGAGTTCCAAAGTTGCACAAAAAATTCTCCTCATCTCTGTCCTAAAAGGGCGACCCCTAATTTTAAAACAGTGCCCCCTAGTTCTGGACTCACCCACAAGAGGAAACATCCTTTCCACGTCCACCTTGTCAAGGCCGTTCAGGGTCTTGTATACTTCAATCAAATCACCCCTCACTCTTCTAAACTCCACTGGAAACAAGCCCAGTCTATCCAACCTTTCCTCATAAGACAACCCACTCATCCCAGATGTCAATCTAGTAAACCTCATCTGAGCTGCTTCCAATGTACTTACATCCTTCCTTAAATAAGGACACCAAAACTGCACACAGTATTCAAGATGCAGTCTCACCAATGCCCTAACTGAAGCACAACACCCTTACTTTTATGTTCAATCCCTCTCATAATAAAGGATAGCATTCCATTAGCCTCCTTAATTATTTGCTGTACCTGCATGTGCTTTTTGTGACTCATGTGCTAGAACATCTAGATCCCTCTGCACCTCAGAATTATGCAGTCGCTCTCCACTTAAGTAATACTCTGCTCTTTTGTTCTTCCTGCCAAAGTGAACATAAATCATAAAAAGTTGAGGCCCCAGAACAGACCTCTGTAGGACTCCACTCGTCATGTCCTGCCAATCAGAAAAAGACCCATTTATGCATTCTCTCTGCTTTCTGCCAGCCAGCCAATCTTCTATCCATGCTAGTATGTTAGCCAATACATCGTATGCTTTTATTTTTCATAATAATCTCTGGTGTGGCACCTTATCAAATGCCTTTTGGAAATCCAAGTGCAGTACGTCTACAGGCTCCCCTTTACCACTGCTCATGTTACCTTACTCCTTCAAAAAACTGCAATAAATTGGCTAAACGTTATTTCCTTTCACAAAACCATGCTGACTCTTCTCTATTGCCTTGAGCTCTTCTAAGCTATAACCTCCTTAATGATCGATTCTAATAACTTCCCCACGACAGACGTCATGCTAACTCCTGTTTATTGCCTCCCTCCCTTCTTGAATAGAGGTGTTATATTTGCTGCTTTCCAATCTGATGGAACCTTTCCAGAATCTAGTGAGTTTTGGAAAATTAACACCAGCACATCGACTACCTCATTAGCCACCTCTTTTAAGACCCTAGGATATAGCCCATCAGGACCCGGTGACTTGCCAGCCCACAGCTCCATCAATTTGCTCAGTACCATTTTCCTTGTGAGTTCAATTTCACCAAGTTCCTCTCTCCCTTTTCACTTCCTGATTTGCAGCTATTACTGGAATGTTTTTTGTATCCTCTATAGTGAACACAGAAGCAAAATATTTGTTCATTTCTTCTGCCATTTCCTTATTATCTACTATTAACTCCCAACCGACACTCTCTAGAGGACCAACACTAACTTTACTTATTCTTTTCCTTTTTGAATGCCTGTAGAAGCTCTTGCTATCCATTTTTATGTTTCCAGCTAGCTTCCTCGCATACTCTAATTTCTTTCTCCTGATTAACCTTTTAGTCATTCCCTGCTGTTCTTTATATTCTGACCAATCGTCTGTCCTCCCACTCATCTTTGCGGAGTTGTATGCTATTTCCTCAAGTTTGATGCTTTCCCTAACATCTTTAGTTAACCATGGATGGTGGGCCCTCCCCTTCGGAATTTTTCTTAATAGTAGGAATGTACTTATTCTGAATACTCTGAAATATCCCCTTAAATGCTTGCAACTGCTTCTCTATTGAGATATCCTCTAGGCTAGTTTCCCAGTTCACTTCACTTACCTAGAGAGGTTTCATTGTGGGTATTTTCCAGTCTCCACAGAAGAGCATCATTGACAAATAGGAGATTTTGGATGTCTGTTTCGAATTCTGAAACTTACATACATATGAGGGTACACGAGAGGGTGCAGAGATTTACCAGAATGGTTCCAGGAATGGGGTATTTCAGCTACAAGGTTGGGTTGGAGAAGCTGGGATTGTTCTCCTTAGAGCAAAAGGAGATTGAGGGGGGATTTGATGGAGGGGTACAAGATTATGACAGGTTTAGATAAGGTAGACAAAGAAAAGCTGTTCCTGTTAGCTGATTGCGCAAGGGCTGGGGGGATACAGTTTTGGGCAAGAGATGCAGGGGCGGGGGTGAGGAAGAACTTTTTTGTTTTACATGGTGGGTGGTAACGACCTGGGACGCGATGCCCACCAGGGGGGTGGAAGTAGAGACGATGAATGAATTCAAAAGGAAATTGGATGGGCACCCGAGGGAAATAAACTTGCCAGGCTACCAAGAATAGAGTGGGTGAATAAGACAAATTGCCACACGAGGAATTGATGGGCTGAATATCCTTTTTCTGTGTTATAATGACTCTGTTTTTTAATAAATTTATTTTTTAAGGTGTGACCAATACAGTCTGGATGTGCCCAACACTAAAGATGAGTAAAATTAAGTAAATGCTGCCCTCTATAGGGAGAGTATGTAAAATAACACCAACAGCATATACTGCGGTTGCTCACCCATGTCAGATTCAAATCTTATATATTTAAATACAATGAATGTGAAAGAACGTTAATATTTAGTAAATAATGATTACAAAGGCTAAAAATTATTGACGTGCTTTGGAATAATTTGGCAGTTTTTAAGCAACCTAATCTTTTAGGGTTTTTATCTAAATATCAAATGATATTGTTGTTATCTAACACTTCTGTTGTTTTTTGTCTTTTCCTCTTCCACAAATCAGAATTTGCATTGGTAATTGTTTTAAGCAGATCTGATGGATGGCTTTATTTAAATAGCACAGAACAATGTTCATGCTGTCCAATGCAGCAATAATAGAATTCCAAGTTGGTGTTAGGACTATGAACTGTGAAACATCTTTTTGGGAACATACATGAAAAATGTACAATTCATGTAATGGCTTTATAATTTAATAGCTATTAAAACAATGGCATGGATTTTCCTGTGGCAAAATTTGTGATGATTGCATTTGACATTATTAGGGACTACAAATAAAGTTAAATTCACCAATGGGGTTCTTACTGGCAATGACAATCAAGCAAGCTTGTGATTAGAGTTGGCTAATAAGATCTGGTGGTGCTGCGTTACAGTTCACTCAGGAAATCTCAGTTACTGTGGCAATATAGACTTTTACATGCGTGTTATAGTCTGGAGCTATGGATATGATGGTAGAGGCTCCAACATTCTTTCCATCACGTGGCTAAGTAGGAATCTCTTCTGCTCTTACCACCTGCCATTGGTGTGTGTTGGAAGGATTTACAGGTTGATCCTCAACCTGTTTGGCTGCATTATGAACACACCTTCCTTGGCCATCAAGTCCTGGAGGGGGACTCGAACCCACTGTGCCACAAGACTTGCCCAATAAGATGTAAGGCAGTAGGATTAGAATTTTAACCAAAGGCATTTGGGAAATGGAAGTCTTTCATTTCAAATACCCAGGGTCAACAGCAAGTACTTTCATGCTTGTCTCAAGCATTTCTACATCAGTATTGCCCAACAAGATGTTTCAAACTCAAGAGCGCACACCTATGTATCGACATGATATTGTCATACCAGTCATCATACTATTTCTCAGGATGAAAATTGGCAATCATTAATATTGTGCTGCGGATACATGCCCCCTTGGAATCAAACTCTAATCACAGTAGGATGCTTAGAGTGTGAGCAGATAGGTGACTTTCAGACCCACTAGATGAATTCAGGCTCCCAGAATGAAAGGCAATATTTAATCCAGTTATCTCATCACTCATTTATTTTTAATTGGGTTCAGTGGTTAAGAGGAAATAAATATAGGTCCCTCAATTCCTATGGTTGCAGAGAGTAAAGAGTAAAATTCTGACTCAGGGAAATCACAATTTTGGATGAATCCAAATGCTGTGTCACTAACAGTGGAACACAGGTTTGCATGTAAAGGCAGAAAATGCTAGAAATACTCAGTAGGTCAGGCAGCATCTTTGGGGAGTGAAATAAAATTCACACTTCAGGTTATTGACCTTTTGTCTAAACTGGAAGAAATTGGAGGTGTAACAGGCTTAAAGTAAGTGCAGAGATAGGGAAAAGTTGGGGGAGGGGGGGGTGTTCCAGTAGAGTTCAACATGAGCTTGAGGAACTCATCGTTTGATTAGGCACTTGACGTTAGCAGTATGTTAATTATATGCAGATGGTGGACATTCACTGGAGATTCCCTTGTGCTCCTATGAACAGAAAACAGATTGAAATTGTGGTTGTTGGTTTAGGAAGCTCATTTTTTCTAACGTGCATCTCTGTTTAAGAAAAGAGCTGGCAAAAGTGTGTAAAATATGGGCTCCAGTTATATCCTTCCTTGCCTGGCTTTCCAAGGTATAATGCTCTGCAGCCTTCCCAAACTCAAAATTGAGATTATCAAATTCAGATCATAACAACTGCTCCTATTTTTTTAAATGGACAATAGCTCTGGACTATGATTCTGCTATTTGCACCTCCTCTAGGCCCATGTCTTTATTTCTTCCCCATTGCTATTCCCTTTTCAAGTAGTTAACAATTCTGTTTCAGCTTATTTGGGATAACAACATCAAATTAAAGTAGCTTACAGCTCTTGCACAAATAAAGGACTATGTTGCTTATTTAACCAGTGAAATTGATGTCCTGGTTGTAAATTTTTCACGGGAGCAATGAATTCTCCGTTACATTTCTTACTTACAACTGATTGAAAGAAAATAATGACTTAAATGGAGGTACTCTAAATGAATATAACAAATAAAGATGACCTCAAAAATCACAGTAAAACTTAGATGTATTTAGATCCAACATGGCAAAAATGCGTGTGAAACAAAAACACTCGTATATCTCAGCGCTTACAGTAACTCACTTGTAAATATTCTGCTGACAACATTTTGAGCTTTTTAAACACAGAAAGGAAAAAGGAATATCGATGTGGGAAAAGGAAATTAAATCTTTGAGTACGGTGCATGAATAGGATTCCTTCTGTGTCTGGGGAATCGTAAAAGAGACTTTGGTCCTCTGAATGCTTTGGGGGCTATTCCCCAAGTGCAGTGAAATTTAACTTCCATTTGCCCTTGTCCAAAGCCAATTGATCCTGTCCAAAGCCCCATTTACTTGACAGGGACTGCCGCAATCTGCCAAACCATTTGAAGTGCTTCGAGGCTCTTTGAGGCAAAGAGAATTTAGCCAATAAAGCTTTTGTTCATACAGGCTAAAATAATTGAGCCTCCGAGCATTCACCTGCCTGGAATGGCAGGGGATCTGACTTCCACCCCACCAGATCTCCAGGGGTTCTATAAATCCCAAGGAACTAAAGCTCCATCCAACATTGTGATTTTCCTGAGTCAGAATCTTACTTTTTACTCTCTGCCGCCATGGGAATTGGGGGATCTATATTTATTTGCTCTTAGTCATTATACCCAATTAAAAATAAATGGAGTGATGAGATAAGTGGTGGTAAGAATGGGGCAGACTCCTGGTCAGCCATGTGATGGAAAGAATGTTGGAGCCTCTACCATCACCGTCCATAGCTCCAGGCTACAACACGCGTGTAAAAGTGTACGGCCAGAATATTGCGCTCGTCAGCCACACTCAAGAATCACAGGGGAGAATTTTCACATTGGCGTGTGGGGGTCAGGCCCGCTTGCCGAGGCCTAAAATGACATCTGGTGACATCGGGCATGCGTCCCGATGTTAGTGCGCGTCTTTCCAATCCGTTTGAGGCAGCTGTGCACCTGCAGAACTATCAAAGGCCTGTTAAGGCCACTAATAAGCCAATTTCTCAAAGCTGCCCGTCCTACCATAAGAACCCCAGCGGCCTTTGCATTTTTCATGAAACCTCATCCACGGGCCAAGGTTTTATTAAATTAGTAAATAAATTTTGTTCATTTCATAAAGATGTCCCACTGTCACATGAAGAGACATGTGTAAATGATTTTTAACTTTCTTCATTAAGAATTCTCGATATGAACCTTAAATGTCTCTAAGACAGCTCTGTGCCTCAGGGAGATTTCTGCGCTCTCTCGCGAGCGTGCGTGAAGAGCGCAGGCCCCAACTCTCCCTCCTCCCCCCCGCCGCCCGCAAAGGTGGCGCTGAGCGCTACCAGGTGTGCAACACGCTGGGTGGGCCTAAATTGGCCTGGGCATGTAAAATGGCGGCACGCAGCCAATCGCGGGCAGCAATCGGCACCGCGCCCGCCCGTGCCCGCTCCCGACCAGCCCACCTGACAGGCAGGAGATTCGGCCCACAGAATTTTGATGACACAGAAGGAGGCCATTCGGCCCATCGTGTCTGCACCAGCTCTCCAATGAGCATAATGACCGAGTTCCATTGCCCTGCCTTTTCCCCCCCGTACCCCAGAGCCTTCTTTCTATTCAAACAATGATCTAATGTCCTCTTGAATGAATTGAACCTGCCTCCACCACACTTCAGGCAGTGCCTTCCAGGCCCGAACCAATTGTGTTAAAAAAGTTATTTCTCACGTCACATTTGCTTCTTTTGCAAATCACTTTAAATCTGCGCCCTCTCGTTCTCAATCTTTTTTATGAGCGGGAACAGCTTCTCCCTATCTACTCTGTCCAGCCCCCTCGTGATTTTGAAAACTCCTATCAAGTCCCCCCTCGGCCTTCTCCTCTCCAAGAAAAACAGTCCCAACTTCTCCAATCTATCCCCATAGGGATATTTTGGTCGGCAGGCACACGAGGGAGTTGGCAGCGCGCCCACCGACAATTAAAAGGCCTATTAAGACCATGAAATGAATAATTAAGTTCAATTTTTGCTGCCCATCCAACCTTACGGTTGGCATGTGCATTACAAGAACACTTGTTTCTCTCAGCGCTTACACTTTTAAATATTCTGTTAGCAATGTTTTGAGCTTTTTAGCACAGAAAGAAACCTTACGGTTGGCAGGCAAGCAAAAAGGCCAAGCGGCCTTTGGATTTTTTAGGGAGCCTCATCCACGGACGGGATGAGGTTTCCAACAGCAAATAAAAATTAAGTAAAAATGTTTAAATTTCATTCACAACATGTGACAGAGTCACATGAGGGGACATGTTTAAATCTTTCCTTCTTATTTTCAAAAATCTTCATGTCCCTGAGGCAGCGCTGTGCCTCAGGAAGCTTTTCTAGCACACAACTGTGCGCTTGCATGAACTTCCACGCTTGCCCTCCTTACCCCCCTCTCCCCCTCAACACAGGCAGCGCTGAGCGCTGCAGCACGCGTTTCATGTAGGGCGGGCCTTAATTGGCTCGCCAGCGTGAAATCACGGTCGTGGTCCGATCGCGGGTGGTGGTCAGCTTCCCGACCCCTCCCACTCACCCCTGCCAAGCCCACTCAACAAGGGCAAAGTCCTGGTCTTTGTTTCCACGGCTAACAGTCTATTCACCATCAGCACCGATGCTTTGGTCCTTCTTTAGAGATGTGAATGCTTTGTACTTTCTTCCCAGAAAAACAACCTGGACCCCACCCCCTCACCCCCACTTTAACTCTTTAACGCCCAAGCTTGCTATCAGCAGATTTCAGAACAGGTCACAGGACCCCCTTCATTCCTCCATTTTACTCTGAATCAAGGGCTTGGTTCCAAAACATAACAATCTTGTAAAACCTTGCATTTGTAACACTAGATAGTATCAGCTTAGGTGCTTCATTACTTTGGGCATTTTAAAACAATTCTCAATCTTATCACTCTTAACCTCTTAATTATTTAAGTTAGCAAATCTTATTTCTAGCAACTGATGTCTGCATGAAAATTTCAACCACAATTCAAATATATATATACACACACGTGAATTATAATTCACACACCAGAGGACCGAGATAGAATTGGTAAATCACCAGTAGAAAAAATATTGCAAAATTCAGAGCATTATAAATACCCTGAAGTAAATTAACCTTGCAAAGCCAACAATCAGCCTCTGATGAACCTCTTCATGTCCTCTTCAAACATGAACTAGTTAATAAGTACTCAGCGTGAGGTACTAATCTATTACTTTTTGTCCAAATTTTCCTCACTTGGATGCCCATCACTGAATCACATGCTGTTGAACACTGTAACTGTACTCTTTCAAGGTACTTCATGCTGTGAAGTCATTCCAATGAAAATGTGTGTTTTTTTTTATACACATCTACATCTCAAGGCCAGAATTTCTGAGTCTAATTAAGCAATTAAAAAAGCACTGCCTCAAAAAGGCCCAATGATGAGGAGGTGATGATTTGACACAATGCAAATGTTATTTCAGCTAAAATAATGACATGAGTAAAGATGGTGTTGCAACAGCCAATGTCTCCATGCAAATAGTCAAGTCACAGATGCTTCCAGTTTTACTGATCCATCACTATCAAAGGGAGCTTTGTTTTGGTATGTGAAGTTTTCTCAGTGCAAAAATTTATGAGACGCACAAACTCATCACAAGACATTCACCCCACTGAATCATGTGCACTCGTTGACGCCAACGCTTCCAAGGGTTTCTGCAGCATGCTGAGCACAGCAAATTCACAGGGTAATGCAATGAAAGAGACACAAAAAGATCCAACTCTGCACTGAGAGCTGAACTCCCCTTCTGACCCCACTGTAGTATCAAGAGTCAAGACAGCATCATTTATTTTAACTAATTCTACAGTATGGGTGCATGTTGGGCATTCCCATGGGGATGGGGAGAGCTCAGTAGGGAGCAAGATGTAGCACCAGATACCTGGGGGTGTCACGCGCAGCCCAACCCCAAAAGATGCAGCTCTGCTTTGTGATCGAGCCTCTTTGTGAGAGAGATGATCTAAACAAATTTAGAGGAAAGAGTCAGTTCCACGAACCTCCAGCCAACGCCCCATCATGAAGATGCCAACAGACTGCAGCTCCACACCAACAAGAAGCGGGATGCCGGTTTCTCCAGATCATTACCCACAAGAGATGAGAGCTATGAAAATCCAGCTGGCGAAGTCCTCCTGCTGGCTCCACCTACCTACCTACCACATCTTAACCCTGGTGTTTGTCAACTCAAGGCCCCAGTCAACACTGAATGCGATCATCCTTCCACGTTGAACCTTCTGTACCTACTTTACAATTTTTCACTAAACCCCACCCCACCCCAGAGAAATCAACGGAGGAATCTGCACTGATTGCACTTAAGCTTTTATGTACCATGAACATTACATTTCAATGAATCCATAGAAATGGCTTTGCAATTTATAGATTGGCAGGGATGATTATAAAATTCCATGGAATTTTAACAATGTGGCTAGAATCTTCTTCTAATAGTCCCCTCAAATAATTCCTCTGCCTGACTTTATTTTGTGTGGTTAAGTTAAAACTGAGGCTCATACAAAAATAATATATGATTGTTTTAAGCTAATCAAAATGAAGTAATTACATGAATTAAAGAAAATGTTTGAACAAACCTTGTAATGGTACATAGGCAGATAATACATCTTGTTCCTTACAGTGTTGTTGCTCGAATTTTCCATTTGCATCACCGAGATTTTGTAGCAAAGTATTTCCTTCTGTCAAATGTTGTCCCACTTCTATTTCTCCCGTTGTGGTGCAGTCATGAATGGATATATATAGCTTTGAACCATCCTCTTGTACAGTTTCTTGTTCTGTTTCTAATGCAGGTAGTGGGAGAATCCTGTGATGGAGTTGAGGACTAGGTAATTCTGAGGTCAAGGGGGATGCAACAGGAGACACAGGATGATGCGTATTGTTAGCAGTACACAGATTGTTAAAAATATTACTAACTCCTGTTAGTAAAGATAAAGAAACAGTTATGTTGTCTTCCTTCAAATTGCCACCCAAGGAAACTCCATCAACAGATCCAAGTGCCTTTAGAAACATTTTTTCTTGTGCTTCTAGCGTGTCATCCCTTATTAAATCTTTATTGTCATAAGCCTGGCTAGTTCCACTTACGTGCGACATGTCCTTTTCCACTCTATGCCATTCATCTGCTTCATGAAATCGGTCAGTCTCAACAACATTCATCAGGTGCTTGTTGATATATCTACTGGATGCTGACAAACCTGCATTCATTTGCACTTTTCCCACGGCAGTTTCAAATACTTTTCTACTGCTGTCTGTCTCCCTTCCACACGTCATCATGCTCTCACATTCCAAGTCTGTCACAGGTACTGTGACGACATCACAAGTGGTTGCAGTTTCACTCTGCATTCCAGTAACCACTGTGGAAAAACCATGTTCCTCAACATAACTTTTTATTGATTCGTCTGTAAAAGGGACACAAGTTTTGTCTCCTTCGGGCCTTGAAATAGCCGGAACAACTTTTTGCACGACCACTTCTACGGCCTGTATTTTAGCGACCACAGTGCTTGCTGTGCTCTCTAACACATCTCCACAGTGATGCTTGCTGTTCTCTGAAGGTAAATTTGTCAAAGGCATAGTGGTGCTGGTCTTGTCAGGTAAATTCTGAGTTGTCTGTTTTGTTTGTAAGCAATTATCCTGCTGCTGTTGTAGGAGTTTTATGGTACCTTGTGGATCACCCAATAAACTGCTGCTACCGGTCGCAAAATCTTCAGTACGAAGTTCATCGTCACACTCCGACATAAAGTTGCAAACGTCAGTACCTAGTCCAATTGCTCTTGTGTTATCCTGACAATCCAAATTGTCCCTTGGTAGCTCTGACTTAGCGTTTTTCATTCCCGACAGTAAGTCAATACTGACCATGGCTGGCTGAAGATTTTTGCTTTTAGTATAATTAACTGAATTAGGAGAATTGCTTACAGTGTTTTTTGAGCACACTTCATCTCTCAGCAGTGATATTTCTTTTGCACTTACAATAGAATGTTCTGAATCCTCAGACGACTTATTTTTGACCGTTTTACATGAAGGCAACTCAGTGTTTTCTCTTTTTCTGCCAAGCTTTTTCAGCTTTTTCTTCTTAACATCAGCTTTCTTATGGTCGTAAGACATTGACACCGAATGCTGCAGATCCAAGGCACCACAACCTTCTCCCCGTTCACGGTGCTTACTTTCAGCCTCTTGAACATCTTCAAATTTTCCATCTTGATTTCCCATGTTCAAAATTCGACTGCAAGCTGGCCTTTTGCTTAATGCTTCAGCAAATAATGACTGTTTTTCAACCGGGCACAAGGCGCACAGTTCCTTAACAACATTAGTTGTGGCAGTTTGCCCCTGAATGTAAGCAGTGTTGTCAGAGCACAGGCTTCTCTGTTTCGCAGCCCCTGGCTCCTCCTTCACTTGTTCGCACTCCGGAAAGCATTTCATGGAGCCATCTAACAACATACTGCACTTGTAGGGAATCCATCTGGCTTCTCCCCCAGGGCAATAGATGCTGATGAAGCAGAGCTCTTTGACTGGTTTATGCAACTTTTGGGTAGTATGAGTGTCTTCCATTATACACAATGCATCAACTATTCACACATTTAGTTTAAGTGACCAGAGTTTGAAGAGTTCCATTAACACAAATCATGCAGTGATTAGGCTCCATTGGAAACTTGATTTTCATCTTCGCTGTGTCATGATCCTGTAAATGAAGAATTTAATAAATTAATTTTATTGTAGTAAGCAGCATTATCTCACAGTGCTGGGAAAAGGTTTTGGGTCTGAAATATCATTTATTTCTATTTTTGTAGGCACTATCTTTGTAATTCGATATTTCACACTTGGCTGTAAAATGCAGCTCACCAGGTGTTTTAGTCCAGGTATAAAATAACTACAGCTTGAAAAGAAAAGCAGCAAAGGTAACAACGCAATAACCACAGCTTTTGTCAAACTAAAATTTTCTGCATCGTCATAGGTAAGAGGATCGATAACTCACCTACTGATGAGGAATGGTAACAAGATCACAGAGACCATTCAGCCCATCGTGTCTGCATTGGCTCTCCAAATGAGCGAGTCACTTCGTGGCATTCTCCAGCCTTCTCCCCTGCACATTTGTCCTTTTCAAATAACAGTCCAATTCCTTTTTGAATGCCTTGATTGAGCATTCAATCCACCCCACTCTCAGGCTGTACATTCCAGACCCACCATTTGCTGTCATAAAGCTTTTGCTTTTTTTGCTAATTACGCTAAACCTGTGCCCTCTCGATCTCAGCCCTTTCACAAGTGGGAACAGTTTCTCCCTGTCTACTCTGTCCAGGATTTTGAATACCTCTATCAAATGTCCTCTCCAAGGAAACCAGCCCCAACTTCCAACTATCTATATAACTTATGTGCCTCAGCCTTAGTACCATTCTCTTGAATATTTTCTGCACTCTCTCCAATGTTCTCATATTCTCCCTAAAGTGTGGTGCCCAGAACTGGACTCAATAATTCAACTGAAGCCGAGCTAGTGTCTCATACAAGTTCAACTTAACCTCCTTGCTCTTATACACTATGCCCCTATTAATAAAACCTACAATACTGTATGCTTTATTCACTGCTCCCTCAACCTGTCCTGCCACCTTCAATGACAAATACACATATACACCCAGGTTCCACTGCTCCTGCACCTCCTTTCAAATTGTACTCATTAGTTTATATTGTCTCTCCATGTTCTTCCTATCAAAACAAATCACTTCACTTTTCTCTGCATTGAACTTCATCTGCCACCAGTCCTCTCATTTCACCACTTGTCTATGTCCCTTCGAAGTTCTAAGCTCTCCTCCTCACAGTTTGCAATGCCCCAAGTTTCATATCATCCGTAAATTTTGAAATTGTGCCCTGAACACCAAGGTCTAGGTCATTGATACATATTAAGAGACACAAGGGTCCCAACGCTGACCCCGGGGGCACTCCACTACAAACCTTCTTCCAACCTGACCAATACTTACTCCTTATCACTTTTAAATCATTCTGGAGTTTGAATTACCTCCTCTTCCTCACCGTAGCCTGGGTAGCTTCTTCTTTCTTGGTAAAGACAGGTGCAAAGTATTCATTTAATACCTCAGCTATACCCACCGCCTCCACCTGTAAACCCCCTTTTGGTCCCTAATCAATCCCACTCCTCCTTTTACCACCCTTTTATTATTTATGTGCCTATAGAAGACTTTGGGATTCTCTTTTATGTTAGCTGCCAGTCTCTTTTCATATTCCCTCTTTGCTTCTCTTATTTGCTTCTTCACCTCCCTTCCGAAACTTCTATATATAGGCTGGTTCTCAATTGTATTTTCTAGATGATACCTGCCACAAATACAATTTCTCTTCTTTATCTTACTTTCTATATCTTTTGTCATCCAGGGAGCTCTGGATTTGTTTGCCCTACCTTTCTCTTTCAAGGGAATATACCTTGATTGTACCCAAACTCTCCTTGGAAAGTAGCCCAATGTTCAATTACCATTTTTCCTGCCAAACTTTGACTCCAATCTATTTGGCTCAGATCTGGTCCTACCCCAGTTAAGTAATTTTATTCTGGATTGCTCTTTGTCCTTTTCCTTAGTCAGCCTAAACCTTACATTGCAATGATCACAATCCCTAAATGTTCTCTTACTGACACTTGATCCACTCGGGCCAACTCATTCTAAGATCCAGGTCCAGCAGTGTCTCCTTTCGAATTGGACTGGAAACATGCTGCTGTAGAAAATTTTTCTGAACACACTCGAGGAACTCTTGCCATCCTCTTCCCTCTACACAACTACTACCCCAGTCCACGTTTGAGTAATTGAAGACCCCATTATAAGTGGTCTATAATTTTTGCACCTCTCTGTAATTTCCTTACAAATTTGTTCCTCTACATCCTTCCCACTAGTTGGTGGCCTACAGCTTACACCAAGCAATGTAATTGCTCCTTTTTTGCTCCTTAGCTCTAGCCAAATAGATTCTGTCCTTGACCCCTCTGTGACATCCTCGCGCTCCAGCACTGCAATGCTCTCCTTAATCAGTACCGCCACCTCTCCCATTTCTTCCTTTCCTATCTTTCCTGAACATCTAGTATCCAGAAATATTTAACACCCAGTCCTGCCTTTCTTTGAGCCAGGTCTCTGTTATAGCTACAACATTGTTATCTCTATAACCTGCACCTGTAACTCACCAATCTTATTTAACATCTGCATTCACATACATGCACTGTAACTCTGATTTAGATTTTATTCCTTTACTCTGACCCCGCCTATGAAAGTACTATTCTCTATTCCAGCGCTATCAGTCTCTCCCAGTGTTCTACGCACCTTGGTATCCCTCTCTGACGTTAGCTTCTGATTCCCACACCCCTGCCAGGTTAGTTTAAACTCTCCCCAATAGCACTAGCAAATCGCCCCGCAAGGAACTCAGTCTTGGCTCTGTTTAGATACAACCCGTCTGACCTGTACAGGTCTCATCTCCCCTAGAGCCAGTCCCAATGTCTCAAGAATCTAAAGCCCTCTCTCCTGCACCATCTTTCCAGCCACATATTCATTTGCTTTATCCTCTTATTTCTATACTCAGTAGCGCATGGCACTGGAGTAATCTGAAGATGACTATTTTTGAGGTCCTACTCGCTAATCTCCTACCTAGCTCCCTAAACTCTGACTGCAGGACCACATGCCTCTTTCTACCTATGTCATTGGTATGGATGTGGGGCAGGGCAGTTGGCTGTTCACCCTCCCCCATCACCTCCGGGTGCTCTGCAGCTGCTCAGTGACGTCCTTGACCCTAGCAACTGGGAGACAACACCCCATCCTGGATTCACATCTGTGGCCATGAAAAGCACATCTATTCCCCAGATCGAAACATGTTATACACACTGAACTTCTAATTTTTCTTAGATAAAAAGTTAACCTTCCTACTTTGGCATCCACTAGCAGCACCTCATACAGCCACATGGCAGTGTGTTCCAATACTTCTATTGCATTGAAGCGTCTGATCTCCCCATATATGTGACTTTCCGTGCTTGTGAAGACACTGGCAGATCGTAGCATTATTTTGGCATTACTGCATCTGTGTGTTTTTACAAACATTGTTTTAAATACACCAGAAGATTAAGGACTGGATGGTAAAGTGGTTTAGGATGTCCTTTCACATTTATAACCTGGGTTTTCATTTAAGAACCTACAAGAAATGATCTTGGGCAGTCTCTGCTATAGTCTAATGGGTGCAGATGCCCAACAGAAAACTTAACACAATTGTATTCTAAACTGGTGACCTTCAGAGATCCGGTCGGAGAAGACAATGTGGCTTTAAGGGTGTTCAAGGTCTCTATTTTAGTTCCTGGGTGGCAAAGCAAGTGGACAGCCCAACAATGGGCAGTGACAGGGAGGAGTAGCCCAATTTAAAAGGCGGAGTCTCATTAACAAGTCACTTGTCGAATTCATTACCAAAATGCTGGGAGGCCAGTGGGAAGCATCTGCCCAAAATTTGGTGAGAAGAAGCTGGTCCCAAGGACCAAGGGGACTGGAGCTCAGCACAAGGTAAATGCTCAGAGGGGGAAATTTGGTCAGAGGAAAGCGGGGGGCAGGTGAGGCCCAATGTGAGTGCTCTTGCCAGGGTGACCAACTCTTACAAATTAAAATAAGGGACCCTTCAGCTGCGGGGGTGGGGGGCACTGCTGCTGATCATCAGGGGTGGTGGTGGTAGAATTCTGGTGATCATCAGAACGGGTGGCAATGTAGCTTAAAAGCAGCCAAAGAGTTGCAACATATCTTGTGGAGTCACAACATTCTCATCTCTGCTGGCCGACTCGAAGACTTGCAGTCCTGCTCAAATCACTCAGCTGAGACCCCCAGGATTAGTCCTGCACAGGCTGTCCTAGAAATGCAGGATAATGGGAAGGGGCAGTCCCTTCAAACTCAGGACCCTGGCCCTTTGCTCCTCCTAGCTCACAGGAACGTGAAAAAAAAATGTGGTTAAAACAAAAAAAACACACCATGCTGACCCAGGCTATTGTTGCTGGCAGCTTTTTGGTGGTGGGGAAACCACTGACTCATCTCAGCAGTGGGTTAGATTAGCAGACTGAGCAGGGATGGCATCGGTCAAGGCAATCTGCATATTTGAAGGGGACCCTACTAGGTTGGGTTGGGTTGCGTGTCCGCCTGTAATATAAAATTGCAGTCAGCCAAATGAGTGTAGAAAAGTTAATGGGGAAGTCCTCTGATTGATTTTAACTCACCCCCTAGTTTCCACCATGTAGTAAGAGTTAAAAATAAAAAAAAATGTCTCTTATCTAATTTGAGAGCGCCGGCACAGATTTTAAGTGTGATTAGAAACTATACAACCTCTGTTAGTGCCGCCTTTATTGTTTGAAATGTGGCAATACTCAAAAAAAAAGGGCCCGTTTGATATTCCAGCTGAAGTTAATTGAAAAGTTATAGGTCACACAAATGAAGTTTACCTACAAACACCTAGCACTCGAAAGAGTTACAAACACCTAGCGAGCGAGGCATAGCTGGGCACTTTGAAGAGAACCCACCCTTAGAAATAGGCAATTTGGGGAAGATGGTGAGAATGCTGCATTGTTAACAAACTGGCAGATTGCAATGTCATGCTGACTGAAGGGCGTTTATGACTAATCAGTTATTTTAAAAAAATCTAAAATTAGCACTTTCCAAGTAAATTTCATTTGTCTAGTTAGGATTGAAATTCATGAATATTCAAAAAACAATTAAACGAATGAATCATTTAATATTATGCTGTGAAGGATATGGAGGCCAGCAAGATCAAAAGTAAAAAACTGATATTAAGATAGAAATCATTTGTTTTAAAAATATGCAATATTTACTTTAAATTATGTTGTAAATGTTTTCTACTCATTTCTCAGTTGCCATGTTGGGGGGGGTGTGGGTACGGTGAAGGGCAAGATAAAAAATAGCAAGGTAAGCATAGAGAAATTATTACTTATTGTAACTTGGGATATCAAAAGAATTAAGAACATAAGAACGTAAGAAATAGGAGCAGGAGTAGGCCATTCAGCTCCTCAAGCCTGCCCCGCCATTCAATAGGATCATGACTGATCTGCCCCAGGCCTCGACTCCTCTTTCGTGCCAGCTCCTCATAGCCCTCAACTCCCCAATATTCCAAAAATCTACCTACCTCCCCTTTAAATACTTTCAATGATCTAGCCTCCACAACTCTCTGGGTTAGAGAATTCCAGACATTCACTACCCTCAGAGAAGAAATTCCTTCGCATCTCAGTTTTAAATGAGAGTGTTCCTTTATTCTGTAACTATGCCCCTAGTTCTAGATTCCCCCACTCTTCTCAACACCTACCCTGTCAAGCCCCCTCAAAATCTTGTACATTTCAATAAGATCATCCCTCATTCTTCTGCAGATTAAAGGCCTAATTTGTTTAACCATTCTTGATAAGTCAACTCCTTCATCCTAGGAATCAGCCTAGTGAATCTCTTTCAAACTGCTTCCACTGTCAGTATATCCTTTCTTAAATATGGGAACTAAAACTGTACACAGTACTCCAGGTGCGGCCTTACCAACACCTTGTACAGTTGTAACAAGACTTCCCTATTTTTAAGCTCCAACCCCCTAGCAATACAGGCCCAAATTCCATTTGTCTTCTTAATTACTTGCTGCACCTGCATGCTAACTTTGTGTGTTTCATGCACAAGAACACCCAGATCCCTCTGTGTTGCAATTTTTTGGAGTCTCTCTCCATTTAAATAATAGTCTATCTTTTGATTCTTCCTACCAAAGTGCATGACCTCACACTTTCCTACATTAAACTCCTTCTGCCAAGTTTTTGCCCACTCACTCAACCTGTCTATATCCCTTTGCCGCTTACTTGGGTAGAATCTTCAGGTCGGCGAGTGGGGGCGGGTGCCGCTTGCCAATGCGCAAAATGACACACAGTGACGTTGGGTGTACATCCTGACGCCACAGGCGTCATTCAGATGTTCAGTTCGGCAGGCGTGCACCAGAGTCAGTTGTGCGCCCGCCGAACTGTCAAAGGCCTATTAAGGCCATTTAAATTCCAATTAAAATAATTAACGGAGCTGCCTGTCCAACCTTAAAGTTGGCGGCAGTCGAAGAGCCCACGTGGCCTTCGAATTTATCATGAAATCTCATCCACGGGCGGGATGAGGTTTCATGAAGGTTTTGAAACATAAATGAAAATTTTTGATAAAATTCATAGACAGTGTCACATTAGCTGGGACATGTCTATGAATTTTATTTTCCTTTATTAAAATTTTTAAAAATCAAAGTAATATCCCCGAGGCAGCTCTGTGCGTCAGGGAGATTTCTGTGATTTTTCGTGCACACATGCGACTACTCAGCCCGCCCGCAAAGGGAGCGCTTGGCGCTACTGGGTATGTCTAACACTGGGCGGGCCTTCTCCCCCTTAAGTCCTCATCACAACATGCCCTCCCACCTATTTTTATATTGTCAGCAAATTTGGATATATTACACTCTGCCCCCTCCTCCAAGTCATTAATATAGATAGTAAATAATTGAGGCTCTAGGACTGATCCTTGTGGCACTCCACTAGTTACGTCTTTCCAACATGAAAAAGCCCCATTAATCCTGACTCTCTGTCTTCTATGTGTTAATCAATCCTCAATCCATGCAAATACATTAATCCCAATACCATGAGCTCCCATCTTGTGCAATAACCTTTTATGTGGCACCTTATCGAATGCCTTCTGGAAATCCAAATACACTACATTTACCGGTTCCCCTTTGTCAACTCTGCTTGTTATATCCTCAAAGAACTCTGGCAAATTTGTCAAACATGATTTCTCTTTCACTAAACCATGTCGACTCTGTTTGATTGCGTTAAGCTTTTCTAAATATTTCTTCCTTAATAATGGATTCTAGCATTTTCCCAATGACAGATGTTAGGCTGACTGGCCTGTAGTTTCCTGCTTTTTGCCTCCCTCCCTTCTTGAACAGGGGCGTCACATTATTGATAAAAACAAAAAATTGTGGATGCTGGAAATCTAAAACAAAAACAGAATTACCTGGAAAAACTCAGCAGGTCTGGCAGCATCGGCGGAGAAGAAAAGAGTTGACATTTCGAGTCCTCATGACCCTTCCACAGAACTGAGAGTTTGCCAAATGGGGTTTAACACAGAGAGTGGAGCACAGGGATTAGCCAAAGGAGCTGAAACAAAGGCATTCAATTTAAAGAGAATTTGACAGATGAACTAGACGCAAAGGAAACTTAATAAAAGTAAATACAAAAAGGGGCCCATTCAGCAACACCATTTTACACTCAGTTATTAAGCTACAATGGAATATTACAGAATGATGAAAGCAATGGATCGTTTTGCGAACGTACGAGGACTGTAGGCTGCATGTGCTTAAGGAAATATAGTCTAATGAATTGTTTTGTCTGGAAAATAAACATGTGAAAAGGATGGGCTACTGAATTACAGCAGATGTATCATATTTGGGAAATTCTCCCAATAACCAAATACACTGCACTGATGGAGAGTAAAGACCTTAAAAGTTTCTGTCATTTAGCAAACATAAATTGACCGGAAAAAAACTACAAGGTGATGTTTTACAGCAACTGAAATGGTTTTATGGCACTGAAAGATCTTAATAAAGAGACTGTTGACAGTCAAGGAGAGAACCACAGCTCTGAATTGAAAAACCATCCAGGGCAATCAATACAGCACAAGTAAATGCACCAGGATCCAAAACCAGTCAAACAGTGTGATGAAATTGGAAAGATAAATATTCTTCCATGGTGTTTGTACAATCTAGGATAAAGTGAATGATGGCGTAGGGAGAGTTGGTTGTACAGCAAAAAGGGTGAAAGAGAGTCAGCTATTGCATTCTGAAGGTTCAGTGATGTAAAGTACAAAGTGAAGCAACACGATTAAAAGGTTTTAAGGCAGATGTTACACCTCTTCCACATGAAGGACAATGGAGATCTTCAGCGCTAGCAGATAAATGATCAGCTTGGCACACTCCTGTGTCACTGATTTTGAATAGTCTTTGGTCAACGACCTGCAGCATTTAAATGCAACTTCATTTTATTTCCTGGCTGATAAATGCAGCACAGTTTGTAAACATGCTGCATTATGCAAATGGTCTGGGCGTCCAACCACTTAACCTGCTGTGTAATCAGCTCTCTTTAGCTGATGAGCTTAGATACAACATGGACAGATCCTAGGTCACGAATACCCACTGCCAGGTGGTGCAACGCTGCACGAGCACCTTTAAATGTGGAGAAACATCCCAAGGGGTTTCTGGCAGCTACAAGGAAAGTGGGGAGAAGGCCATTTTTATTTCTCACTGAGCCTCAGGTGTTTTTGCGATAGCCTTCCACATTCAGGATCTCCCTCCTTTGCCAAAATCCACAGCGCAGCGCCAACATTGAGAGAGAAATTTCACAGGGGCTTTCCTTATTTAACGCAAGCGTTTTACATCTGGCTGCATGTGAGACAGATCAAGGAGAGCCTGGACAGGCCCAGAGGCTGCATTTGTGTGCTTGGGGCACGTTAGTATAGGAAGGACAGAGAGGCATGGGAAACGTGATTCACTCTTGCCGGCGATGAGGGGGCGACATCGTTAGGAAGGGACTACAGATGCTAGGCCTCTCTTCACTGCAGCTGAGAAAGTTAAGGAGCAACGTGATGCAGGTCTTCAAGGTGACGATGAAGTAAAGGCAAAATACTGCAGATGCTGGGAATCGGAAATAAAAACAGAGAAGGCTGGCAATTCTCGGCAACATCCGGCAGCACGCACGGAAAGAGAAACAGAGTTAAAGGGCAGGGTTTCCTGCCTCGTTGCCAAGGCAGCTGGTGGAGAGCGCATCCCCACTGACACTGGCAGCCCTGCAGCCATTTAACATTCCGCGCACTGTTAATTGGCTGCAGATGGGGCTTCCACCCCTTACTGCATTAGCCACCCACCCCGCAACACCCTCACCCTACCCCAATTCGCCTGCAAACCCATCGGCGGGGGCCCCTGAAATTCTGACCAATGTTTCGGGTCAATGACCTTTCATCATCATTATCACGTGCAGGTGACAGGGGTCTCATGGACAGCCGGTGAGACCCTCTTTTCCGGAAGGTCCGTTGTCAATCAGGCACTTGACAGGCCAGCAGCCGACCTGTCTTCCACCCCCACCCCCCTCCACCGGGATCAAGGACCCAAGCAACAGAAGTCCCGCCTGCTGAGAGCTGCCCGCCAATCAGGAGCCAGCAGCTCCACTGAAGAGCAGCACCACAGGGGAAGCAGTGGCTGCTACCGGCAGGACACCCACCCGAAGCCTAGTGTTGTCACGGGATCCCATTTCAGAGGTGAGTGACGGTGGGGTGGGGATGAAGGGCAAGGGTTGGGGGGGGGGAGGAGTGCTTCAGCATGCCCCTGCTTCCTGAGGCCTGGTCCTTTGATCAGGCGCCGAGTGCCTTCGAACAAGGGGTACGCCCTGGGAGCAAGTAAGCACCACCCCCCACAAGGGGTTTGCTTGTCGTAATCCCTACATGGCAAGACCCCCGCTTGCTGCTAGGTTACTGCCCAGGGCAGTGGAATGGGGCTCTTAAAGAGGGCACTAATTGTCACCTAAGGGCCTCGACTGGCGCAGGGTGGGAAAGCTGCTCAGGGACCTTCTCACCCCAGGTTTAAATCGGGGCGGAGGTGGGAATGCAGCAGGGTCCCTGTCCGCCACCCTCCCACCTGATTAAATGAACCCCTCCACCAAACCCGCCACAGGGGAGGGTACAAGGTTCTGCCCATCAACTCTGTTTCCCTCTCCACAGATACTTCCAGGCCTGCTGGGTGTTTCCAGCATTTTCTGTCTTTAGTAAAAATAGTGAAGTGTGGTTACTGTTGGCTGATGAGGTGAAGGGTAATGCGCCCATTTAAGGCAGCCATGAAAAGAATTAGAGGGGAGGTTAGTAAAGAAAATGCCGAGTGCTTCGAATCTGGAATTCCCTGCCTCAAACTGCTACAGAAGAAACGAATTATAAAACCATAATAATTCCCAATTTTAAAAAATTCATTTACAGGATGTGGGCATCACTGGCTGGGCCAGCATTTATTGCCCAGCCCTAATTGCCCCTTGAGGAGGTGGCGGTGAGCTGCCTTCTTGAACCGCTGCAGTCCGTGTAATGTAGGTACACCCACAGTGCTGTTAGAGAGGGAGTTCCAGGATTTTGACCCAGTGACAGTGAAAGAATGTCGATATATTTCCAAGTCAGGATGGTGAGTGGCTTGAAGGGGATCTTCCAAGTGGTGGTGTTCCCATCTATCTGCTGCTCTTGTCCTTTTAAATGGTAGCGGTTGTGGGTTTGGAAGGTGCTGCTTAAGAAGCCTTGGGGAGTTTCCTCAGTGCATCTTGTAGATGGTACACACTGCTGCCAATGTGTGTCAGTGGCAGAGGAAGTGAATGTTATAGAAGGGTTGCCAATCAAGCGGACTGCTTTGCCCTGGATGGTGTCAAGCTTCTTGAGTGTTGTTGGAGCTGCAATTGAAGAGCAAAATAAATACAGCAGAGGAAAGGAGAGTATTAGTAATTCAATGAATCCAAAATAGAAAAATTATTTGTATTTATATAGCATCTTTAATGTAATAAAACAGCCTAAGACACTGTGTAGAGGCATTGTAAAACAAAATATGATACCAAGCCAGATAAGAAGATATTAGGGCACAAAACAAAAACAGAATTACCTGGAAAAACTCAGCAGGTCTGGCAGCATCGGCGGAGAAGAAAAGAGTTGACGTTTCGAGTCCTCATGACCCTTCGACAGAACAGCAAGTTCTGTCGAAGGGTCATGAGGACTCGAAATGTCAACTCTTTTCTTCTCCGCCGATGCTGCCAGACCTGCTGAGTTTTTCCAGGTAATTCTGTTTTTGTTTTGGATTTCCAGCATCCGCAGTTTTTTTGTTTTTATCTCAGATATTAGGGCAGATGAGCAAAAGCATGCTCAAAGAGGTAGGTTTTTAACAGTATCTTCAAGGAGGAAAGTGAGGTAGAGGGGAAGAGAAATTGATGGAGGGAATTCCAGAGGTTATGGTCTAGGCAAGGTGAGAGTGACTGCCCTTGACATCAAGGCAGCATTTGACCCAGTGTGGCATCAAGGAGCTCTAGCCAAACTGGAGTCAATGAAAATCAGGGGCAAACTCTCCACTGGTTGGGGTTATACCCAGCACAAAGAAAGATGGTTGTGGTTGTTGGAGGTCAGTCATGCTCAGTTCCAGGACATCACTGCAGGAGCTCCTCAGGTTAGTGTCCTAGGCCCAAACATCTTCAGCTGCTTCATCAATGGCCTACCTTCCTTCATAAGGTCAGAAGTGGGGATGTTCACTGATGATTGCACAACGTTCAGCACCATTTGCGACTCCTCAAATACTCGCGCAGTCCATGTCCAAATGCAGCAAGACCTGGACAATACCCAGGCTTGGATTGACAAGTGGCAAGTAACATTCACGCCACACAAGTGTCAGGCAATGGTCATCTCCAACTAGAGTGAATCTAACCATCGACCCATGATATTCAATGACATTAACATCGCTGAATCCCCCACTATCAACCCTGGGAGTTACCATTGACCAGGAACTGGACTGGACTAGCCATATAAATACTGTGACTATAAGAGGAGGTCAAAGGCTATAAGAGGAGTAACTCACCCCCTGATTCCCCAAAGCCTGTCCAGCATCTACAAGGTACAAGTCAGGATTGTGATGGAATACACTCCACTTGCCTGCAGCTCCTACAACACACAAGAAACTCGATATCATCCAGGACAAAGCAGCCTGCTTAATTGGCACCCCATCCATAAACATTCACTCCCCCCACCACCGACACGCAGTAGCAGCAGTGTGTACCATCTACAAGATGCACTGCAGGAACTCACCAAGGCTCATTCGACAGCAGCTTCTAAACCCATAACTGCTACCACCTAGAAGGACAAGGGCAGCAGACACATGGGAACACCACCACCTGGAAGTTCCCAACCAAGCCATTAACCATCCTGACTTGGAAATATATCGCCGTTCCTTCACTGTCGCTGGGTCAAAATCCTGGAACTCCCTCCCTAACAGCACTGTGGATGTACCTACACCAGATGGACACCAGCGGTTCAAGAAAGCAGCTCACCCCCGCCTTCTCAAGGGGCAACTAGAGATGGGCAATAAATGCTGGCCCAGCCAGCAAGGCACAAATCCCATGAATGATTTTTTTTTAAATGGCAAATTAAGGCACAACCACCAATGAAGGAGTAAAATGGGGAATCCTCAGGACGCCGGAATTAGAGGAGTGCAGATATCTCAGAGGACTGTAGGGCTTCAAGAGATCACAGAGATAGCGATCAGCTTGGTGGTGGTGTTTGAAAATAAGGGCAAGACTTTTTAAAATCAAGGCATTGCTTGGCCAGGGCCAGTGTGGGTCAGTAAGCACCAAAGGGTGCCGGATGAACAGGATTTGGTGTAAGTTAAAATATATGCAGCAAATATTGGAGGGTGGCAAGTTTATGGGGGGTAGAATGTGGAAGACCAGCCAGAAATGCGTTGGAATAGTTAAGCCTGAAGGTGAGAGTTTCAGCATCATAAGGGGAGTCAGATGTGGAAGTAGGCAGTCCTTGTGCTTGAAAGCTCATCTCAGGGTCAGATATGACACACCGAGGTTATGAGCAGTCTGGTTCAACCTCCGAGAGTCGCCAGAGAGAGGGATGTAGTCAGTATTTAAGGGATGGAGTTTGTGGAGAGGTCTGAAGACTTCCAAAGATAGACCCTTCAGGATACCAGACATAACGGTGCAGGAGCTGGAAGAGGAGCCATTGATGGTGATTCTCTGGCTACGATTAGAGAGCTAAGAATGGATCCAAGTGAACACAGCCCCACCCAGCTGGATGATGGCCAAGAGACATTGGAGCAGGATGGTGTGACAGATTGAGAAGGAAAAAGCTTAGAAAGCCTAAAAGTACTTTAAATTAACTTCTACAGATGAGTACTTTTTAAACAGTCCACAAAGGTTTTATTACTTTCTAAAACAGGCACGATGCAGACCCTCAAAAATAGCAACTTCCACTTTACTCAGGTTCTGAGGATTGTCTCGGAATGGATTCATTGTGATCAGCAGAGGGCACCAAACATTGGGAGATTACATTACACTTGGGAATGTAGATGTTACCCAGTGATCAGATAGTTTAGCACCAACCCCCAGACTAGCTTCCAGTCATTCGACTGGATTAACCCCCCACCGCCCCCCCCACCAACACCCACCCACCTAACCCCTCCACATTAGCTGTCGTTTGCAAAGCAGCTGCTCAGCAACACTGGGAACACTCCCAATAACTCACATCCCCGGAATAGTCTCACATGCGGACAGGGAGAGAGCGGATATTTAAGGGTTTTCACAGCGCCGAAGAAATTTACATTTTTCAAAAATGTCACTCTCTCATTTTCATCCATACACACTATCTCTCAACTATATCATCTACAGCTTCTAACTACATTGATGACAGCTAGCTCTCCCTCGAGCTCTCTCCCTCCCCACTCATCACTGCTCTTACAAGAACACAAGAAATAGGAGTAGGAATAGACCACACAGCCCCTCGAGGCCGCTCTGCCATTCAACACAATCATGGCGGATCTTGGACTTTGACTTCATTTTCCCGCCGGCTCCCCGTATCCCTTAATTCCGAGAGACCAAAAATCTGCCTATCCCACTCTCAAATGTATTCAATGATGCAGCATCCCCACAGCCCTCTGGCGCAGAGAATTCCAAAGGTTCACAACCCTTTGAGTGAAGTAATTCCTCCTCATCTCAGTCCTAAATGATCGGCCCCTTTTCTGGAGACTGTGCCCCAGTGTTTTAGGTTCCCTGCCCAGCGGAAACAATCTCTCAGCGTTTACCCTGTCAAACTCCTTCAAAATTTTGTAGGCTTCAATAAGATCATCCCTCATTCTTCTAAACTCCAGAGAATATAAACCCAATTTACTCAGACTCTCATCCTAGCACAACCCCCTCACTCCAGGGCATAATCTACATTCACTCTCAGTTCCAAATGGATCGATTTTAAAATCCTCCTTAAATTTCTCCTTAACTTCACCCCTCCCCATCTCTGCAATGTCCTCCAGCTCTACCATCACCCCAACCTCCGCCATAATACAACTCTCCCCCCTTCATAAAAACAAAAAACTGCGGATACTGGAAATCCAAAACAAAAACAGAATTACGTGGAAAAACTCAGCAGGTCTGGCAGCATCGGCGGAGAAGAAAAGAGTTGACGTTTCGAGTCCTCATGACCCTTCGACAGAACTTCCCCCTTCACTCCATCAGCTGCAGTAAATTCAGCCAAAGATCTCAGTCTGAAATTCCCTCCCTAAACCCCTGCACCTGACACCTCCTGGAGTAAGTTTTTGTTCCCCCCTCCCTCCAATCTCTCCTTTGACACATCGTCCAGCTTTTTCCTTAACCTCTGTGGGAGAAACCTACTCAATACTAGGCAGGTTCCTTTACAGAAACACACTCTGACCTGCCCAATTTTCCAATATTTTCAGTGCCCACGTAATTAATGTTTGCTTTCAAATCTCTCTATAACCTCGCCCCTCCCTATCTCTAACCCCCACCAGTTTTTCAAACCTCTATTCTGGCTTCTCGCGCATTCCTGATTTTCACTGCTCCAATATTGACATCTGTGCCTTCAGCTGCCTGGACCTTCCCAAGCTTCTCCGCCTCTCTCCTTCCTCCTTTAAGAAATTCCTTTAAACATTCCTCTTCGGTCCTCATATTCCTTATATCTGGTTTGGTGCTTAGTCTTGTTTGATAGCACTCCTGTGAAGTGCCTTTGGGACATTCAATGCCTGGGAAAGATGCTAAATAAATGCAAGCAGTTGTTTTGATAAATGCAAAAATCGCAGGAGGAAAAATGCCCAATTATCAGTGTTTACATGTCTAGAAATTGGTCTGCACTGTACAGATTTATGGACATAAATGCATGGGGAAAGCATTGTGGATAATGTGCACATGCACATACTGCACAGGATGTGGCCAATCTCCACAGGCATCCATTTCAGACACCTGAATTGGCAGTAGGGCCCCCAATTCCATTTGTAAAGGTCCTGACACCGGTTTCAGCTTTCTTAGCAAAACTCAATTACACACATCCCATCCGTCAAATTCTTTAGCCGCTGGGCAGTCAAACCCATTGGTCCTTAAAGAGACTGCTGGAGGTTGCCATCAGACAGGTAAGTTTGAATCTTTCTTTTTAATCTTAGCTTACTGTGGCTCCCCACTCAACTCGTGGATGATCGGGAAGGAGGTGATCAGAGGTTAGCAGTTTCCTTCCTGCGTTCCCGGAGCGGTGAAAATCGGGAATGCGCGAGAAGCAGGAATAAGAAGAGTGCAGAGGATTGTAGAACTGGCGGAGGTTAGTGATAGGGAGGGGCGAGGTCACAGAGAGATTTGAAAGCCAACATTAGTTACCTGCACAATGAGCCAACCAACCCTGCAGCCCTCGAGACTGCAGAGTTGCCTCTCTCATTGTGACCGCCACCCACAGCTCACCATTAATGAGCCAAAACAAATCTGGCCAACCAAATTCACACCAACACTCCCAAAAGGCGTGCGCAGTGCATGCTGGCTAAGGTTGCTCCCAATTTGGAGCGGTTCAATTTCTAGACCACAATATCATGCACTTTCACCTTGTGCCAACAGTTGCTAAAAAGTGCTAAAAGGTATAACAAAGTTGGGTATAACAGAGTGTGGAACAAGCTGCCATCTGATGTGGTAAATGCGGGCTCACTCTTAAGTTTTAAGAATAAATTGGATATATACATGGATGGGAGAGGTCTGAAAGGTTATGGACTGGGTGCAGGTCAATGGGATTAGCGGAATAATATTTCGGCACAGACTAGAAGGGCCGAATGGCCTGTTTCCTGTGCTGTAGTGTTCTATGGTTCTAAAGCTAATGTAATAACTTACTGACATCAAATGAATAATAGTCAGCAATGCCACAGGGTCGCCTGTGAGGGAAATAAAGTTTGTAGGAACTGCCCTTCTGAAGGAATGAGGCCCATTTTTAGGGCACAGAGGACACTTTCCTCTGAACCAAGCTATGCTTATAAACCTGGCCTACAAGCGTTTAACGCTCATACTGGGTGTCCGAAATAGAAAAGTGTCCCTCACACCAACATCATTCATCTTGATGAGTGCACCCTTCACCAATTATTTTGAAGTGTTTATTCCAAGGAGCAATACGATAATGTAACACACTTAGAAATGATTCTTCCACATTTTCTTTCAAATACAACATCATGAAAGGCCGAATCTGAACACCAGGGAGCAGCAGTTATACGATGCAAAAAGAGGAATCTATTTGGTTCCGGTGAAGAAGTCTCGACAACAGGAACTCTTTGTTTTCAGGGTTTATTAACATGACGTAATTGTCACGTACAGTGATTAACAACTAGGTAAAGTGTTACAAATATCCTACAATATCAAAAATATTCTCACATAAATGCAATTCCTTCTACAGAATTGGTTACCAATTGAGCACAAAAAGACACAATGGATTTTATGCTCTGCTTTCACAGAGGATTTAAGATATGATATTGATGCTCAGTTATGGCTTTTGGATGATGCATCAGTAACCACAAGACAGCTAAAACAAGTATATTTGTCAAGGTACACAGTCATGTAGTTGAACTAAAATTCTTAGTAGAAGAATCATTTATGGCTAGTGTCATATCACACTAGAAAATAAGGATAATATTCTTAAAATACAGTAAATGAGATTAGTTTTCACTGCAGACAGGATTTTGCGTCCATTATTTTGCCTTTCAAAATTACAATTGTGGTCATTTCCATGTTTATATAACCACAAGCTACTTTCAGACCCAGAACCTCACTGAAGTAGGTTACTTTGCATACCATCATGTTATAGAGCTAAAAGCAGCTGAATAAGCACATTAGGCACCTCCAAACCTATGGTATGTAATTCCACAAAAGATTGATCCTTTCAAGTTTCAGAAGTAATTAATTAAACTTGCTAGGGGAATTCTCATGCCAATTGGGTAGTTGTATTTTTCATCCTGAAGCTGTCAGGGAGGTGCATATCCTTCTCTGAGCCACCACCAATTAACTGCAGTTGGAAAATCAGGGATTCAAACCCCCGTCCAAAGGCATAATCCAGACTGACTCCAATGCCGCATGAGGGGAGTGCTGCACTGTCAGAGGTGCCGTCATTTGGAGGCGGTGTTAAAGCAAGGTACTGTCTGTCCTCTCAGGTGGATGAAAAGATCCAAGAGCATTATTCTAAGAAGAACAGAGGGGTTCTCCCAACATCCCGTTCAACATTTATCTCACTCCTCAGATACTGAAGCAGTCCATATCCAAATGCAGCAAAACTTGGACAATATCAAGGCTTGGTTTGACAAGTGCCAAGTAACATTCATGCCACACAAGTGCCAGGCAATGACCATCTCCAACAAGAGAGAATTGAACATTCATCCCTTGACACTCAATGACATTACCATCACCGAATCCCCCAATATCAACATCATGAGGGTTACCATTGACCAGAAACTGAACTGGACTAACCATATAAATGCTGTGGCTACAAGAGCAGGTCAGAGGCTAGGAATCCTGCGACAAGTAGCTCATTTCACTCCCCAAAGACTGTCCATCATCTACAAGGTACAAGTCAAGAGTGTGATGGAAAACTCTCCATTTGTCTGGATGAGTGCACCTCCAACAACACTCAAGATGCTTGACAACATTCAGGACAAAGCAGCCCACTTGTTTGGTACCCCATCCACAAACATTCACTCTCCCCATCACCAACACACAGTGATAGCAGTATGTACCATCTACAAGATGCACTGAGGAAACTCACCAAGACTCCTTAGACAGCATCTTCCAAACCCACAACCACTACCATCTAGAAGGACAAGGGCAGCAGATACACGGGAACACCGCCACCCTATGTTCCCCTGCAAGTCACTCACCATCCTGACTTGGAACTATATTGCTGTTCCTTCACTGTCTCTGGGTCAAAATCCTGGAACTCCCTCCCTAACAGCACTCTGGATGTACCTACACCACAAAGACACACCACAAAGACTGCAGCGGTTCAAGAAGGCAGCTCACTACCACCTTCTCAAGGGCAATGAGGGATGGGCAATAAATGCTGGTCTAGCCAGCGATGCCCACATCCTGTGAATAAAAAAGCAACCTATACTGAAAACTAGAAGATTTGGCCATTCATTTCACTGCTGTTTGTGGGACCTTGCTGTTCAAAAATTGGCTAAGTTTCTGACTTTACTACAGTGACTACACTATAAAATTACTTCACTGGGTGTAAGCATTTTAGGGTGTCCAAATGTCAAGTAAGGCACTACATAAATGCAAGTGTTTTGCTTTTCATTTCTTTCTTTAAATTGCCAGGAAGAGGTACTAGAGTTAATGCAAGTATGACTCCTTCCTAAAGTTTCTGTATAGTTTGTTTTACTTTCCAGTTGGCTACTGCATTTCCATTTGTAATTCAGAATGTAAAATTTAGCTTTGTTGTAAGCACTGTACCCTTATAATATGTCTTCTCATTCCAAAAGAGCTCACCTCAAAACTACAGCAGTCTTGCTGAAAAGCACATTATCACGTTACTAAGTGTACTGAAATATATTTACAATAAATCTCTCATTTACCTAATATAAATACAATAGAAAATCCATTATTGCAACTTTTAAGACACAAAATAGGGCTGGATCCGGCTGATAAGCATCTGGACAAATTTTGCTGTTATTGATGTACAACTCGATTTTAAAACGTCAAATTTTACATATTTAATTTTGTTTCTTAATTTCCCTTCTGCCTTTCTTCCCTCTTAATCCAAATCTTTCTTTCTCTCTCTTTTTGTGTCTGATTTGATATTGAGTTTTAGACATTGAGCCTGGGCCCTAAGCTCTGGAATGCCCTCCACTTCACTTCACTTTCCCCCTTTTAAAACATTCCTCAAAACCTACCTCTTTGATCTATTACCTCCTCGGGCCGCAATTAATGGAGGCGATGGAAGTCTTGCCTGCCAGCTGAAGAGCCTTGTATCACCTCTTTTCGGGAAGGCCCAGTGAACTGGGTGCCAATCAAGCACTTAACTGGGCATCTCCGGCCTTCCCCAGGATCAAGGGCCCTGGGGCTGGAACCATCATCTATTGCGAGCTGCCAGCCAATCAGAGGCTGGTAGCTCCTCATCGCTAGGCAGCACCACTGGAGAGGCTGTGGCTGCTGCCGGCACTACAGCCTCAGATTGCAAAGGGACTGACTGCAGGTGGGTGATTGCAGGAGGCGGGCAGGCGGGGCGAGCAGGGGGTGGGGTGCTGTCATGGTTTGGGGGTCGGCAGCAAGGCCCAGGGAGTGGCTGTCTGACGCCACCCCCTTCCTGATGCTGGGGGTCTCAGTCAGGCACTGAGTGCCTTTGAACGAGGGACACCCGCCCCCACCCTGGGAGCCTACAAGCAACCCCAGCAGGGTTTGCTTTTCAGGCTCCCTGAACGCTGACCCCTGACCCCTGCCCACCTGCCACAATGGTATCAGGATGAGGCTCTGAAGAGAGCATTAATTGCCCACTTTAGGGCCCCAATAGGCAGCGGTGTGAGAAGGCCTCCCCACCACAGACTTAATCAGGCCAGTGGCATAAAGGTGACAAAGTCCCCACCCTCCACCTGATTAAATGCCCCCTACAACCAAACTCACCCTAGGGGAGGGCAACAAATTTATCTTTTACATGGCTCAGCGTTCTATCCGGCTTAACATTGCTCCTGTGAAGCACTTTGGGACTTTTTTTGTGTGTCATCGGCTGCCCCTCAATTCGAGGGTGACGTCTACTCAGGGTCGTGAGTTTCTGCCATGGGTCTTCGTGTGACCGAACAGGGCGATTCTCAACCCACAGATTTTTGGGCACATCGGGGGCAGGATTTCCCACAAGGTAATGGGATCTAGAGTGTAGGATTTGCTTCCTTTTCTTTCCTTCTCTGCCACCACTCTGCCTCATCATTAAGACATTGGGATGTTTTATTCTATTAAAGGCGCTATATAAGTTGTCGTGGAGTTCACACATTAATTTATCCTCCTTCTCTGTCCTTCCTGTGTTTATTTCTCAATCCTTTAATCTCATTGACTGAGGATACACTGTTTATCCATTTGCTCACCAAGGTCCCTGGTGCCCAGTTACCCTGGCAATGTCGTTAGCAGCTCATAGTTCCAGGAAGTTATGTGGGAAATTAAATTTAAAACCTAAACATGCAATTTTAAATTTAACCAGCAGCTTATGCTGTGAGCTGCACTACTCCAGTACTCCAGCAAAATCTGCCCCTTTAGCTGTACACTTGTACAGTGGAAACATCTGATGCTGAATGAAAAAGTTAAACAATCATCCATCACATTTGTTATAGACAAACAAATTAGGAGGAGTAGGCCACTCGGCCCCTCAAGTCTGCTCCATCATTCAATAAGATCATGATCCGAATGTAACCTCAACCCCACATTCCCACCTACCCCTGATAACCTTTCACCCCCTTGCTTATCAAGAATCTATCCACCTCTGCCTTAAAAACATTCAAAGACTCTGCTTCCACCAATTTTTGAGGAAGAGAGTTCCAAAGACTCAAGGCCATCTGAGTGAAAAATTTCTCCTCATCTTGGTCTTAAATACACAACCCCTCATTTTTAATCAGTGACCCCTAGTTCTAGATTCTCCCACAAGTGGAAACATCCTCTCCACATCCACCCTGTTGGGCCCCCTCAAGATCTTAAAGGTTTCAATCAAGTCACCTCCTACTCTTCTAAACTCCAGTGGATACAAACCCAGCCTGTCCAACCTTTCCTCATAAGACAACCCGTCCATTCCTGGTATTAGTCTGGTAAACCTTCTCTGAACTGTTTCTAATGCATTTACACAGCACTCCAGATGTGGTCTCACCAAAAATCAAAATAATTAGCTGGGAGCTTTTTTATTTGTACTTCCACAAACACCTCTCTGCCCAAGTGGGAACACTGAGTCTGTTAAATCAGTATCTAGTATAAATCTCTGGGTCAAACAACCTCCAACATACATGCGCTACCCAAATTCAGTAACAGTTTTTCTATGGATACAATCTATTATTTGAGACCTACTGTCAGGGTAACAAGAATAATTCTGCAATTTGTGGGCAGATTTGATTCGCTTATTGGAAAAGCGCATCAATCAGGGAAATAATTAATACACTAGGTTCATACTTCTAAAACTCAAACTATAGCCAAAATAAAAACTTTTAGATTGCAGTCACATATTTGAGGTCAAGTTAAAAAAAACAAATTGAAATGTGTTAGAGAACCAATCTTTTCTAACAGTGAGAAATAACACACAAGTTAAAATGCATCACTTATCCCTGGAAACATCATGGTAATCTAATACATGTCACCGCATTGTTTAATACAAATAGGTAAAATTATTATTGCACTGCTGCGCAATGGACATGAAAGGGTTAACCCAGATTTTCTACAGCATTATTTAATTTCACAACTTTGGTTTATTGCTTATGCAACCCACCTGCCTATAATATGTCAATAAAATTGCTTTAAAGTCAATTGTTAGAATTTTTTTAAAAAAAAGAACAGTTTTACCTGATGTAAAATGGAAAGAGATGCGAGGAGCCGCAGAGGTTCACTTTGGCTGGGCCAAGATGTTGCTACCTCGTCAACAGCATTTTCTCCCCCCCCCCGCTCCACCTCTCGCAATCCGCTTCGCAGCTGTACCGGGGAGAGGAGACTGACAGCGCGGCCAGCCAAACAAAACCCTCCTTCGGCCTTGCATCCGACCTATCACGTTTAGCGTCGGGGCTGGCACTCAGCGTGACGAACCTTGGAAAGGATTCAACACGCGTGAGTTAATCTCACGGGTTATTTATAGAGCAGGGGAGGGGGGAGGAAAAATTGTGACAATCTGAAAAATAAAAAAGCACTTTTGCAGGGTAGTCAGTGCCACTGCACATCTGTGAGTGCAGTGCAGTGTCATATATGTTGCCCTCCAAGTCAACCTATTCATTTTATGTAGTCTTTTTTTTGGGGGGGGGGGGGGGGAGGTTGCTGGGTAGTTCTTTCACTGATCAATATCATTTATCGAACCTTATCATCAGCTTTAGCATTTCCAGCGGGATGTATAGTGGAAATATTTTAAATTCTGATACTTCAAAAACTACCTACTCGTAGTAATGCAACCACCACAGGATATAGGGTGGGCTAATGCATGTTATAGATGGTGATAAGCAAGGGGCTGAAAGGTTATCAGGGGTAGGCAGGAATGTGGGGTAGAGGTTACAATCAGGTCAGCCATGATCGATGGGTCGAGTGGTCTTCTCCTGCTCCTAATTCATATGTATGTTGTATTTATTTATAGTTTAAATGCCAGCTAGGGCCCAATGTGATATCTTCTCTTACAAAACACAACAGCACAAATTCTAAAATTTTCTTGTGAAACACACGTTATATATTGTATAATTGAACTTTACTGCCTTCTCTTAAATGGAAACAATTATTTAATGTTTTGTTTTTAGTGACTGACAAAGCTGAGCCTAACTAAACACCGCCGAGCCGAAGAGGTTTGTTCATGACTGAATATGTAGCAATCGAATCAATGTGCCCTACATTTATACTAGAGAACAGACTGCATGGGTCTGATGACCATCTCACTTCATTGACCCAGAATTTGCTGCTTATTTAAGATTATTTTCTGCACTGCATGTCAAATTTTCCAGCGCCACAACTTGCTGGGAATGTGAGTTAACAATGGTACAGCAGGGTCAATGGAACATCTGTACTATGGTGAACAACAGAGACAGTGGTCTATCTCTTTAAACAATTAAATTTAAGGATGGAGAAAGAAATGGAGGAATAACAGAGAAGGGAAAAGGGTGATTTGGGGAACGTTTATAGTAATGATATATAAAGTAATAGAACCTTTGCACAAAGAGGACATTTGATTCATTTGCCTCTGTTAACACTTGATCTGAACTATCCTGTTCCTATCCTAGGGATATATCATGCTCTTTCCCCTTACAGTTTAATGTTTTTAATCTTCAGGTGTTTAATTATTTCTTAAATACAGTGATTGACTTGTCTTCAATAGTGACTTGTAGGAATCATTCCCTATAATAGTAACACATCCTGTGTGACGTGGCAAAAGGATCTCTGTAGGTCAACCGGTATATTGAAATTTATCTATAATATATATGGATGAATGCACTTATTCTCAGTGCTATTTAACTTCCTGGGTCAAATTTTTGCACCAACCCTTTCCATTATAAATTGCTATTTTCACATTGCTAATGAATATTGCAGGCTGTCATGGAGTGAATGCAATGTTGGAAGGTGGGAAGGCTGGGGGCCAAACATCAGGGTGCTCGGGCATCTGCTTTTCCTTTTCTCTTTCTAATTGCCCCTCACTCACAAAGACACTCAGCATGATAACCTCATGGTACTGCCAATCGTCGGCTACTCCTTCCCTTACCTCTACATGCTAACCCTGGTCCCTCTCCTCTTTCTCTACATCTAACAGATATCTTGGGCCTTGAATGAGCAGAGCCTGAAGGGGGGAATGTTCTGGAGACTGCGCCAGCATGCGTTCTCACCTAAGAATCAGCATAGGACCTGTCAACACACATGGCATAAAGGGTGAACCAGAGATGTTCACACTAGGTGATTCACTGAGCACAAATGAGAGGAGCAAATGCAAGTAGAAAGGACGCCCAGGAAATAGCTCACTGAGGGGAGCCTCATGCCTTTGTTCTGCTGAAGGGGACAAAGATACAGGTTTCAGGGGCCTTTAAGGACGATACATTCTGTGTATCAGCTATCGCTCAGTGCATTGGACTGCCTGCCGGAGAGCTTACAACCACATTGGACAGCTGAGAGGAATCTACTCCCAACTTCTGTGGAGTTTTGATGCATGATATCAAAAATCTGAACACATCCATGGAGTGCGTAGTCAGCTCACTGGATGCTGCAGCTGGGTCCACCCTACAGAAGCCTCTGACATCAGTAATGGCATCTCTCTAAACCAAGTGGGCTGTGACCTTGGGCAGATCAGAAGATCAAGTGGATAAAAGTTTCAGTTGGATCATACCCCTAGAATATGCTTTCCTGCAAATCAGTGGATTTCAACCAGTAATGGAGGTAGCTGCAATGTGATGGCAACATGTTACCACCTCTCAGAAAGAAAGGACACCATGATCATTGCCATCCCTTAAGTCTCACCCTAACAGACAGCGCCAGCAGCCACCAAGTTGCCGTAGTCTGCAACCATCCTCTCAGGCCCAAACGCCTAGAAGTCACCTATCACAAGCACTTCAGAGCCCTTGATTGAACCAGAATGGCCTCTCACTTCCCACGCTGTAGCAAGCACCTTGTAGGGTCACTAGACAAGATAACACAACATTTGAGACCGATCGCTGCCAATGACCTCTGGCCGCAGGCAAGTGTTGGGAGTCTTTCCACTCCCTCGCTCTCCTTTATGTTGTCAAGTGTCCTTATCATGTTGAAAATCCCTGTCCAATGGTATCTCCACATCTTATCCCCGTTGTACAGCGAAACTGTGCGGCATGCAACAAATGACTATCACAGTGGGGCATTCTTTGTGAGCTGCATTGTCAGAATCTAGTAGGTCAATCTAGACTGTTGTTTGAGAAATCCAATAACATGCTCAATAAGGTTCCGGTTGACCCCAGGATCTAGATGTAGCGCAGTTCAGCTGCTGAGTGTAGGTTCCTCAGAGAAGTCGTCAGACAGTTGCGTAGGTGATAGCCAAGGTCCTCGAGCAGTCAGTGCCTCGTTCGTTATGTATGGGAGGATGGTGGATTGTTGCTATATAAAAATATCATGGCAGCAGCCAGGAAAGCAGGCAAAGAGCTGCATGGCGTGCGGTTGGTCATCATACACAAGCTGCAGATTAGTGGAATGGAAGGTCTTGCGGTTCATGAAGGCATTGTATTGTCTGAAGGAACCTCGACGTGAGTTACTTTGGAAAACCAACAATTTATTCAGCCCCAGAACCCTATCCTACTGCTTTGTAATGTTATATGGGGAAAGTGATGAACATGCTTGCAGTGGAAAACATGGCATGAGTCATTTCCTTAGTGCAAGAATGAACTGCACATTGACTGATGTTAACAATCTCCCATCCGACAGACTGGAAGGAAGAAAAGCAACAAGTTGAAGCCTGCATTAATCTTAACTACAACACGCAATGCTTTTGTAATTATGGCAGTTGGTTGCAGGCCTTGTTGCAGGTGGTGACATCTGATGACAGTGTTCCCAGGGAAACCCATGGGATTAAACAGGCAGTGAATGCATGGCAATGCTATTGCCAAAGGTACAGAGAGTAATCATGAATTATTACTTTTCTGACTTGAAGGAGATTCCCCCAGGGGTCATGATTAGGACCACAGCTCTTATTAATGGTCTGGACTCGGGTGGACAGGCCATAATTTCAAAGTTTGCAGGTGACACAAAACTCGGAAATGCAGTAAATAATGAAGAGGATATTATCGAACTTCAGCAGAACATTAACTTGTGAAATGGGCAGACACAAATGGGCAGATTAAGTTTAATACAGAAAAACATAAAGTGATTAATTTTGGTGGAAAAAATGAGGAGAAGCAACATAAACTAAATTATATAATTCTAAAGGGCAGTCTAGAACAGAGACCTTTGAAGACGTCAGCACAAGGCTATTAAAAAAGCATTAGGGATTATTGGCTTTATTTATTTAACAGAGGCACACAGTACAAAAACAGGAAATCATGCTAAACATTAAGAAAACACTAGTTAGGGCCCAGATAGATAGATATGCCTAATTCTGGGCACCACAGTTCAGGGAAAATGTCAAACCCAAGAAGCAGGGGAGATTTGATAGAATGGTACCAGAGATGAAAGGGAAGAGTTTTCCCGTTGGCGAGCGGGGGCGGAGCCCAGTCGCCGATGCGTAAAATGCCGCATGGTGATGTCGGGCGGGTGCCCTGATGTCACCGCGCGTCATTTAGATTTTCAGTTCGGCGGGTGTGCACCCGACTCGGCTGTGCGCCCGCCGAACTGTCAAAGGCCTATTAAGGCCATTTAAAACCTAATTAATTCAATTCAATGAGCTGCCCGTCCAACCTTAAGGTTGGCGGGGGGGGGGTGCAGGCTAAGAGCCCAGGCGGCCTTCGCATTTTTCATGAAACCCCATCCACGGGCGGGATGTAGTTTCACGCAGTGTTTTAAAAGCTAATAAAAAATTATGCTTTTATTCTTTGACAGGTCCCAGCTCACGTGATAGTGTCACATGAGGGGACATGTTTTAAAAGTGTTAGAAACCTTTATTTAAGACTTTAGCACTGAAACAAATCTCCCTGAGGCACCTCAGGGAGATCTCCGCACTTTTTCATGAAAGAGCACAGGGAACCTCTCTGGGAATCCGCCCACCCCTCGCCCACACAGGGAGCACTCAGCGTTTCCGGGTGTGCGTCACGCTGGGCGGGCCTTAATTGGCCTGCCCACATAAAATGGTGGCACCTCCCCAATCAGGGATGCCAATCTGTTTCGTGCCCGCCCTCGCCTGACCCCCCCCCCCCCCCCCCCTCCGCCCCGGGGGGGGAGGGGGGGGGTGGGGGTGGGGGGCGGGATTTCTGGCCAAAGGCTTCAGTTGCATGGAGAAACTGGAGAAATGTGTTCTCCTTGGGGAGGTTTGATGGGTGTTCAAAATCATGAAGGGTTTTGATAGACTAAATAAGGAGGAACTGTTTCCAGTGACAGAGGAATCAGTAATCAGTGGGCACAGATTTAAGGTAATTGACAAAAGAACCATAGGTAACGTGGGGAAATACAATTATGTGAGCTGCTATGATCAGAAATGCACTGCCTAAAAAGGTGGGGAAGTTGATTCATTAATGACTTTTAAAAGGGAATTGAATAAATACTTGAAATGGCAGATTAAGTTTAATACATTTCAGGGCTATGGAGGAAGAGCGGGGTTGTGGGAATAATTGGATAGCTTTTTGAAAGAGCCAGCACAGCCATGTCTCTTCCTGTGCTGTATCGTTCTAGGATTCTAAGAAGCACCACCTAGTTATATGTACGGCTTATAGAGCTGAAAAGAATAACGTTCTGGGTCTATCTGCGGTTGCAGCTCTGTTTCTTCCTCTCTGTTGCTGCTGCAACTTTTTCTGGCATTAGCAGAAGGACCAACATGAAGAAGATAGCAAGTCGGCAAAAATTCTTCAAGAGTTTGGAATGTTCTGCAGAAACAAAAGACATTTTATAATTATCTAAGTAGCAAAAAAGCATGATGCAAGACAGGCAAAATATCACCCGTAACTTCCTAGTGTTTTACTTGAGGATTCCTTTAAATGCAACTGAATATGCCCACTTCCTGTCTTGATTAGTGAGCAGGATGAGGAACTGGTGGCAGAAATCAAATTGGAGTCAAGGGTCTCAATAATGTTTTTTGGCCTTGAGTTGGATATGTTAATTAGGCCCCTGCCTCTTTCTGGTGGGAGGCGTAGCCACTTAGTTTGAATACTGCCTGAAAGTCACAATGGGCAGACAACCAGTGGTAAATTGACAGCTCTGTTCTCTTTTTGGTTTCTACCTTGCTACTGCCCCATTTCATGTGTAAGTATGCAGCAGTGAGATGAAAATCATCCCCATTGTGAGTAATGGCTACTTGGACAAGGTACTGGAAGATGACCAGCACTTACCCCAGCAAGGAGTCAATATCTTCAGGACAGGAGAAAGAAAAGAAAAACAGGGTGAGAAAACGGCTTGTCCTGCTATCCTTCTCAAGGTGATGCTGTCATTCCAATATTCAGTTGTGTAAAAATGTGGGTGCTTAGACGCTTCAATAGCAAAACAGAAAGCACCTTTGCAAAGCATGTCCATGCCTTGCGCCTTTATCAACTAACAAAAACTTGGGGGACAGCCATTCCCTGGTTCATTCCCCAGGGCAATGCCTTGACCAATCAGAGTTGGCCTGCCTGGTTTGAATTTAACCAAAAGCTTGGCAGTTAACTGTTCCCTGGTGCATTCTTGATGGCAGCACCTCTACTTGCCAGGCAATCAGCACTCTCTTCTCATGAAGTATAAATCGGTATTCCCTTTAGAATTGATATTCCTGTGAACCTGAATTTGTTCATGGGATGGGGGCATCGCTGGCTAGGTCAGCATTTATTGTCCATCTCTAATTGTCCTTGAGAACTGAGTGGCTTGGTAGGCCATTTCAGAGTACATTGAACAGTCAGCCATATTGCTGTGAGCCATGTAGGCCAGAACAGCAGATTTCCTTCCCTAAAGGACATTAGCGAACCTGGTGGTTTTTTTACAACAATCTTTTTGTAGTTATCATTAGACTTTTAATTCCTGATTTTTTTTTATTGAATCCAAATTTCATCTTCCATGGTGGAGATTCAAACCCAGGTCCCAGAGTGTTACTCTGGGTCAAAAGTCCAGTGACAATGCCACTATGTCACTACCTCCCCCTACAAGATGAAAAGCTTTGGCAGCATGTCTCTTTTCTCAGCAATATTCAAAATTTGTTGTGTTAACTTATAGAAAATAGCTACGATGAAAACGTAAATGCTGAACGCAAGAGTTCAAGCAACATAATTTTCAGTGGACAAAGCACAAACCCATCATACAATTATCTCTGTATTTTTACTCAAAAAAAATCAGATGATTATGTGTTATGCACATATTATTTAGTTTCTTCAAATAAATCCTTGTGATTTCATTTCTTCCAGCAATAGAACATTGCCTTGGCTGTAAAGTAATGTTCCATAAATACAGCTGTGCCTTTTATGGTGCAGATTACTGTCCTGTCTTGACTTGGATAGACTGCCAGACATCAGAATCACCGTGACCATAGGCATCACAAGGCCTAACCAGTAGCTATTAGCTTGTTTCCAGGGCCACAAAACAGTGGAAATCAGCAAAAACAAAAGTTTAATTTAGTTCCTATTTGGCATGATATTTGTAATGGGCATTCTCCGATCTACTATTGTAATGTTCCAGAAAAAAACCGATGAATCATATATAGGAACATGGAAAGATCTATGGCACTGAAGGAGGTCATTTGCTCTATCATGTCCATGTCAGTTAAAAGAGACAGATCCAGCCAAATCCTATCTTCCAGCTCCTGGCCTGTAGCCCTATAAGTTGCAGCATCACAAGTACATATCCAAGTGTTTTTTTTTAATACAGTGAGAGGTTTTGCCTCTACTGATGTCTCAGGCAGTGAGTTCCAGGTGCCTGTCACCCTCTAAGTGGAAAAAAAACCCTCACTGATCATTTGTGTCATTTCTTTAAGGATTCCGGAAACGTTACAGAGGGAAGCCACACAAATCAATTTAAGTTTATTGGGTGCATTCAACTTTTACTGAAATTTGAAAAGTTTTGGTTGGATACGATCTATGTCCCATAGTTGAATTAACCTGATAAATTTATGACATGAAATAAATTGGGCAAATTTAAAATTTCTTAGGCATTATGTCCTATTCCATTATGACAGCAATTTATTTATCAAGTCCAGATAGTGCCACATTCTCATGACATTTCTGTGACAACTAAGGCTGTGTGTGAGACTCAACACATAAATTTGCAGTGGCAAACCAACAGGCCTGACTCCAATGTTTCCTTCCCTCTCACCCCTGTTCAATGCGTTCACATCTGATTATGGGGGCATAGTTTCAATTTTGTTCCATTCTCTGTTTGCCAGAGAAAGACAGTAAAGAAGATTTGTGTATTATACAGTCTTGACTCATTCATCAAAAGACACCTCAAAATGCATCACCTTTAAAACTACACTTGCATCGAGCAAGGCTTTTTGTTGGCAATGGATCCTCTCAATTTCTGCTCTAACATGCACAAGTCTTGGTGGGTTGCTTGAACCCACAACCTTCCGACTCAGGAGCAAGGGGGATGCCAAGAGCACTAAGCTAAGAAATTGTAAATGAAAGTGAAAAAGTAGCACAGAAACTCATATGCAAGATGTGGGAGTATTATTGGCATGGAAACAAGTCTGTTTTTTCATTTTTAGTTCACTTTTTTCTAACTTCTTACCTCAGCCATATAACAGAGTCATGTTTAAAATAGAACTGCATTATCATCAGATGAATAGCAGTCAGAAAAGAAGGACAGCAGGCAGGAATGTTGAACCATGTTTTTGTCTTTTCATTGGGATGGTTTTTCCAAGAAAAATATAGAACCACGTTCCAATGCATGATATTAAGTTAAATCTCCGGCTCATATGGGCTGAGAGTTTACCACATTTACATACATTTGTCAAATTTCCAACAATTTGTGGCTTACTTGCACAACCCAGAATACTATTCTATTTTTAACCTGTGCATTTTTTAATATAAATTGGAGCAGTGTTGGCTAAAGCTGGTTTTAATAAGAACCTCCAAAGCTGATTTTTTTTCTTTTTAAATACTCAATTAAAACAATGTATGTGTTTGTGTGTATATATTCTGGGATTTTAATAATTTTCTGACTAGAAAAATAAATTGCTGTCATAATGGAATAGGACATAATCCTAACAAATTCTGAGTTCAACCAATCCTTTTCACGTCGTAAATTAGCAGGCTTATCCAGAATTCAGATATAAATCACACTCCTCGACATCATGCTTCCTCTATATCTCCTCCAGTTTCTCTCCTAGATCTGCTACAAATCATTGTGCTCATTGTTTTTATTACCTATACTCACGAACAATCAACCTTAAACTGCACAAACACTTATGATCATTCTTTCAGTTTGCATTTATGGATTATGTACATTATGTATGCATGAAGGCATTTGCTCAATATTTCTGTTTCCTGGAGACAATTATGTACTTTTTGCAAAATGTATACATCGTTTCATAGTATTTGTTTACTTGAAGGATCAAGCACTTGGTAAATTTGCTTTTGTAGCACATTACCCCTCTTTGAATCTGTAATTTTATTATCAAATTGGATAACTGTTACCAAAGAGTTTTTCCCGTTAGTATGGCATTCCTTTCACACTTTTAAATACTTTTAAATATGAGGAGGAGATTCTCTAAGACTCTTGTTATGAGATCAGGAACTCGAAGAAGAAACTGCATGTTACCTGGAGGTAAACAAGGCCATCATCAAAATTGGAGGTGGTTCAGACAGAACATGTGAGGTACAGCCTGAAAGATGATATAGCTCTCTAACTATAGTTTCTACACAATGGGAACCGCTTGTGTAAATTCCACTAGAGGGAACTGTAGGACATTTTCATTTTTTTTTCATTTGGAGGGTTATGTTCTATAATGGAATGGCCAACATTTCATAGGTCAACAGCTGTAACAGAAATAGTATACCAACAAACAGCCACCGGTTTTAAATATAGTATACCAGTGATACTCAACAAGTGCACCATGTAAGAAATGTTGAAACTTAGCTCACTGCCTACTCCACCACTGCCCTTGCGCCAATCAGCCAGAAGGGTCAGATTAACCTGGTCTATGCTGAGATGCTGTCATCTGCACCCTCCAGGCCTGCAGCTGCTCGAGCTTGCCTGTGCACCAGAACTATCTGATGCGTCTGCATTGGAGACTCAGTAGCCTTCTAGCTCACAAGCTGGGTATGCACATATCACGGGAGCACTGGGATTGATAAATGAGTACAGAATGCAGGCATTAACAAGGGCTGGCGCAAGAGCGGTTCATAATTATTCCTGATAACTATTCGGTACCAACAGGAATGGAGTGAATTGAAAGATCAGATTTGTTTCGTTCTAAATTTGGTGCCAGTGTTAAAGCAAAATCCGTAAGGCTGATCTGGAGGAAAGCAGTCAGATGTTGAGAGTAAGGATGATTGTGATAGGGATTTTGTGACTGTCAGAGCATTGGGAATGGGAAAATGTTTCATGTGAAACATTCTTGGTTGAGCTGCTCTCTGAGAACTCTGGCAGCAAGGGGCACAAGTTGGCAGTAGCACTCCTGTTTCTCCTCCTCTTCATTCTGCTTCTCGTCCCCTTACTCCTGCTGCACTTCTTGCTGCCCAGGTCAGGTGGTGGTAAGGTTTGGTCCCCTCATGATGACAAAGTTATGGAGCATGCAACAGACAACGACAACTCTAAATACCAGCTTGTTGATGAGGATGGTGCAAAACAGTGTAAATGCTACCTATGACACACTAGAAGCATGCAATGTATGTGAAGCCTTCTTCTCCCTCAACCTGCTTTACTCAATCCATGGGGGTAGAAATGTAAACATTCCTTCTGGTATAGAGAACCTCAGTGACCTCCCTGATATAGCGGTGGACTGCAAATGTAGAGATGTTGCTAATGTCACATACTTCAGCCTGGAAGAAGCTTGCATTGTTAAGTGTAGATTAATTGTGTTTAATTATATGTAACTGGTGGGCATTAATTGAGTGTTCAATTGAACACAAATAAAGAGGTATTTATTAAAACTGAGGTGGTTGTTTTAAGTGACTTATGTTTATAATGTTTTACTCCCTGTAAATAAGCGCAAGAGCAAGTAAAGGTTGGTTCCATTATTATCCTTTGCCACTACCTTTCCGCAAAAGAACATGGTAGCAGATAGCAGTTGCCGAAAGGTGAATGTTGGCAGCTATAAAACAGCAAAATTGGAAAAAAGGCTACAATCCTAGTAGCCATTGTGAGAATTGTTAGAAACAAGAATAAGCTGTTGTGGTACTATTACTGTCTGATATTCTCAGAGTCTGAACCATGTGACCAGTGGAGGAACGTGATCAATTTTTGACAGGATTATGTCCCTATCAAAGAGGAAACAAGGTATGGCCTTGGCATTGTTGCTTGTCAGATATTTTAAGTGAGATTCCATCCAAATGGCTTGTTGAAGATAGTGGACCTATTGAATGTAATGTAGATAATCCTTCATTGTGGGATAATCTACACACTACAAAAATTGTGAGTGAGAAAAGGTTAAAGGTTAACCTCGCTGGCTTGAAACAAATGCTGGAGAGAAAGGAAATATATACAATAAAATGGATAGATACAAACCATCAACCATCTGATTGTTTTACAAAAGAATTGCATGTGTGAAGGAACATATAATTGTTAGAACATGGCCAGAACATGGAAATTGCTTTTGACTCCATTTGTTTTGAAATTTTGGCTGAGCATATTCACTCCAATTTAACTCCATATTCACTCCAATTTAATTCCATATTCACTCCAATTTAACTCCATATTCACCCCAATTTAACTCCATATTCACTCCAATTTAACCCATATTAACTTCAATCTTTATTTGAAGAGTAATAAAGGAATCAGTTAATTGTATATCAACTGCGTTTAATTAACTGTGTTTAATTGGCAGATGGGGGGCATGAATTGAGCTTTCACGTGACCACATTTGAAGAGCCACTTATTGAAACGGTGAGGTTGTTGAGTTAGGAGGTGTAGGCATGAAATGTCTAACTGTAAGTAAATGTAAGATTGAGTAAAGATTTGGTTCCAGTACAATCCTTCAACAACTGGTTTTCTGAAACAGGACTTCCAGCATAAATGCTAAGGGCCAGGCTGACCTTGACAGTTATATGCAGTGCTTTCCTTTGCCTGTTGAGAGTCCTGAGTCGTGGTTTCAACTTGTGGCATATTTTGGTGATAGCCTTTGTTGCAAGGCTTTGGTGCCTGAGATTTTGCTCCTGTATATTCATGGAGAACAGCCCCCTGAAGCCATATGTGATGTGCTCCTCCTTGCTCTGTGAGCTGTTCCTGCATAGAACCATAATTTGAATATTTTAATTTAATGTCTTAATTTTTTTTTTTGGTCGCTGGCTAGGCCATCCCTAATTGCCCTTGTTTAGAGGGCATTTAAGAGTCAACCACATCGCTGTGGGCCTGGAGTCACATGCAGACCAGACCAGGTAAGGATGGCAGATTTCCTTCCCTAAAGGACATTAGTGAACTAGATGGGTTTTTACAACAATCGACAATTGTTTCATGGTCATCATCAGACTTTTAATTCCAGATTTTTATTAAATTCAAATTTCACCAACTGCTGTGGTGGTTTTCAGACTTGGGTCCCCAGAACATTATGCTAGAACACTAGACCAGTGACACTACCAATATACAACCGCCTGGTATTCTGGTATATGCCCTGTGCTCCTGTAGAGTAGGCTGATTCAATATGGCAGGTAGTGCACTTCTGACATATTGGGTAGAATTCTAACAGCCAGAGCCACGTGCCGTGGGTTGGAAAAGTTAGTAGGGTGTGCTTTGCCTTGGCTTTTTAACTCAGTCACTGCATTAGCATCCCACTCCTCACTTTCACCACCAACAGGAGCATGCGGGCATGATGCCGGCATCTGACTATAAAAGGTGTTCTAATTTAGAGGGTCCCCGTTAGAGGTCAGAATTGATCCATTCTAGAACTGTCAGGACAGAGAGAGCAAAAGCAATGCTGGAGACTCTACAATGAAAGGCTGACCCCTGGTTCTCTGAGGCATCCAGGGAGGTCCTGCTGCCAGCTGTAGGGTCCACAGAGAAAGACCCTATCCAGTTGCTGGGAGGAGGAGGCCAGCTAATGAAGTCAAGAAGTGGCTGGAAATGGCCGAGGGTGTCAGCAGCAGGAGTGCAGTCGGTGCCTTGCACATGGGCCAGGATTTTACGGTCGGCGTGAGGGGTTGGGCCCACCACATTGACACGTAAGATGACGCACGATGATGTCGGGTGTGCGTCCCGATGTCATCGCAATGTTTTGTTCGGCGAGCGCGCGCCAGAATCAGCTGCGCACCTGCCAATAATTGATAGGCCTATTAAGGCTCCTTAATGAAGTAATTAATTTCAAGTTACACTGTCTGTCCAACCTTACAGTTGGCGGGCAGGCGAAAAGGCCAAGTGGCCTTTACATATTTGAGGAAACCTCAGCCACAAGCCTAAATCTTTTACGAATTAAATAAAAAGTTTTTTCTGAAAAATAAAAACATGTCCCATCTCTTGTGACACAGTCACATGAGATGGGACATGTTTCATTAAATTTTTATTACATTCATTTATTCCTTAATTGGCCCGCCTGTGTGAAATGGCGGTGTGGAGCCGATCGCTGGCGGTGGTCAGCTCCGCGACTGCCCCCACCTGCTGAGCCCACCCAACGCGGGAAGAATTCAGGCCTTGGATACAGTGCCACAAGAGGTTTAATGACCTCATCAGGACCGAAAAGGTGAATGGCATCCACATTCAAGTGCCAAAACCTCACACTCCCCAGTATTCTCTCACACTGCACTCAGACCAACATGCCATGCAACTCCATCCGTTCTTCTCTCTTGAGAAATCCCCATCTCAACAGCCACCGCATCCCACACAGTCACCCTTCATAAATGTTGTCATTCCATCCACTAACCCCGCATTTCCATCTCACACACTCCTGGCTCCCTGCTTCCTCTGCTTGCAGAACTCCAGGGAGGTCCAGAGAACCAGGCTATGGCACTGCAGCAATTGCCAACCTGACCACTGAGGAGGGCGACGCACCAGACCATCAGCAGAGTGTTGGATTGCATGGCCATTGATGATGGAGAGAAGGGGGTCTTACAGATACCTGGTGACAGAATTAGATATCACACGGTCATATGGCACACACTTAGTCATGTTGAATCGATGTCACCAGTAACTGCATCGTCTGCACAATGATGACTCTGAATCTTTTCCCCTTGTCAGTTATAATTCATGTCTTTCATCTCTCACAGGGGGTCCTTCAAGCATGATGTAGGAAGAAGTAAAGAATGCCGCAGAGGAGTTTGCACACTCTGAGGACATACCATCACACACTGATACACACACCCCACCCGCTCAGATACACACACAGACCAATCCCCGGGATAGTGGGTTTGTCTTATGAGGAGACTGGGTCTCTATTCTCCAGAGTTTCAAAGAATAAGAGGTGATACTTGAAACTTGGAAAATTCTTGCATGAAGTGACAGGCAGGATGTAGCTAGGATCTTTCCCCTGGCTGGTGAGTCTAGAACCAGGGGTCACAGTCTCAGAATAAGGGGCAGGTTATTTAAGATCGAGATGAGGAGGGATTCACGCAGATGGTGGCGAATATTTGGAATTCTGTACTCCAGAGGGCTGTGGAAGCTCAATCATTGAGTATGTTCAAGATAGAAACAATAGATTTCTGAAAACTAATGATATCGAGGGATATGGGGATAGTGCGGGAGAGTGGCATTGAAGTAGATGATTAGCCATGATCTAATTGAATGGCAGAGCAGACTCGATGGGCTGAATGGCCTATTCCTGTTCCTATGTTCCTTTCCTATGTTCTCACCTTGGTAGAGCCTCCAAGGCAGGTAGTTACATTGTCAAATGTGTACCGCACAATACGCGTGAACAGGAGCAGTTATTGGAGACAGAGTTGAGAGTTCCTGTCAGAGGGTGCTGCATACTCCAGCCTCTGCTCAGCTAGATGCAGCTGCTGAGCTTTGGAGGATGATCCACAAAGAGGGCAATTCTGAAGCAGCAGAAAATGTGCGAAGTCCTGTCAGCATTTCCAAAGGCAATGTGCATCTTTGGAGAGAGATTAAGAGGAGTCTGTCTCTAGCATGAGTGTCATGGTGTCTCAGGCCTTTGCGCTGATGTCGATCGCCATGGAAAGGGTGGTCAACTGCATACGGCGTCGAATGTGACAGACAACTGGGTGTGTGTTCACCCTCATCGGCATTAACCTAGGTACTGGACATGACAAGGACACACCCAGCCCAGTGAACCCTGCAAAGTGCTTCTCACAAACATCTGAGGGAGCTGTCCCACAAACTAGTCAAGCAACAGCCTAACATAGTCATACTCACCAAATCATACCAATGTCCCAGGCTGTTCCATCACGACTCCTGGACATGTCCTGTCCAACTGGCAAGACGGACCCACTAGAGGTGGCAACACAGTGGTATACATTTGGAAAGGTGTGGCCCTGGGAGTCCTCAACATTGACTATGTACCCCGTGCATGCTTATGGCATCAGGTGAAACGTCCTCCCGATTACAAAGTATTGCCCTCCCTCAGCTTCTGAATCAGCACACACCCATGGTGAACACCATTTTGAAGAAGCACTGAGGGTAACAAAGGCACAGAATGTACTCTTGGTGGGGATTTCAATGTCCATCACCAAGAGTGGCTTGGCAGCACCGCTACTGACCCAGCTGGCTGAATCCTGAAGGACATATCTGCCAGATTGGGCCTGTGGCAGGCAGTAAGAGAACTAAAAAGAGGGAAAAGCCTGCTCGACCTCGTTCTCATCAATTTACCTATCACAGATGCATCTGTCCAAGACAATATTGGTAAGAGTGACAACCACACAGTCCTTGTGGAGATGATGTCCTGACGCTATCATCATGCTCAATGGGAAAGATTCAGAATAAGCTACCAGCTCAAAACGGAACATCCATGAAGCAATGTGAGCCATCAACAGCAGTCGAGATGTATTCCACCAAAATCTGTAACCTCATAGCCTGACATATCCCTCACTCTACCATCACCATGCAGCTACAGTGGAAGCAGCATGCGACAGACAGAGCTAAGCGATCCTGCAACCAACAGATCAGATCAAAGCTCTGCAGACCTGGCACATCCAGTCGGGAATGGTGGTGGACGATTAACTGGAGGTGGAGGTTCCATGAACATCCTCATCCTCAATGATGGGAGTGACCAGAATTTCAGCGCAAAAGACAAGGCTGAAGCAGTTGTAACCATCTTCAGCCTGAAGTGCCGAATGGATGATCTATCTCAGCCTCCTCTTGAGGTCTCCAATGTCACAGACACTAGTCTTCAGCCAATTCGATTCACTCTTCATGATATCAAGAAACAGCTGAAGACACTGAATACAGCAAAGACTGACAGCATCCTGGCTATAGTAACAAGTACTTGTGCTCATGAGCCAACTGCATCACTAACCAAACTGTTCCAGTACAGCTAAAACACTGGCATTTACTAGACAAAGTAGGAAACTGATTGGGTATGGCCTATCCACAAAAAGAGGGACGAATCCAATCCAGGCAATTGTCGCCCTATCACTCCAACCTCAGTCATCAGCAAAGTGATAAGGGATCAACGCCAGTGCTATTGAGCAACACTGACTTCCCAATAACCTGCTCACCAATCCTCAGTTTGGGTTCAAACAAAAACACTTGGCTCCAGACACCATTACGTGAAGGCTTAAGCCAAACATGGACAGAAGAGCTGAATTCCAGAGCTGACGGGCAAGAGTAACGGCCCTTGACATCGAGCTAGCATTTGACCGAGTTGTAACAAGGACCCCCAATAAAATTGAAGTCAGTGGGAATTGGGAGAAAACTCTCCACTTGCTGATGTCATACCGAACACAAAGGAAGATGGCTGTGCTTGTTGGAGGCCAATCATCTCATCCTAAGGTCGTTGCTGCAGGAGTTCTTCAGGCTAGTGGCCTAGGTCCAACCATCTTCAGCTGCTACAGCAATGGCCATCCCTCCATCATAAAATCAGAGGTGGCGATGTTTGCTGATGATTGCACAGTGTTTAGTGCCATACGCAACTCTTTAGATACTGAAGCAGTCCACAACTGCATGCACAAAGACCCGGATAATATTCAGTCTTGGGCTGATTAGTGGCAAGTGTTATGATCCCAGTTGATGTTACAATTGGACAAGCCTGATCCCAGAGTGGAACCCAGCTTGATAGATCCTAACTTTCAATTTATTTGTTTAGAGACGTGGAGAGTGGCTACTGGACAGAGTCACCGGAGTCAGCTAATGAACTTTTGACAATGAGTAAAACATTTATTTAACAAGAAAGGATGAACTATATTACAATACTCTTTCACCCACAACTATACCTTTACAGATATATACAGATTTGTAAGGATAGCACAAGTCACAAAAACCATCTTACACTCTAATGTTCACAGTAAGTACATAGTCCAATAGGTGACCTGTTGTCAGACACACCACACTCTGAAACCAAATGACAGATGTCACCCCAGACAGATGCTATGGATTTCTCCTTAACTCCCCCCAGATGCTTGTCACACTGTCAGCCAGCTAGTCTCACTGAACTCCGTCTTTCACACGAGGGTTTCCAATCTCCACTCTCCAGGAAGTTGCATTGGAGTCTTCTCCCAAACCCACACTTTCTCTCAGATGAGTTCCGCCAGGGTCAACCTCCAAGTTTCAAATTCTCCTTCCGAAGTTCCTCTCCCCTGGGTCACCACATGCATTCAAACTTTCTTCCACACTCTCTCTCACCGACTCAGCTGTCAACAGTATAACACTGCCCACATGCCCATAGCAAAGACTTACAGACCTTCAGCTGTCTCTTTGGACCTTCTGGCTTCTCACAAGCCGTTCTTGCTTTAAATCTGCTTCCTGCACCATTCATGTCATTAGGCATGAAGCTTGGAGCCCTTCTTTGCTCCTCACTCTTAACTTCACTTAACAGGGCCTTTTCCAGATTCCTGTCCTTCCGTTGGTTAGAAGGTCTGCTTGGCATCTTTCCTGTTCCACTCACCTGGATTTGGGGACTTTCATCTTTAGCTTAGGACTTGCTATCTGTCCCTTTGCTCCACTCCCTCTCTGGCATCTACTTTTAACCAACTTTGGTTTGGGACTGGCTCTCTGCCCCTTCTAGATTGCTTCTGCTTGGCAGCCGCTCCCAGCTGAACCCAAAACTGCTGTTCCTTTAGTTTTTTTGTGCATCTGTGTGGATGGGGCTTGACTCTCTGGATACCTGTTGCTAGGCAACAGCACAGTTTTTCGACTCTTGTGTTTGCTTAACTTAGCTCGAAGAATCGTAAAACTCATTAAAAACGCAGGCACCTTTTAAAGTGAAACTAAAACTCAACTTGACATTTTCGTAACCTACAAATATAGAAATACAAATCAAACTTAAACATTAAAGATATACCTTATTCTTAACACAGCCACAAATACAAATATAACTTACTTAAACCATCTCCAATAACAGAAAATCTAACCATCTCCCCTTGACATTCAATGGCATTACCATCGCTGAATCCTCAACTATCAACATCCTGGGGTGTCACCATTGATCTAAAACTTAACTAGATCAGTGATATAAATACTGTGGCTACAAGAGCAGGTCAGAGGCTGGGAATTTAGTGGTAACTCACCTCCTGGCTCCCCAAAGCCTGTCCACCATCTACAAGGCACAAGTCAGGAGTGTGATGGAATACTCTCCACTTGCCTTGATGAGTGCAGCTCCCACAACACTCAAGAAACTTGACACCATCTGGGACAAAGCAGCCCAATTGATTGGCACCACATCCACCATCTTAACTATTCACTTCCTCCATCAGTGACACCCTGTGGTTGTAGTGTGTATCATATACAAAAGAGACACTGCAGCAATCCACAAAGGATCCTTCAATAGCATCTTCCAAACCCACAAACTCTATCACATAGAAGCTCAATGGCAGTAGAACATTGCACCAGCAAGTACTCCTCCAAGCCATTCATTCATTGTCTCTGAGCCAAAGTCCTAGAACTCCTTCCCTTACAGCACTGGGTTGTGAGTGTACTTACACCCAATGAACTGCTGTAGTTGAATAACGTGACTCATCACCATCTTCTCAAGAACAATATGGAATGGGCAATCCCATCAATGCCCACATCACAAAAAGAACTGGAGCTCTGTGTTCACCCTTTCTGTCCTGTGGAGCAGCAGATGGCTGAGAGTTGCTGTTGCTCTTGTTGGTGTTGCTCCTGGTGTTGCTGGTGCTGCTCCATTTGTTCCTCATCAGAGGTCCAAAGTAGAGCTGCATAAGCTGCTTCCATGCTGGAGTGAAGGCTGACAGCTGGGAAGTGCAAATCAAAGTTTAAAAAAAACTCAAGGTAGCAAAAATGACCTGCAAAGTGTTGGAAGTCACCTTCAAAACAGTGAAAACACCCTCCTAGAACATGTACTGCAATTACAAGTTTTTTTATTTAGGCAAGGAAGCTGCTGTCATAGTTTGGCATTTACAGGCTTTCCAGCCTGCCAATTTCACAGCCCCTTCAATCTCTGCTGTGCTCTCACTTTGTTGACACTGGCAAATTTCATACAGCTCAGAAAATCAACATGCTGGCGGTTAAGGGTCACTTGTTATATGTTAATTGCTGAACTGAAATGTGCACCAGTCAAACCTGAAAGTTCAAGTCGGCTTTCTGACATGTTGGCATTTTGCCCACCTTTCAGCCATTGCATGCAGCAACACCTCCCCCCCATGCATGTCAAAACACCCTCCATAATAAGCCCATCTTATTGAATGCTTAAACACATTTTGTGTCTGAAAATAGGGTGTGACACCATCAAATTTCTTGGCCTAAGTGCATATCTTATTTGCTAATTGCTGGTCTAAAAGGAGGTAATTAAACTGCGTACAAGTGTCCTTTATTACGATAATGTTTAGAAAGATATTCAAATTTGCAGTGGCTGACTAGAAGGATCGTATGACAAGATTTAAATTTTAGATTGCTACTGTAATAAACAAGCCAAATAACATTGCCAAACACAATTCAGTAAGCAACTTATACTCTAAACTACAGAAAAGATCCCCCATTTAACCTTAAAGCTGGCAGAAAATCCCCTTCCACAGTTATACTTTATTCTGACCCTTAAGCTATTCTCAGCCCCCGGTGGCTTGATTCTTTTTCCCTTGTCTAGCTGGGTAACTTCTAATCCCCAAACTGATTTTCACAGAAAGGGTTAACTTGGAGACTCCTCCCTTTTGACAAAGTTAGGCAAATCTTCCAGCCTTGTTTAAATCCTCACAAACCTGGTCTCTTCAATCCGAATATGAGTCCCATGCACATTCTACATGATCAACAATAGAGACTGACTGCCTCTATCTCTTTGTACTTTCTCTCTCTCAGATTCTTGCAGGCTGACCATTTCTGTGAGGTTCAGGGATCTCTTAGGAAAAACCGTCTAACCCAAGACTACAGTGGCTTGCTGTAGACCCTTCCCCTCTCAAAGCCCATCTCCATGGCAACATGAATTGTGTGGGCCTTGTATCAAGGCATAAATGCTAATTAGCTATCCTTTGGATCCCCAACTCCATTCTATCTTGAAATTAAAAAGACAGTTTAAAGTATACCCATTTATAAAACCTGACCTTCCTAACACCTCCCTGTGACTTGGAGACTCAATCCGTCCACAATCAGCATAGCTGCCCTGGTCAGTGTTTACAGGTGTGAATATCTCTCACCTTCTTCCAAGTAAAACATTCTGGGCCCCCTTTAACCTTTAGCAACCAAGCCATACTTATTGCCGGGCAGAATTCAGAATGGGTCACAAATGTGACGCACTTTATTCCTCCATTTTATTATAAATTAAAGAGACAGTACCAAAATATAACAAACTTATAAACTGACATATTTGTAAAACTAGTCAGACACTAATTAGGGTGTGTGTCAAAAAGTGGCATGGGTCTTATTAGCGAAATGAAGCTTTGCCTAATTGTCATGATTGCTGGCAATATATTAAGTTAAAATTAAATACTATTTATATGAGAACTATAATGGCATCCAGTTCAGTTTCCAAATGTGCAAACATGTATTGAGAATTATGACTATATATCAAAACAGAATATACTGTAGAGAACTTATGCTGCTCCCTGTGTCAACAGTAAGTTAAATCCTCCTTCTCTGCCATCTGCAAGCCAGTTTATAAACAGATATGTCTGTCTAATTACAGAAGATACCCACCTTCTTGGGGAAATTATGAGACAAGGTGTCCAATATAGGAAACTTGTCAATGTTTTTATGAAGAGGTATACGGTGTTGTTCTTTGTAATGCTTAAAGGAAGTCTTTCCCCAAAGTGAAGAAATGGTCCTGCTGTCGGCTTCTTTAAGGATGTTTCCAGGTTTAGTGCTTCTAGTTAATGGAAATCAAGTCCCTCTTTTTCATCCCATTATTCCCCGGTCAACTGAAATCTGAAGGAAACGTTTTGACCGAATTGTCCACTTTAAGAGTGTTTTATTCTCAGCAGATACGATTATTAATTTATCTTTAGACTTGCATTTTTGCTGAAAGTTTGCATTCAGCATAATAACTGCAGAACAGGGTAATAGAATTGAATTTTCACACTCAGTGTTATCAACAAACAATCCAATTACAAAGGAAAGCTTGCTTCACTGTATCACATGAATTGTCTCCTCCTCAACTTGAGCAAAGCCATAGACAAAAGGCAAAAAGCTGCAGGTGCTGGAAATTTGACACGAAAACAGTATGACTGAAGAAGAGTCATATTCAATGTGAAACATTAACTCTGCTTCTCTCTCCGTAGATGCTGCCAAACCTGCTGAGTTTTTCCAGCATTTTCTGTTCTTATCTTTGAAAAGCAAACCTGAATTAATAAATGTGAATACCTTTGTTCCATTTGCAACCCTACTTAAAACCCTTGTGGGTAAAATTGGTACTCTTGTGGGTAAAATTACACCCAGGTATAACCAGAAAAGTCTGCTTTATACCATTTACTCTGGTTGGAGGGGTACCAGTCTGCAGCAAGATTATGTACAAACTCTGCATTAACTAAATAGGAGAAGTAGCCCCCACTTAGTGAGCCCTAAGGGAGTTTTGATCTGCTAAGAAAGTTACTTTGCTTATATGAATTATTAAACTGCCAATCCTTAGTTGTCTCATGATGGATACCTGCCAGGATTGATCAGGATCCAACAATTACCTGTATCGATTCCTTAATATCAGGTTAACACAAGAACACATAAAGCTTAATTTACAGCCAGCAGAATCACATGAACTGCAGTTGGAATGGGCAGAACTATGAGCCAGCAAAAACTAGCCACCAATCAGCTGTTACAACAGAAATTAAGTGAGTCTGCTGTGAGCCTTTGGTACTCACCCTTGTAGTTGGACAACTGCAGCAGGCACTGGGGAGAAAGTGTATAAACCCTGTAGAATGAAAGTGCACAACACAGTGAATGCCTGCGATTGTATTTTGTGCCAATCTTTTTTATGGATCCTCAACCACTTTTGGAGTCTGCTCAAAAAATATTTTTGTACGACTGTCTCATTACTCATAATCTGACATTAATTAGTCAAATTTCTCAGAGACCAAAAGGATCACGTTTGGGATAAAAAGAAAAAATGGATAATAAGTATGTTGCTGATTGGCTATTAAATCAGGCCCAGAATGGTGAACTGATAGTCGGCTTCATCTATAGGTTGTATGGATCCTATTTGAAAAAGAGAAATCTCAATCCATTCAAGAAACTGAACCGGACCACTCATACAAACACAGTCGCTGCAAGAGCAGATCAAAGACTGGAAAACTCGTAGCCAGCAACTCACCTCCTGACTCCCCAAAGCCTGTCCACCATCTACAAGACACAAGTCAGGAGTGCAATGGAGTACTCTCCACTTGCATGTATGGGTGCAGCTCCAACAACACTCAAGAAGCTCGACACCATCTAGGACAAAGTAGCCCTCTTGACTGGCACTTTAAACATTCACTCCCCACCCCACCCCAGGACTGGTGCATGGTACCAACGATGTGTATTGTATACAAGATGCACTACAGCAACTCGCCAAGGCCCCTTTGCCAGCACCTTCCAACCCCACAACCTCAACCATCTAGAAGGACAAGGGCAGCTGACACATGGGAACACCACCACCTGCAAGTTCCAGTCCAAGTCACACAGCATCCTGGGTTGGAAATATATCACCATTCCTGGGTCAAAATCCTGGAACTCCCTCCCTAACAGCACTGTGGGTGTACCTACACCACAGGGACTGCAGCGGTTCAAGAAGGCAGCTCACCACCGCCTTTCTCAAGGGCAATTAGGGACGGGCAATAAATGCTGGCCCAGCCAGCGAAGCCCACATCCCTTGAACGAATAAAGATGTAAAAGTCTTTGTTTTCTCATGACCGGTCAATATCACAAGCAAAGTGTCTTGCGCTGTCTATATCACAAATAGCAACATAAAGCAATGTGGATTCGGGTGTTATATTTCCGCCTCAGTTAATTAGGCGAACGGATTTAGGATTATATTTGGATTACCAACAACTTCCCCCTTAATGTGAAAAAGTCAACACGGAGTGTTTTGCTGGTCTCGGAATTTGCCATGGAAGGACAGAGGCAGTGCAAGGCAGGGCTGACTGACAGTCATTGAGAGCTCTCCTAATCAGCCCGGTCTCCCCTATAAGGATGTATATGGATCGGTCTATGCTAATACTGGGAGAAGAGCAGCTCGCCCAGATCAGAGGGACGAAGGGTCCAGCGTGAGCGGAGCCGGCTCTTCATCAACCATGGCTGAAGGGGGTGAAGGGGAAGATGAAATCCAGTTTCTTCGAACTGTGAGTAGTAACAAGCGAAATACCTCGACTCTGCTTCGAGCAGTAAGCCTGACCTATCCGGGCGTTGAACAGTCGGTATATTTGATGCTGTCAGCAGACGTGAATTCTCGAGCTGTGGGCAAGAAGAGTAAATGTGGCTAGTGCTCGATATTGGACCAGCATTTGGGGTTCCATACTCTCCGTGAACTTGCCCACCCACCCCCCCGCCTTCTCTTTGAAGTGTAAACCCTGTGTTAGACACTTGTGTAGCAATTCGTGGGAAGTGTCACCATTAGGTTACATTGCAGCGATGTTAACAGTTTGACAGGAATCCCAATTTAGCTGCGATTATTCTAGGATGTAAACTTTAAAGGGTATTGCTTGAAGGCTATTCTGCATTTCCCGGGGTAGTCGGTTTCCAGAGAGATTGTTTTAGCAAAATTCCGAGCCCCGTGGGTAACGCATTGACACCAGCTTGAAGTTTGTCGCGTTCACTAATTCAATAAAAGGCAGAGAATTAAAAAAAAAAATAAAAATAAAAACCACACAATACAGGTCCAAGTGAGAAGCGCTTAACGAGCGGTTGGTTGGTGTGTGGAAGATGAAGCTTTCCTCAAGCGGAGCTGTCAAGGCTGATTCAGAGTGACTCTTACACAGAGCTGGATTTCCCCGGGCAATGGGCTTTCCCAGGCGAAGCGCGATCCGCGGCTCGGACCTCAGCTCAGAGTGGCCGTGCCTATTTTTAGTGAGGTGGCTGTGGTGTATGCGAGGAATGTGCTGCCCAGGATTGTGGACTGTAAAGGGATCCGGACTGGCAGCGCGCACCCTCTCAACAGGTGCATTGTATCGCGCACCGCACCCCCCCCACCCCACGGGGACTGTGACTCCGGGCTTCGCCTGGTCATCGGTGTGCACTTGGGTTATCCTGAATGCTTTGGTGGCATGACATATGAACGCCGTGTTATGAACTTCATTTGGCAAGAAGGGGAGGGGGGGGGGCGGACTTGTATCTAAGTGTACCTCTATTTCCCTACCCACCCCCCTCCCCCCCCCCCACACACACACACACATTTTCTCAGTGATAAGCACTGACACTTACACACCTTTTTGAAATCACATACCCTGAGGGATAGTTCATTTCCTCTCTCCAACTGGTAGAAAAAAAAAGCATTGCACTTTTATATGAGGCTACAAAAAAATTGAGACCTCAACAATGTGAAACTTAGCGAGTTAAATGGGCAGAGTGGAGTTTTGCTCGAGATTTTCAACTCGCCCAGGTTCACACGGCATTTGGCGTGGTTTTTTTTTTTAATTCAAAAAGATGGGTGGGTGTCACTGACAAGGTATCACCCAACTCAAATCGCCCTGAAGATGGTGATGATGTGGCATGGAGAGGGTAGCTAGGAGTACAGCCATGTTGTTGGAGGACTGGAGTCACTGGCCAGGCAACAGTGGATTTTCTTTCTCTGTAAGGGCATGAGTGAAACAGTTGTATTCTTCATCACATTCTAACAGCTTCATCATTGCTGGTGGGTTATAAATTACTGAAAGAGCCACTTTCTGTGGCAGCATGCATTTTGTAGCCTTGAACTATGGAGAGTGACAGTGAAAGGCTCCAATATTCTTTCTATCACTTGGCTGATCAGAAACCTCGCCTGCTCTTGCCACCAGCCATTGCCATGTGCTGGAAGGATTTGCAGCTTAATACTCAACCTGTTTGGCTGTGTTGTGAACACACCTTCCTTGGACATCAAGTCCTGGGGTGGGACTTGAACCCAGAGCTCCTGGCTCTGAGGCAGGGATGCTACCCACTGCTCCACAAGACCTCCTATTGCTACTGGTTACCAGTTTTTATTTCAGATCTTTTAAAAAGCATATTTCAAACATTCAGGTATCATGATGTGAATTTCTTTTTATCTTTGAAGGTTTTATTTAAAGAACATTTCACATCAATTGCTTCAACATAAAACTCACTTTGTTATTTCTGAGATGTAGGACTCCGAGGTTGGTGTGTTTTAACAGGAGCTGAACTAAATGCAGGTCCTAAGAACATAGTGTTGTGTTTTCTGTCCAGGGAGTTCACATTTAATTAATAATGACCACAAACATATGACTAAATTACTGTTTCACTCAAATTTTTTTCTGTACAACATGTGCAAGATAGGCTGACAATCTTGTCCTGAATGAAACTGTTGCCATGTGAGAAGCTGGTGTGGAATTTACTTGTTCACAATTTGGATGAAAATGAGATGCTGATCTGAGAATTCCTATCACTTCAAAAATGGCCTCATGAGCGTTAGTGAAAAATGAGTTTAATTTTTCTCGCTTGTAAGAACATTGATTACAATTCCTGCTACATTCTGCAGCTGTGCAGCCGACTTGAAAGAATGTTTTTATACTTCCTGTTAATGAGCTTGACGGAGGGGAAGATTTTAAAGTACTGCAGTGGCACAGGTTTTTTTTTCATTCTTTGATGGGATGTGAGTGTCACTGGAAAGAGATTTCTTGCCCGTCCCTCATTGCCCTTGAACTGAGTGGCTTGCTAGGCCATTTCAGAGGGCAATTAATAATTAACCATACTGCTGTGGGTCTGGAGTCACATGTAGGTCAGACCAGGTGAGGACAGCAGATTTCTTCCCCTAAAGGACATTAATGAACAATATAAGTTTTTACAGCAATCGACGATAATTTTATGGTCACCATTACTGAGGTTGTATTAATCAAATTAAAATTCCCCAGCTGTTATGCTGGGATTTGAACCCATGTCCCCAGAGCATTAGCCTGGGTCGCTAGATCACTAGTCCAGTGACATTATGACAATGGGCGTGAATTTCTGCACCCGCCTGCCACTGGGATCTTCCAGTCCCACCGCAAACCAATGGACTTCTGGCTGAGGCAGCGCCTCACCCACGGTGGGTCTCACCTGCGAGGGGGCCGGAAAATCATGGCCTATGGCAGCATCTCCTGCTAGGCTTGCACAGTAGTAGGTTCAAACAAAGCCCTTATATTAATTGTTGATAATCTTGTGGTACAAGCTAATTGTACATGATTTCAGTCTCTCTATAATTTGTACATCATTATTAATTAATATCAGCCATGCATCACTTTCTAGCAATCCTAAATCTGCCATAATGAAGAATAGCTCTTGAATTAAATGACTATGAGCCACATTTTTGCATTCAATGATGCTGTTTGTTACTTTTACACTTGTCCATGGACTTTTCATGGTCTTGTACATGGAACTTTCTGTCAGCCAATTATCAAAAAGGCGCACTGTCTCCTACAGGGTATCTGCGACCCATTGACCAGGACAAGCAACTGTGTATCTCCTTAACCAATCCAACCAGTTAATAAACAGTAAAGAGTTGGAACCAGAAAGTGTAAGTTAGAATATTGAACTCAATCTCAAATTGGGCACAGAAAGAAAAATAGAGAAGGAAAGAAAAATTGGCTTAAGAAAGAGATAAGAGAGACAGAAATAAAAAAAAGTTTAAAAACTATTGAAATTTTATTTTTCCCATCTCCTGAAGGAATAAAACTCCATATTTGTTGTTAGTTTTCAGTGCCAAAGAGGTTGTTTAGCAGTTATTAGCACTTACCACAGCTCTAAAAGTACTTACACTGGAAACATACAAGCCTTAACTTATTTCTGATTTTAATATGTAAATATCAAGTATATGCAGGAACTTCATGTGCTTCATGTATTTGAATGGTGAATCTCTTGATGAGATACCTTTGTTGCAGAGCTTGAGGGCACCTTAGACACAATTTCCTGATTTATACACTTAACTGCCCATGTGTTGCCACTGGAAGTTGCTATCCAATGTACAATAAAAAACTGTGAGCGATGTTAGACCCACCATTATTTTTATCAAATCCAGCCCAATATTTTGTGATGATGATGCAAGGATGTGAATGTTGTTGTCAGTAGATCAACCAACATTAGAGTGTGAACCAGACGAATCCTTGACCCTTGACTGTCTGGGAAAATAGCATCATTGTCTAAGGGATTATTAGGTATCTAAATGAACCTTGCCTAAATTGATTTACATTAACTTGTCCAAATTGTATTAGTATTTATGCAACCATAGTTCATCGGATTAGTGCACTATGGTCAAGTAAGTTAACCACTTTTCCTAAATCATGATAGAAGTCAGACAACACAATCAGAAGCAGACATTTCTTTACACATATGTGACAGCACGATTAGCAGCATTCCAGTATTAAGCACTAAAAGTATACAAGATACTTAAACAGATATAATTAACTAGAGTTAATGAATAAACCTAAGGCTATAAAGGGAGATTAGGTGCATCAAAGTAACCCAATATCAACAGGGGTTTACCTAATACATGTTATTGGCTAAACTTTGCTCTGTCACCATTCATTAAATTTCTACTTGCCTGTAGACCTGCTCTGAGCTTTTTATGACAAGTTCCTGTCAGTCAATCATCTAAAAAGTGCAGCACCCTCTCCAGGTCACCTGGGACTTGTGTAAACAGGACAAGTAACTGTGTATTTTCTTAACCAATCAGATTGCAGAACCATTAATGAGCAGCACAGCTTCTGAATCTGGAAGTGTCAGTTAGAAAGTGAATTAAAAGTCACATCAGATACCAAAACCAGAATTAAAAGAGAAAATGAAAAACTGGATTAAGAGAGAGATAAAAGAAGCAGAAAGAATATTTATTTTTAAAAAAATCTCAAACAATAATCATAAGCTGAAGGAATGAGACTCCAAATTTGTTAAAGTTAATTTTCAGAGCCAGTGAAGTTGTTTGTCAGTAGTTAAGGCTTGCCATGCCATTGAAACTGTACTTACACTGGAACAGACAAGGCCCATTTTTTTTGGTTGAATTTCATCCATAGCTATTATGTAAGTTTTATTTATTTATTTATTGTTCATGGGATGTGTGTGTCATTGGCCAGGCCAGCATTTATTGCTCATCTCCAATTTCCTTTGAGTAGGTGATGGCAAACCATCTTCTTGAACTGCTGAAGTCCACCTGGTGTAGCTGTTAGGAAAACGTTTCCAGAATTTTGACCCAGCAACAGTGAAGGAACAGTGAAATAGTTCCAAGTCAGGATGATGTGTGAATTGCGGGTGGGGGTGGAGGTGGGGGGGGGGGGGGGGTCTTGCGGGTGGTGGTGTTCCAATGTGCTAGCTGCCCTTGTTATTTTAACTGGTAGAGGGCATGAGTTTGGAAGGTGTGGAAAGTACAGCAAATTCATGCCTTTCAATGTATTTGATTGGTGAGTCAGATGGTGAAATGTCATTTTTGGGAAGATTTTGGAAGAACAACATATCTTGGACAACACCTTCCACATTTTTACATTGAACTATGCATGCATGGTTGTTAGAATTTGCTGTTCAATTTGCACCAATTGAGCCTTACTATTATTTTTACAGCAAAACCTGGGATTGTATTAAGGTCAAGGTCAAAGATTCCTGTGAATTCAGCAAGGATAATGTATGATTAGATTTCTTGTATTGTTGACAAGTTAAGAACTTTGGATAACAAGTCTACCAGTCTAGCTCATGTTGCATGACTTGGGTCCTCGGGATTCTGCAGTTGGCACTATTCTATTTTCTACGTAAATCATCCCCTCTATAAAAGTGATGCTTGCTATTAACCTAATTCTTCAGGTTCTTCTAAACACTTCCTCCAACATATCCAAGCTTCTCTTATCTGGTGGCGCAGTATCCTGTCATTGTTGGAGATTTTTTATCCAGCTAAAAGTCTTTTCTTCCCTTCTTCTCTTTCCACACCCCACTCCACCTTTCTTGCGTGCAACAAACCCCACAACATTTTAATCAACGTGGGTGTAGTTGAAGTTCACTTTTTAGATGTCAGTCATCTTAAACAGACATCAGTCCAAGGATTTGCAATAAACCAATTTTAATAGCAAATCAATAATTCAGACATGCAGCCTAGCTCATGAGTCACTATGATTTCTTGGCTGTCATTAACTGAAAAACTGAACGATGTCAGATAAAATTGGCACTTGAAGTAGGCAATGTCCCTAAGTTCACAACATAGCTCTACCAGTTCTGGCCGTGAACAGTTCTTTGTCTCAAAATGCTGTCATGAAAAATCAATGATTTTTAGTATGACTCTTACAGTTGTCCCAAAGTTCAGGTTGTTGATAACTTTATTGTTATGGACTCTTTCTCCCAACAGACTCAAAAGGGCTATCATGAAAACATCAATAAAAGAAAGAAAAAATGTGCAATAATATAGCACTTGCCATGACCACGCGCCACCACAGAGTGTTTGAAGTACTTTTGAAGTGTAGTCACCGATGTAATGTAGCCAATTTGCACAAAGTAGCAATAAGCTAAATGACCAGGCAATCTGTTATCTTAATTTATGTTGGGTGAGAAATAAATATTTCCCAAGAAACCATGAGAATTCATCTGTCCGCCTTCAGGGCAAATATAGATAGCAGATTACATTTTGATGACTACCAATGATTCATTTCAGTTAATTACCTGTGGCATACAGTAATCACATGGATAGTCTTAATTTCTTGTTCTTAATAGTTTAGAGAACAGAGTTCATGGGGATCTGTAGCAATATTCTAGGCTTACAGAAAATTGAAATGATTAATGGAAATAATTTTAAATAAGATTTATAAGAAATTGCAGCTCAATCAAACACATTCAACTAATTGAGATGAATAAATACTTTTCAAATCATCACCTGATTGCACTGGTAAAATCCATGAAATGGCTTAATCCAGGTGCCTTATATAATCCCCATTGCGTTTACCATCTTCTGCAGTAACGCACAGTGTGACAGCATTGCTATGTCAGTGATTGACCATGCTGGGAAATAAAATAATTAATGCGATGCTTATTGCATAACAAAAACCAATCAAGGGAAATAAAGTACACTTTTTAAGCTATAAACAGAGAAACAGCTAGAAAATCCATTGCCACATGGATTTCAAATTGTGGTAGAAAAGTTGCCTTCTTCTGCAGTGTGAATTGCTGTGCTTTTAATATATGGATTTTCACATAAGGTTCTTTAAATTGTCGGCCATGAGTGAATTGGCAGTTAATGTACAAATGGAAAGTACTGTAGGTGCTGGAAATTCCAACAAACGCAGGATTAAATGCTGGTAATAACTCAGCAGGCCAAGCAGCCTCTATGGAGAGAGAAACAGGTCACCGGCTAGCTGATCTGCTGAGTATTTCCAGCATTTTCTGGTTTTATTTGCAGTTAATCAGAATTAATTGTGTAAATGGGGACTTTATACTGAGCACGTTCGTCATGAGCAGAATGAAACATTGAACGATCGTTATTACGGATGTGTAGTAGCTGGTTGTCATTTTTTGTCATTCTCTAACAAAATTGCAAGAAGGCCCATTTTTAAAATTTGTTCTTGCTGAGAATGGGATTTTGTTAAAAGGTCATAAATTGTGAAAATACTTGCCATATCTTACATTTTTCAGAACAGGGAGATGTATGATAAGGGCTCCTTTTGTTTTCTCCCAATTTAAAGAAGTAAAAATATGCAATTATGGAATTATTTAGAATGGGAAAAATCATAATTATTATACCATGACATTGTATAATAATTTCAGATAGTTTAAGATAGCTCAGATATTGGTAATTAAGTAGAGCCTGTTAATTTAATGTCCAAGGCAGACATTAAAATAAGAAATTATAATGGACTAAATGCATTACATGTTGAACAGTAACATTAATTCATTTAAATCTTAAATACCCTCCTTCATTATTTTCCCAATTGAAATTGAATCGCTTTAGAGCAGGTGATTGATCAGTGATTCAGCAGCCTAAGATGTAATAATTATTTTGTAAAAGGCCTACTGCTAGTGAAACCTCCAATAATTTGTTTAATATGTTCAACTTGTGGTAATTTGTTCGATTAATTAAATGTTACAATGGGCCAGTAACTTTGACAATTGGATCTTAAGTATTCTTGACCAATCAGAAAACAGAAATGTCAGTCCAATTTTGCTTAATGAGGTGGCCATTGACTATTTATCGTCATGAGGGTCTCTATTATTTACAATTACAAGTTTCTCAAATAGATTAAGGATCAATTAGTTCAGCAAAGTCAATAGTTCACTTAGGTATTTCCATGAGTTGAAATATTAATAGCGTATTGAATGATATAGAATAACTCACTAGGTACTGTGGGCTATGTGATAGTAATACATTTTGGAGTTGAGATGAGAAGCGAAGCTCAAGTGGTTGTTGACTGATTTCAAATCTAAAGTGCTATTACTTTGTAACACATGCAAAGGTGTGAAAGTGTATAATTCTTTATGACATACAAAAATATAATAACTTTTTTTTATCATTTTTAAGCTTCTGGTGTTCATGTGTATTGGGATTTCAAGAGTTTGGGTAGTTTACTTTAAGAAAGAAAGAAAGATTTTTATAGCACTCGCAGCCTCAGCATGTTCCAAAGTGCTTCACAGCCAATGAAGTGCTTTTGAAGTGTTATCGCACGGGAAATTGTGGCAGCAAATTTGTGCTAAGTAATTTGATAATAAAGCAACATTCTGTTTTTGTGGTGTTGACTCAGAGCTAGATATTGGCCAGGATTACCAGGAGGAACTGCTCTCATGCAAATGGTCCCATGAGATATTTCAGCACCACCTCAGATCGCAAATAAAGCCAAGTTTAATACCTCATCCAATAGACAGTGCAGGATTCATTCAGTGCTACACCAGAGTGTTAGCCTAAGTTTGTGTGTTCAAGACTGTGGAGTGTGACCTGCACCCATAATTGTGTGACTCAGAGTCCTACGCATTGAGCCACAGTTGGCACTTCAACACCAGAATAAATTCTGGCATCTGCCTTTATTTTACCAGCTCTGTAATATTGCAGCTTCTGTGTCTATTGTACATCTATCATGTGGTCATTCTCTGTGTATCTGTAATTGAGAGTAACATCAGCAATTGCTTCTCAATGGCAGTCACTTGGCTGAAAACTAATCGGGACACAACTGTCACTCCATTTTGTCACTGTCCTACCGAAAACAATTATCTTTTAACACATTTTATCCAGAAAAAGATATTCAGAGGCTATATATAAATATTGCTAAGCAAACATAGTATTTGTTGCAACAAAACCAGAAAACGCTGGAAAAACTCAGCAGGTCTGACAGCATCTGTGGAGAGAGAAACAGAGTTAACGGTTCAAGTCCATATGACTCTTCTTTGAGCTCTGAAGAAGGGTCATACAGATGCAAAACGTTAACTTTGTTTCTCCCTCTCCACAGATGCTGTCAGACCTGCTGAGCATTTTCTGTTTTTGTTGCAGATTTCCAGCATCTGCAGTATTTTGCTTCAACCATAGTATTTGTTGCCACATTTTAAATGTATTAGTAAAACGAACCTCAAAAGGTAACAAATGTAAAAAAAAAAAACATTTTATTCTGAAGGTTGAAAATCAAAGGTTATTTATTTGAGAATATGTCCTGGTGACTCTTATTTGGAGGCTGATTTATCTGGAAGCATGTGGCGTTCCAGCTTGGTTCTCCCTGGTATAAAATTAGACGTAGAAAAGCGGATGTTGCCAAGATTCATGCGCTCCCTGCTCCCATCTGCCTTCTGAGGTCATTGCACCAGCACCTCCACATCAGCAAAGTAATGACACATACTAACTGCATGGTAGATAGGATTTCTAAACAAGTACCTATTTCAGAATAGCAATTGGATTGTGATGCTATTAGTATATTTCTCTGTATGAAACAAAGATTAACTACATTGATTTATAACTGTATCACAAAATAATGCTTTGTCTCAGATATTATAACACAATACTGGAAGACTAAAGCGCACTGTTACAATTGGCCATTTTTTCTCATAAATTAGCAAGTTTTATATAATACCCAGAAACGGCAGATATATTTTATGATTTTATTTCTTCATAGCAAATCTTTTTTTAAAAAAAAATCACCTAACCTGACGTGAACATTTCAGAGTAATAAATATCTTAACAATTTATGACTGTGGTTAAGCAACTATTTTAAAATTCTCATCCTTGCTTTCAAATCCCTCCATAGCCTCGTCCTTCTCTATCTCTGTAATCTACTCCAGCCCCACTACCCTCCAAGATATGTACACCCCTCTAATTCTGGCCTCTTGAGCATTCCTGATTTTAATCGCCCCATTATTGATGGCTTAAGCAGCCGGGCCTTAAGCTCTGGAATTCCCTCTCGAAACCTTTCTGCCTCTCCACCTCATATTTCTCCTTTAAGATGTTACCCTTTAAGACACTACTTAAAACCCAGCTCTCCGACCAAGCTTTTGAGCATTTGGTCATCGGTCATAATATCTCCTAAAATGGCTCGGTGTCATAGCTTATTTTGTAATGCTCCTGTGAAGCACTTTCGTTACATCAACAGCACTTATATATATGCAAGTAGTTCTTGTATCCTTTCAGCAAGGACAACATTAACCAGGGTTTAACTATTGCTGTTATAACATGAGGCACTATTTCACATGAAATTTTCACATGCAGCTTTTACTGTCGTGATGTATTGTTATTCTAAATTCAATACTCCTATGTCATTTCTAATTATTATTCCATAAAAATATTGATTATGATTTGTAGAGAAAACAACCCCTTACAGTTTCTCCTGAGCAGTAGGATGTATCCATTTTACTTTACTTGAAATTAATCACAATAATTGTTTTTGAGGCATTATTATCTGAAAAGAAAAATTACAGGTTGTGCATATGTAATCCATCAAGATATCAGAGCTGGAAACAAGCTTACACTAGTTTAGAGTTAATGAAGAATCTCTTTTATACAAAACAGTGGCCTGAATTTCACGCTTGGCCAAGTCTGCGGGTCCAAAAGCAGACACGAAATGCGCTTCCGCCTGCAATTGGCCCCCAAACACAATTTCACACTGGCTGGTCAATTAACGGCCAGCCAACGTGAAACGTGTTCTGAGAAAGCCTCAGCGCTGAGGGGATGCAGGAAGAGGGCAGGCACTGACATAAGTGAGGGTGTGGGTGGGTGCTTCTGGCAAGCTCCCTGAAGGCAAACAGTTGTTGAGGGAGCTGCACACCTGGACAGATTAAATGACAAGAAAAAACTTGAGTCTATGCAACACATTCAAGCACCTGACAGCAGAACTCAAAAAACATCAGTCCCCAGATATCTTTTTTAAATTATATTTCACCCTGGGCATTTCATCCCACCCTTAGATGAGGTTTCGTTAAAAATGGGCTGCCCGCCTGCCTGTTTTGCCCATGCGACGAGTGCGAAATCACACGGGCAACCTAAAATCGTAGGCCTAAAATAGTGCCCTTAATTGGCCCTTTAATTGTCGGCGGGCATGGCTCCGATTCCTGTGTGCACCCGCCAACCTCAAAATTGCTCTCGTCCACGATGACGTTGGGACGCACATCGGATGTAATTTCACGCAATTCCACGTGTGTTCAGGCATGCGTCCGCCCAATCAATGCAAAATGCTGGCCAGTAGCTTTTGTTTGGCGATCATTTGCATCTCATTGAGACTGAGAATTTCATTTACCCTCTTGTATTGTAGCTTCTGCTTAGAAAATTAGCATTTCTCTTCAATAGATACTCCAATTTTATGTCATTTCTACCGCCCGTTCCTGTTATATCTTCACCTTTTTCACTTGAATGAACACATTGCACTGATCAAAAGTGCAGCTCTCTTTCTAGATAAATAATTAAACTTAAAGGAAAAACTCTCCAAAATTCCATGACAAAACTGACCAATTTATTTGATGTTCATTTAAATGATACATGGTCCAGTTTGAATATATTATGACAAATAGCAGCAGATGAAACATATCATTTGAATTGTAAATGTTCCAGTTTAGGAAGTTATAATTTGGCTTATCAAGCTTGTGAATGGCAGATCTTCAATGAGACCAGCGTATTCTAATTGGACTTTGCTCATGTTGTCATCATATTGGAAAATCTGAATATGATAACAGATCAGTTGAACACACTATTTTGACTTAAGTATATAAACTGGAGATGATACAGATTTTCAAATAAAAATGTTTCTGTGTTTATATCTTTATTAGAACCATAGAACCATAGAACACTACAGCACAGAAAATCAGGCCATTCGGCCCTTCTAGTCTGTGCCGAAATATTATTCCGCTAGTCCCATTGACCTGCACCCAGTCCATAACCCTCCAGACCTCTCCCATCCATGTATCTGTCCAATTTATTCTTAAAACTTAAGAGTGAGCCCACATTTACCACGTCAGATGGCAGCTCGTTCCACAGTCTCTCACCACTCTCTGAGTGAAGAAGTTCCCCCTAATGTTCCCCCTAAACCTTTCCCTTTTCACCCTAAAGCCTCTCGTGTTTATCTCTCCTAATCTAAGTGGAAATAGCCTACTCACATTTACTCTGTCTATACCCCTCATAATTTTGTAAACTTCTATCAAATCTCCCCTCATTCTTCTACGCTCCAAGGAATAAAGTCCTAACCTGTTTAATCTTTCCCTGTAACTCAACTCCTGAAGACCCGGCAACATCCTAGTAAATCTTCTCTGCACTCTTTCAATCTTACTGATATCCTTTCTGTAGTAGGCGACCAGAACTGCACACAATACTCCAAAGTTGGCCTCACCAATGTCTTATTATATGCAATCACACTATGAAATACTTCAGAAATATTTTAGCCATAACCTGTGTATAACACATTAAAAATCTTTCTTCTAGTCACACATCATGTTTATGGCACTTGACTCCCCCTTGATATTTTTGTCACTTTTTTGTGTCAAATTCATCCATTATAAATTCCCATAGCCAGGTTATTTAGGTCAGCGAGTGAGGGGGCCTATTCAGGCTATTTAAAAAGTAATTGAAATAATTAATGGACCTGCCCGTTCAACCTTAAGGTTGGCGGGCAGGCTGGGAGCCCTGGCGGGCTTCAGAAAAAGCGTGAAACCTCATCCATGAGACTTTTTAAAAAATTTAATAAATGTTTGATTAGGAGCGATGGACATGTCCCAACCCAGGGGACATGTCATGGAAATTTTATTCTTGCCCCTTCACCATTTTTAAATTTGGCGCCGATCTCTCTGAGGCAGCACTTAGCCTCAGGGAGATGAGTGCGCTCCTTTGTGCGCATGCGCAAAAGAGCATACTCTCGCCTGAGGGATTCTACCCCCCACCCCCCACCTCCCAGCAACCCCCCCGCCCCCCCCCCCCCCGCCCGCACAGGGGATGTAAAGCGCTTCCTGGTGGACGTCAAGATGGGTAGGCCTTAATTGACAAGTCCACGTAAAATGGCGGCAAGCCCCCAATCGGGGGCGGCAATCGGAGGCGTGGCCGCACACGCCCGCTCCTGCACGTTCCCCCCCCTGCCTGCAATGGGGGGGAAAATTCTTCCCTATGTCTACATTTATCATGGAGGGTCCCTATGGAAACCCATCAGCCTGACCATTAGATAAAAGCAAAATACTGCGGATGCTGGAGATCTGAGACAGCAGGCCTAACAGCGTCTGTGAAGAGAAAAAACAGAGTTAATGTTTCGAGTCTGCGTGACTACTTTGAAGAAGAAGAATGGTCGGCTCCTGCCTGCTCGTGCTGAGCCTACCTGAGCGATGTAAAATCCTGGCCGTGAAAATCTGGGCTTAGCCAGAGCTGCGACAATGTCCAGTGAATTTGGAGTGTGAGCATCAGCAGTGTATCTAATTTACCAGGATATATCTGTGCTGTTCAGTCAACTATACTGAGGAAACTTTTTGTTATTCATCCGGGGCATTGCTGGCAAGGCCGGCATTTATTGCCCATTCCGAATTGCCGTTAAGAAGGTGGTTATCCACCTTCTTAAACCCTTAAATCGCTGACGTCTGTGTGAAGTGAATGCGCAGACTGTGCTGTTAGGAAGAGAATTCCAAAATTTTGAACCAGAAACAACAAAGTAATAGTTCCGAGGAAGGATGGTGTGTGAGTTCGAGGGGAACTTGCACTTGGTGGTGTTCCCAAGCATCTGCTGCGCTTTGCTTTTCTAGGTGGTAGGGGCTGTAGCTTACTTAAACTTCTAGAAGTTTCTGCCCAAATGCTTTTAAAATTTGAAATTCAAAACTAAATGTCGAAAGGCTAGACAGCAAATTTCCACAGGTTTTCTAAAGTAAAATTCTTATTGATTTTGTTAAAACGTAGGCTGTGTGTGTTATGTGCCTAAGGGAGAATTTTGATGATACGATTGTTAAGATCGCAAGGGAGACCAGTAACTTAAAAAAAAACAAACTTGAACTCCCAGCGGAGAGTTTTCTGCACGTCGGGAGTGAGCGGGGGATGGGCGCAGAGCCGATCATTGCCCGCAATCGGCTGCGTGCCGCCATTTTACGTGGGTGGGCCGATTAAGGCCCGCTCAGCATGACGCAGGGCTGGTAGCGCTCAGCACTACCTGTGCGGGGAGGGGGAGGAGGAAGAGTCAGGGCCTGCTCTCTTTCCTGCATGCCCGCGACAGAGCGCAGGAGTCTCCCTGAGGCACGGAGCTGCCTCGGGGAGATTAAGTACATAATAAAAGTTCATGAATAATGAAGGTAAAAATTATTTAGACGTGTCCCCTCATGTGACAACGTCACAAGAGCTGGGACATGTTTCTGAGTGTGCAAAAATTATTTACTAATTTTATAAAACCTTCAGGAAACGTCATCCCGCCCGTGGATGAGGTTTCCAGAAAAACGCAAGGGGCGCTTGGGCTCTTCGCCTGCCCCTCCACCCCCCTCCAAACCTTAAGGTTGGAACGTCAGCGCTGTTAATTATCTAAATTACTTCCCTAATGGGCTTAACAGGCCTTTGACAGTTCGGCAGGTGTGCAGCTGCCTCCGGCGTGTGCCTGTTGAACGAAAGATCTAAATGATGCGCGATGAAGTCGGGACGCAAACCTGACAGCACCTCGCGTCATTTTGGCATTCCGCATGTCAGGCCCACCCCCGAAGGCCGACATCAAAATTCTGGCCCCAGTTATTAACTGAACGAATTACGCCACAGGATTTTACATTTTAAACAATGCTTTTACTATACAAGAGTTAAACAAAGCAAGTAATACAAACTTAACGCTACAGCTAGGGCCTGAACTTCCTCGGACTGGCAATCCTCTCCTGAAGGACTTAATAATTGTGGATGTCCCAGCTTGAGCTTGGACCTCAATGCACTGTTACCTAGTGACTCCATGTCAAAAAACACCCTCGGTGTTTGATAGCTCTGTGTTCTGGTCTACAGCTCCTGGCAGATTTCTCTCTCTGCTTCTCAAAGCTCCAGTTCTGTCTCTGTTTCTGTGAGAAACACACAGATAAACACAAAGCAAAAGAAAACTCCCTGCAATCTGTCTCCATGGCAACACAGCATCCCTGGGGTGTCCCAAACCGAGATCCCAATTAACCATCTCTAAATCCCAAAACTGTCTTTTGAGCTGGGAAACCATATGATTAATTTAAACTCCCTTTGAAGACAACTGTAGGCATCTTGTTTCATGAAGAAACTCAGAAGGGGCCACCCATTGTTTAAGGTTTTCTCATTTCCAGTAAGGTCATTATTCCATAAACATAGGGCACCCTGTGAATCGTAATCACTTTAAGTCTGTTTACCGCTCTCCCAAACCAGGTGCTTTTAAAAACTTCAATCCCCAAGTTAAAATACTCCTACAACATACGAATCTTGAAATGAAACATTTTTACAACCTAGTTGTAGCCTTTCTTTTGTTTTCTATAACTGATAAAAGGTGAAAGATGGGGTTTGGATGAGGGGGATGGAGAGAAGACAGCGAGGCATTAGAGCAGTTTCTTAATTTAATGCGACTTCAATTTCCAAAAGAAAGGATGCATTTTGCAGTTGTAATGATGGTGAAACTGTCAAAAACGGTTGTAAGGATAAGCCCAGCAATTAGTGTAACTTCAGTGGTGGGCAAAATTCTAGAAACAATTATTCGGGATAGAATTAGTATTCACATGGAAAAGTATGGGTTGATAAGGAAGAATCAGCATGGATTTCTAAAGGGGAAATCATGTTTAAGTAACTTGCTGGAGTTATTTGAAGAGGTAACCAAAAAGGTCGTTGAGGGCAATGCTGTTGACGTGGTGTACATGGACTTTCAAAAGGCATTTGATACAGTGGCACACAACAGATTTGTGAGAAAAGTTATTGCTCATGGAATAAAAGGAACAGTAGCAACATGTATACAAAATTGGTTGCAAAATAGGAAGCAGAGGGTAATGGTCAATGGATATTTTTTGGGCTGGAGGAAGGTTTGTATTGGAGTTCCCCAGGGGCCAGTATTGCGACCCTTGCTTTTCCTGACATATATTAATGACCTAGATCTTGATGTGCAGGGGACAATTTCAAAGTCTGTGGTTGATACAAAGCTTGGGGTTGTTGTAAACTGTAAGGAGGACAGGGTAGAACTTCAAAAGGTCATTTTAAGTTGGAGGAGTGGGCAGATAGATGGCAGATGAAGCTCAATGTGGAGAAGTGTGAGGTGATGCATTTTGGTAGCAAGAACATGGACAGGCAATATAAAATAAGGGGTGAAATTTTGAAGGGGATGCAGGAGCACGAAGACCTGGGTGTATATGTGCATAGATCATTGAATGTGGCAGGACAGGTGGAGAGAGCAGTTAATAAAGCATATAGTATCCTGGGCTTTATTATTAGGGGCATAGAGTACAAGAGCAAAGAGGTTATGCTGAATTTATATAATACACTTGTTAGACCTCAACTGGAGTATTGTGTACAGTTCTGGGTGCCACATTATAGGAAGGATGTGAACATATTGGAGAGAGTGCAGAAGAGGTTTACAAGAATGGCTCCAGGATGAGGAGCTCCAGCCATGAGGATAGATTGGAGAGATTGGGACTGTTGTCCTTGGAGAGAAAAAGACTAAGATGAGATTTGGTAGAGATGTTCAAAATCATTCGGGGGCTGGACAGAGTGGTTAGGGAGAAGCTGTTCCAGCTCGTAAAAGGATCAAGAATGAGAGGGCACAGATTTAAAGTGATTTGCAAAAGTAGCAAATGTGATGTGAGAGAAAACTTTTTCACACAACAAGTGGTTCAGGTCTGGAATGCACAGCCTGGAAGTATGGTGGAGGCAGGTTCCTGATGCATTCAGGAGGGCATTGGATGATCACTTGAATAGAAACAATGTGCAGGGGTACGGGGAAAAGGCAGGGCAGGGCAATGGCACTAGGTCATGATCTACATTTGGACAGCTAGTGCAGATGCAATGGGCCGAATGGCCTCCTTCTGTGCCATTAAAATTCTGTGATCCTGTGATTACAACTTCTGGGCCTGAATTTTTCAGTTGGCGGGCGGGTTTGGCGAGAGCGGGCAGGGGGCAGTCTCGAAGCCAGCCGCTGCCCGCGATTGGCTCTGCATCGCCATTTTAGGTGGATGGGCCAATTAAGGCCCGTCCAACGTAATACATGAGCTGTATTACTCAGCGCTCCCTGTGCGGGCAGAGGGAGGAGGGAGAGTCGGGGCCAGTGATCTTTTGTCAATGTGTGTGAAAGAGCACTTCAATCTGCCTGAGGCACGGAGCTGCCTCAGGGAGATGGAAGTGATTGTTAAAAAAATAAATAAATGGATTAAAAATTTAATCAAACACATTCCCCTCATGTAATTATGTCACATGAGATGGGCCATGTTTTTATATGTCAGAAATTTTTAAAATTTAATTAATAAAAGCTTTAGGAAACCTCATCCCGCTCGTGGTTGAGGTTTCCTAAAAAAATATGAACCTTGCTTGGCCTTTTTGCCTGCCCGTCAACCTTAAGGTTGAACAGGCAGCATTAACAATCACATTAATTAATGCGTTAATGGCCTGAACATGGAAATCTAGAAGCTGCTGTCAGTAATTATCTGCTCCTCCACAGGCTGGGGTGTTGAAGTTGCTGCAAGTGAAAATATCTATGAAATCGCTTAAATTAATGGCCTGGACTTTGCAGCCAGCGGCAAAGCAACAGCCCTCGATGTTGACTGAGAGAAAAGCTGACTATGAAATCTGGGCATTTGAAACCTAATATGAACTTCATGAAGCTAGTTAAATACTTTGCCTGTGCTGTGTTGACAGCTAGAAAAGGTCAATGTGAAGAACTTATACTCGTGAGACAGATAATAATCTCTGATAAAAACAAAAAAACTGCGGATGCTGGAAATCCAAAACAAAAATAAAAAATAAAAAAAACAAAAGATAATAATCTCTACTAGCTACAGGATGGAGCTGAATTTTACCTACCCCTGTCGTGGGTGTGTTTTCTGTTGGGGGGGGGCATGTAAGATGGGGTGGGCAAAGGGTGGGCAAAGGGTGGGCACCCATCCCACCACTTTCCCACCCAACCCCGAGCTCTTTCCCATAATACGGGGGGTGGGGGGGGGGGGGGGGGGCGGGGGGGGTGGTGCGGTAGGGGAGGAGGGGAGGGATGTGGCAGGGGGCTGGTTTGGGGAAGTGCGGGTGGGTGCCGAAATCGACAGCATGCCCCGTCATATTTAAATGAATAATTAAGTGTCAATTAGGCTTGTTATTAGGCTCTGAACATCTGGCCCTGAACACTGGCTGCCCACGCGATAAAACGTTTGGGGTGGGCAGCAGGGTGGGAGCGGGAAGCCCGATTTTCAAATGTCTAAAGGGCGGGAAGGTCGCTCTTCGGGGGCCGCCTTGTTGCACTCGCGGAATGGACCCCTCTCCCCCACCCTTAGGTCAAATCCCCCTCTCCCTTCCTACCTTCTCCCTCCCTTAAACCCAACCCCTCCCCCCTCCCACCCCTCTGCCTAACCGACCCAAACCCTCCCAGTACAAGACCCTGGACTTTACCTGCTCCGGGGGTCCATGGGCCTTGATCTTCTTTTCCATGCTTAGCCTTGACTCCCCATGCACATTGCCACAAGAGGTTAACCAACATATATAAAGATCAGACTCACATTTCCTCAACAATTTCTGCTATTCCAAACCAGTTACTTCATTTACGAGTATGAATTGCTGGCTCGTGAGCCGTAAATTCTCAGCATGTTTTGGTGTTTGATTGCCCTCGGACCATGTGCGCAAAAGTAACAATAGTTTTTAAGGACCCTGAGATGTCACTGGTGAGATATGGATGAGGAAGGAACCTTTGCACCGGAATCCAGAAGAAACCTCCATTCCCGCATCATAACATCCAACCAATTCTTTAATAAAACCAAAAATGCTAATATTACACCAAAAACCTTTCAGTATGTGGGGTGATGGTGGAGTAGTGGTAATATCACTGGACTAGTAATTCAGAGGCCCAAGTTAATTCTCTGAGGCCATGGGTTCAAAGCCCACCATGGCAGCTGGTGGAACTCAAATTCAATCAATAAACCTGGATTATAAAGCTAGTCTCAGTAACGGTGACCATGAAGCTATCATTGGTTATGGTTAAAAACCCATCTGGGGTTTAATACCCTTTAGAGAAGGAAATCTGCCACCATTACCTCATCTGGTCTTCATGTGACTCCAAACCCACAGCAATGTGGTTGACTCTTAACTGCCCTCTGAAATGGTCCAGCAAGCTACTCAGTTCAAGGGCAATTCAGGATGGGTAATAAATACTGGCCTTGTCAGTGATGCTCACATGCCTTGATGGAATGAAGTATGTGAGGAAAAGATAAGTAACCATCCTAATGTGATTGAATGGGCAGTAAAAGCTGCAAAGAGGTTGTTAATGTGGGTTTAGTAATCTGCCAACAAGTTTTTAAAGAGGTGAAAAATTGCTGGATGTAATACAAACAACCTCTCAGGTAAGCAGTGACAATCTATCAAGTGCAATGTGGCTATGATCCCCGTAGAGACCAATAACTTTTAAAAAGATATTTGAAATCCCAGTGACTGACTTGAAGGATCATACAACACGATTGCAAGTTTTAAGACTTTTATTGTAATAAACAAAAGAGAAGCATGGGACATAAGAACTAGGAGCAGGAGTAGACCATTCAGCCCCTCGAGCCTGCTCCGCTATTCAATAAGATCATGGCTGATCTTCTTGTGTTTCCATTTCCACATTCCCATTTACCCCTGATAACCTTTGATTCTCTTGCCTAACAAGAATCTATCTACTTCTGCCTTAAAAATATTCAATGACTCCACCTCCACCGCCGTCTGAGGCAGAGAGTCTCACAACCCTCAGAGAAAAAATTTCTCCTCATCTCTGCCCGAAAAGGGCAACCCCTAATTTTAAAACAGTGCCCCCTCGTTCTGGACTCACCCACAAGAGGAAACATCCTTTCCGTGTCCACCTTGTCAAGGCCGTTCAGGATCTTGTATACTTCAATCAAATCACCCCTCACTCTTCTAAACTCCAGTGGAAACAAGCCCGGCCTGTCCAACCTTTCCTCATAAGACAACCCGCTCATTCCAGGTATCAATCTAGTAAACCTCCTCTGAACCACCTCCTACGCATTTATATCCTTCCTTAAATGAGGAAACCAAAACTGCACAGTTTTCTAGGTGCAGTCTCACTAATGCCCTGTTTCACTGAAGCATGACATCCTTACTTTTATGTTCAATCCCTCTCCTAATAAAGGATAGCAATCCATTAGCCTTCTTAATTTCTTGCTGTACCTGCATATTAACCTTTTGTGATTGATGTACTAGAGCACCTAGATCCCTCTGCACCTCAGAATTATGCAGCCATTCTCCATTTAAGTAATACTCTGCTTTTTTATTCTTCCTGCCAAACAACTCACATTTTCCTACATTAAACTCTATTTGCCAGATCTTTGCCCACTCACTCAACCTATCTATATCCATCTGCAACCTCCTCATGTCCTCTTCACAACATACTTTCCTACCTATGTTTGTGTCATCTGCAAATTTAGCTACCATGTCTTCACTCACTTCATCTAAGTCATTGATGTAAATCATAAAAAGCTGAGGCCCCAGTATAGACCCCTGTGGGACTCCACTCATCACATCCTGCCAATCCAAAAAAGACCCATTTATGTATACTCTCTGGTTTCTACCAACCAGCCAATCTTCTATCCGTGCTAATATGTTACCCCCTATGCCATGTGCTTTTATTTTCCTTAATAACCATTGATGTGGAACCTTATCAAATGCCTTCTGGAAATCCAAGTACAGTACATCTACAGGCTCCCCTTTATCCACTGCGCATGTTATTCCTTCAAAAAACTCCAATAAATTAGTTAAACATAATTTTCCTTTCACAAAACCATGCTGACTGTTGCTGCTTGCCTTGAGCTGTTCTAAGTGCCCAGCTATAACCTTCTTCTTAATGATCGGTTTCAACAACTTCCCCATGACAGACTTCAAGCTAACTGGCCTATAGTTTCCTGTTTTCTGCCTCCTTCCCTTCTTGAATAGAGGGGTTATATTTGCTACTTTCCAGTCTGATGGAACCTTTCCAGAATCTAGTGAACTTTGGAAAATTAACACCAGCACATTGACTACCTCATTAGCCACCTCTTTTAAGACCCTAGGATATAGCCCATCAGGACCCGGTGACTTGCCAGCCTGCAGCTCCATCAATTTGCTCAGTACCATTTCCCTAGTGATTTCAATTTCACCAAGTTCCTCTCTCCCTTTCACCTCCTGATTTGCAGCTATTACTAGAATGTTTTTTGTATCCTCTATAGTGAACACAGAAGCAAAATATTTGTTAATTTCTTGCACCATTTCCTTATTATCTACTATTAACTCCCAATTATCACCCTCTAGAGGACCGATACACACTTTACTTACTCTTTTCCTTTTTAAATACCTACAGAAAGTCTTACTATCCGCTTTTACATTTCTAGCTAGTTTCCACTCATACTCTAATTTCTTTCTCCTGATTAACCTTTTAGTCATTCTCTGCCAATCTTTATATTCTGACCAATCATCTGTCCTGCCACTCACCTTTGCAGTTATATGCTTTGTCCTTAAGCTTGATACTTTCCCTAACTTCTTTAGTTAACCATGGACAGTGGGTCCTCCCCTTAGAATTTTTCTTTATAATCGGAATGTACTTCTTCTGAAAACTCTAAAATATCCCCTTAAAAGTCTGCCACTGCTTTCCTATTGATCTATCCTCCAGTCTAGTTTTCCAGTTCACTTCAGCTAGCTCAGCTTTCATCCCTGCAATAGTTGCCCTTATTTAAGTTTAAGATACTAGTCTTAGACCCACTCTTCTCCCTTTCAAACTGGATGTAAAATTCAATCATATTGTGGCTGCTACTACCTAGGGGTGCCTTTACTCTGAGGTCATTAATTAATCCTGTCACATTACATAATTTCAAGTCAAATATAACCTGCTCTCTAGTTGGTTCCAGAACATGCTGCTCTAAGAAACTATCTCGAAAGCATTCTAAGAACTCGTCATTGGCTACTACTGCCAAACTGATTTTACAGTTTATATGTAGATTAAAATCACCCATGATGATTGCCAGTCCTTTATAAGACCATAAGACATAGGAGCAGAAATTAGGCCATTCGGCCCATCGAGTCTGCTCCGCTATTCATCACAAGCACACAATACTTTCTTTTGAATATTTTGTCCTACATTGTGCTAATGTTATGGCCTGTGAACCACTCCCACTACATTCCGATTATAAAGAAAAATTCTAAGGGGAGGACCCACTGTCCATGGTTAACTAAATAAATTAGGGAAAGCATCAAACTTAAGGACAAAGCATATAACTGCAAAGATGAGTGGCAGGACAGATGATTGGTCAGAATATAAAGAATGGCAGAGAATGACTAAAAGGTTAGCCAGGAGAAAGAAATTAGAGTATGAGGGGAAACTAGCTAGAAATGTAAAAATGGATAGTAAGAGTTTCTGTAGGTATTTAAAAAGGAAAAGAGTAAGTAAAGTGTGTATTGGTCCACTATTCCTCATCTCCACCCAAATCGATTCTACATCCTGATCTCCTGAACGAAGGTCGTCTCTAACTATTGAACCAATGCCCTCTTTGATTAACAGTGCTACCTCTCCACCTTTACCTAGCTTCCTATTCTTCTTGAATGTCATGTACCCCTCAATATTCAGGTCCCAACATTGAATAAACACGATTTCAGTAGGTAACATAAACTCTAAACTAAAGAAAAGTTTCCCCATTTAACTTTTACAATCAAAAATCCCCCTCCAAGGTCATACTTTATCCTGTCTCTTAAGTGGACACTTCATTCTCTAAACACTAGTTTAAAGTTATTCTCAGCTCCTGATGGCTCGCTTTCTTTTTCCTTTTCCAGCCGGATAACATCTAATCCCCACACTGAATTTCAAAGTGAGAGTTATCCTGGAGATACCTCCCTTTAGCCAAAGTTAGACAAAGCTGCCAGCCTCATTTAAACCCTTACAAACTTGGTCTCTTCAATCTAAGTGTGAGCTCCCACCCACAATCTGGCATGGTGAACAATAGAGACTGGCTGTCTCCCTCTCTCTCTCTCTGTCTCTGATTCTTGCAGAAAAATTGTGAGGTTCAGGAATATTTTAGGAAAACCTTCAAACAGATACTACAATGGCTTCCTTGGACTATTCCCTCCTCAAGCCCATCCCCATGGCAACAAGAATCACATGGGCCTCGTGTCCATGTAAAAATGCTAATTAGCCATCCTTTAGACTGCTCAATCCTGAAATTGAGTAGACAGTTTAAATTATAACCATTTATAAAACCTGACATTCTTAACATCTCCCTCTGAGCCTTGGAGACAAAAAGTCTATCCATCGTCAACATATCTGCCATTGCCATTCTGTGCAGGTCTGAACATCTTGCATCTCCTGCCCAGTAAAACAACCTGGTCCCCTTTAGCCTTAACAATCAACTCAACCAAGCTTGGTATTGGGCAGAATTCAGAACAGGCCACAGGATCCACTTCATTCCTCCAGTCTACCTCAAAAAAATGACAAACTTCATATTTGTAAGAAATTGGTCAGTAAACATTTCAGTAATGTAGTCAAAAGAAAGAACTCCAACAACTTCAAAAGCAGTAGATACCAATGAACTGAAGGGATATGGGGATAGTGCAGGCAAGATGGCATCGAGGTGGAAGATCAGCCATGACCTAGTTAAATGACAGCACAGGCTCAAAGGTCTGAATGGCCTTCTCCTGCCCCTATGATCCTACATTCCTATGAATGTAGGAGGTAAATGAGAGAGACAGCTAAAGATCAGAAGTTGCTCAAACCAATGTCAAAGTTCCAAGGAGAAAGATGAGATCCTGCTCCTGAAGTATTATAGAAGGCTAAAGATGGAAAGGTTAGAGTGCGAACAGGAGGTAGAATTGAAGCGGCTAGCCACGGGAAGGTTATGACCTTGGACGGAATAGAAACGCCTGGTAAAGGGTTACCAAATCCACATTTTCTCTTCCCAGTACAAAGATCACATTGTGGGTTCTGAAAAAAACATATATATTAGGTTCGAACAAATGCATGTGACTTGCTGTCTCACACAGAAGGAGTCTTTGAGCACTGGAGAATAGAGCAGGGCAAATGGAGAGGTGTCACATCTGTTGCCCTTACATAATGTGCCAGAGGATCCGCTGGTGCTTTTATGAAAACCATATCCCAGTATGAATCAATTTCTATAGGAGGGGAAATTGGAGGAGGATTTTAAAAAAGTACTGTCTTAACCAAATGTATGCACAATTCATCCCATAGTGACCATTTTATAAAAGAGAGAATACCAAATAACAATCACTTGGCTTCCCAGGTAACTGGAATATATTTAGTGGAATTTTACTTTGTGCAGTGAACAGCATTAGCTGATCCAGCTTATGGTCTATGGCAAAATCAAACTCCTTTAGTCATAGAGTCAAGACCTATACGGCACAGAAACAGGCCCTTCGGCCCATCATGTCCATGCCAGCCATCAAGCACCTATCTATTCTAATCCCATTTTCCAGTGCTTAACCCATAGCCCTGTATGCTATGGTGTTTCAAGTGCTCAACTAAATACTTCTTAAATGTTGTGAGGGTTCTTGCCTCTACCAACCCCTCAGCCAGTGTGTTCCAGATTCCAACCCCCTCTGGGCGAAAGCATTTTCCCTCAAATCCCCTCTAAACCTCCTGCTCCTTACCTTAAATCTATGCCCCCTGGTTTTTGACAACCCTGCTAAGGGGAAAAGTTTCTTCCTATCTACCCTATCTATGCCCCTCGTAATTTTCTGGGAGGTGTTATCTCGTAGGGTCATGTGGCTGTAGTAGTAACTTAAAGATTTAAAAACCCTCGAAAGAAAGAAGAATCACAGAAAATTTGAAGTAAGTGCTTTAATCTTCATGCTAACATCAGCAGACTAAAGGTATCAAAAGGTTGATATTTTTTACTAGTGATGTAGAAGTTTTTAATACAATTCAATTTTGCACTGATTTTTATTAATAAGACAGCCACATCAAAATCCTGACCACACAGGTGAATAATCTTTTCCAGCAAAGAGTGAACAGTTAATATCGAGATTGGATCCATCCAGTTCTTTTTTAAAAGTTGTTAATCAACCACCATATTAATTACGTTAGATGCGAATACATTCCCTGGTGTGGAGTTTCTGCCAGGAGTGCAATCGACTAAACGCGCCCAGAATGTGCTGGACACAGCCAGTGTTGCTGAGGTGAAGTCATGTTCAAATATGTGTAAACTCAGCCGCGTAAGCCTGAATGTAAAATCTCCCATGAACCGACATAATTGATCAAAGTTATTGATCCTAATCGATTGGCAGCTAGAACAAGGTAAACTCCAGCATCGCAGTGAGGAGTGGGAATGCCAGGAAATGAGGCAATATTTGACTGACTGCCTAATTTAATGCTCTTGGTCTTACTTCTAATTGGCTTCAATTGACGGCTTTGATTTTCCCTTGGTCCCTGTTGCAGTGATCAGCAGTTAATTAAAATCATGCAGGCGTGTCCTGTTCTGCTGTAATTGACTGAATTTGGAATAATTTGAGCTGAATTTAAGGTAATTACAGCAGATGCAGTAGAAACATAGGAGGGTCAGGTTTCAATTGACTGCTGATCCCTGCAGGTCCAGGTGATTACTGCTGGACTCATATGACTGGGGCTTGGCCTAAATAGCCAAGTGGTTATGGTACTGGGCTTGTAACCCTAAGATCAAGAGTTCAAATCTCACAATGGCAAACTATGAAACAATGTAACTTCATCTGAAACAGATGGAAACAGGTTTACTCAAAAGAGTATCAAGAGTTCACATCTCACAATGGCAAAACTATGAAAACAATGTAACTTCATCTGAATACAGATGGAAATGGGTTTGTACTCGAAAGAGTTACTGGGTTTGTAACCCCAAGATCAAGAGTTCAAATCTCACAATGGCAAAACTATCAAGAGTTCAAATCTCACAATGGCAAACTATGAAACAATGTAATTTCATCTGAATAGGCACTGATGGAAATGTGTTTGTACTCAAAAGAGTTATATGTGCACCTCAGTTTCTTAGCATAATGTGCTGAGCACTGCCCAGCAGGTTCAGTTGGTGGAAACCAGCTATTCTGACCTGGGCAATGGGCAGAAGCTGCTTTGGATGAAATGGACTTCTTAACCAGTGTAAAAGATTGCAGCTATTTGGGCATATAGTAGAGAGGTGGTGAAGTTTAGGGGGGGGGGGATTTCCAGGATTTAGGGTCTAGGCAGCTGAAGTCTCAGCCAGCAATAGTGGAGTAGTTAAAATCTGGGACGTGCGAGAGCCCAGAATTTAAGGACTGTAGATTGGAGGGTTGCAGGGCAAGAGGAGGCTGTAGATTGAGATAGGGAATGGTGAGGCCAAAAGAGGGATTTTAACCAAGAATCAGAATTTAAAATTGAGGCGTTGTCAGACTGAGGGTAAATGTAGCTCAGCTGGCAGATGATTGATGGATGAACAGGATTTGGTGCTAATTAGGATTGGGGCGGGAATATGGAAAATGAGAAGCCCACCAGGAGAGCAATGGGATGGAAAATTCCAGAAAGAAAGACTCACATTTATATTGAGCTTTTCACAACCATGGGATGTCTCAAAGTGCATTACAGCCAATGAAGTACTTCTTGATGTGTAGTGGCTGCTGTACTGTAGGTAACACAGCAGCTAATGTGCGCACATCAAACTGCCACAAACAGCAAGATGATAATGACCAGGTTGTCTTTTTTTTTATGATGTTGATTGAGGGATAAATATTGGTCAGGGCACCAGGAATAACTCTCCCTGCTCTTCTTCAAAATAGTGCCACAAAACATTTTGCATCCACTCAAGTAGGTAGATGGGGTCTCACTTTAACATCTGCTCCTCTCATCTTAAGGATGACACCTCTGACACTGTAGTGCACCCTCAGTCCTGTACTGCAGTGAAGCTTTGATTTTTGTGCTCAAGCCCTGGAGTGGGACTTAAACCTGGAACCTTCTGATTCAGAGGTAAGAGTGTTACCAACTGCACCACAGACAATAAAGGCATGAATAAGGCCGTTAGCAGCAGATCAGGTGAGGCAGGGGCAAAATCTGGCAATGTTATGGCACTGAAAGAAGTTGATGGAGTGGGTGTGTGATTGGAAGCTCATCTTGGTGTCAGATATCAAACTAAGATTGTGAACTGCCTGATTCAGCCTTGGACAGCTGCCAGAGAGAGAGAGATGAAGTTGGTGGTGAGGGAATGGATTTTGTGGTGGGGAGCAAAGAAAATGATTTCAATCTTCCCAGTATTTAGTTGGAGGGAATTTTTGATCATGGGAGAAATCCAAGACGGTGGAGGATTTGAGAGAGGTGATGGTGAGGTAGGGATAGATGTTGTCAGTGTACATGTGAAAATGGACATTGATTTCTATGACTGATCTCTCCAATACATCAATGCCTGATTGAGTATAGTGTGTGCAAAACTACTTTGAATATTCCAAATGTGGCCTCGCAAGTGATCTATGCAAGGTTAAAATAACTTGTTTCAGTTTACAGCCAAACGCCCTTGGGATACATCCTAATATATCATTAGCCTTAAGAAGCCACAGAAATGGCTGTGCATCCTGAGACAGCTGCATCCAATGAATGCAATATGATACTGATGGAGATCAACCAGGGCCAGATTCCAGCCCATCTCTTGTTTAGTCACTGAGAATGTTTATTAACTAAGAAATGGATGATAAGAAACTCAAGCAGGAAAAGTAACTGGTTTAGAGAATGTTGAAACGAATTGGTGGCACCAGTAGAAAGCACAACCTCCAAATTTACTAACTTCAAACAGCATCATTTTCAATGAGCTTACCTTTGTTCACCATATGAATAAGAAGGGGCCTTTGGACGTCTTCTGCATTTGAGCTGCCATTATTTCCACTATTATCTGCCAAATAAGTTGTCGAACTTCTGATTGCTTGATATTGGAATTTATTCCTGGCCCTTTTGAAGGACTAACCATCTTCAACAATATTTTGCCTGGAAATTGATGAGCAACCATGAACATTTGTGCTAAAACTGATGTACAAGAGAACAGAAAATATTAGTCCTCTTGGCATTGTTAGGATGCAGTAACGTAATTAGCCATAGTCCACAAGGGACTCTAGGCACCTCCCTCTGTTAGAGAGAGAACAATCAGTTATATAGTTTGACGGGCATCAGTCCACATGATCCCGCAAGGGGATCAGCCTCCATGAACTACCATGGCAGTATGGGGAGTGAACCCATGCAATTGGTATGATTCTGTCGTCTTCTAGCCATCTGAGCTAACTGATGCCCAGGGGATAGAAATGGAATGCTTGGAATATCGGTCATACCCCACGAGACAGCGCTCCAGTTGTGAAGGAGATGAAGATCTGATGCTAGATCTACTGTGAGTTTAGGAGACGGGTGATGCAATATGGTAAACATGAAATGATGAGCTGATTTTATAATCCTCAAGAAAGCAAACTTATGTTTCAGTTATGTTGTGGTCATTTTATCATAAATTGTTTTACATACTACCATGTTTTTTGCAATGAAACTCAGCTTTGTTTGCATTTTAAAATGAAATGCTTTCCTGATGGTAAAACTTGCCACAAAGAGGAAGTGCACTCGATAGTACCCATGAAGTAAGTCCAGACATGTTCCATTGTTGTGCTTCATCCTTCGGTTTCAAGCCACACAAACAACATTGCTGTTCCTCCTCAGCTTCCTGGGTATTCCCATGTGGTGTTGTACATAATCAGTTCATGTTAATCGATGAATTGTGTGGCTGTTTTTATGACAGAAAGCTTATTAATCATTGCCTAGCCTTCTAATAATAGTGAATTCCACATGTAATGAGCACTTGTACTTCCCTTGACATTTTGTTAGGTGACTTTTAAGTACCTTCAGAAGACTTTGGCTATGGTCCTGCAAATTTCTTAAATAAGAGCTGAAATTAGAAATTGGAGCAAGATCAATTCTGAAATCACTTTGGGCAGCATAGGAACTTGAGTAGGCCATTCAGCCCCTCGGGCCTGTTACATTGGGACAGGAGTGCGCCATTCAGCCCCTCGAGCCTGTTGCATTGGGATAGTAGGCCATTCAGCCCCTCGTGCCTGTTACATAAGAACAGGAGTAGGCCATTTAGCCCCTCAACCCTGTTCCATCATTCACTGAAGTCATGCTTGACCTGTGGCCAAATTCCATATACGCTCCTTTGCCCCATATTCCTTAACCCCTTTAATGAACAAAAATCTATAAAACTTATATTTTAGATTAACAATTCACCTAGCACCAACTGCCATCTGCAGAAGAGAATTCCAATGTTCCACCATCAATAGCCTGTAGAAGCATCTTCTAACTCCACTCCTCAAAGGTCTGGTTTAAATTTTTAGCTTGTGTCCCCTAGTGCCTCAGTCTATTCCCTAGTCACTGACTCCAGCCCTCTCCCCGGTGACTGCCTGAGGCTAAACCAGACTTTTTAACTTTGGTGCCATTTTTGACCCTGAGATGAGCTTTTGACCACATATCCATCTATTCCACCTGCGTAACATTGCCCAGCTCCAGCCCTGCCTCAGCTCATCTGCTGCTGAAACCTTTTGTCACCTCTAGACCTGACTATTCTAATGCATGCCTGGCCATTCTCCCAACCTACACCCTCCACAAACTTAAGCACATCCAAAATTCATGCCCTTTACCTAACTCACACCAAGCCCCATTCACCCATCACCCTGTGCTCACGGACATACATTGGCTCCCCATTAAGCAACACCTCAATTTTAAAATTCTCATCCTTGCTTTCAAATCCATGGTCTCTCCCCTCCCTATTTCTCTAAACTCTTCCAGTCCTACAGCCTCCTGTGATATCTATCACTCCACTATTGCTGGCCATGCCTGCAGCTACCAATCCCCTAATTCTCTCCCTAAACTTCTCCGCCTCTCTTCCTCTCTTTCTTCCTTTAAGACACTTCTTACAACCTAGCCTTTGACCAACATCTCCTTGTGTGGCTAGATGTCAAAATTTGGATGATAAGACTCCCATGACGCACCTTGGGATGCTTTATTTTGTTAAACGCGCTATATAAATGCAAGTATAATGGTTGAAATGCAGTAAGGTGGAAGTGAATAGAAAATGGTCACAACATCTATAATTGTACCATAAATTTGGGACATTGTTGCTTTTCATTTTTGAAATTAAAGAGGCAGATGGTATATTTTTAACCTAGAACAGACTGCTTTGCTGGTTTAGCTTTTGCCAAGTTATATGAAGAAACAAACCACCTTTTCTATAATCACCTGTACCTAACTTTGATAGTAAGGACCATAAAAGAGTTTTGATGCATCTTGTCTTTAGCCAGTGAGAGTTAGATAGTACTTCATTCACCACTGCACTCTGGTCCTGTTGGTGATTGAACTAAATTGATGAGCAATATTTTTGGAGATTCTTCTGATACTTGTTCATTATCATGGGCTATATATTGGGATGTTTCAAAAGGATATTTCTAAAGCATTGGGTTTTGATACATGATTTAACTATAGTTCATTAATATATATATACGATACTTTACATGGGGTTGATTATTGATAAAGCTGTGGGCTCCTTTGATGCCATTGAGAGATCAAACTGTTCAATACAATTCCCAAATTGCAGCTATTTGGAGCAGATGTGGAATTACTTGGAATTTGCTACAGTGTGTCAGTTATGAAAATGTTCCATGAAACGTTTTTTCTCCTGAAATATATTCAAGGGAATACAAGATTAGACTATGCTACCTGTTCTCATAATCTAACCCTTTTAGCCCGGTATTGTTCGTTATTATTCCTCGCCAATTCATTAGCTATTTTTTCAGAATTACATTTTCATTTTGTTCTCCGACAATATTCTGTGAAGGAAAAGTTGTCTTTTCATTCTGTAAATTCCTCTGATTCTATTTTGTAATTTAGAATAAACATTATGCAAATAAAATGGAATTTATCATTGGCGACCTGAAATTAATATTGCTTTATTTGGGAACTTGGGTTTATGTATATTAGCATAGCATAGATATTGGAAATGTAATATTTTACTATTATGGCTTCACGAGTGACCTTTCTCTATTAACTATAATTGGCCAGTTTTGGATATCTTTTAGATGTTGACGTCATGGATGATTTGACGGTTTACTCCATTCAAGGTTTTGTTTTTGAGGCTGCTGTTTCTTGATAATCTTTTTAAATGAAACCAATTAAACTAAATCAACAAAATTGGGATAAATCAGGCACAGCCCCTCATTCAGGTCAGCTGTAAAACCAAGGACAAAATTTAAAGGAACCTGCTGTTTCTTGATGGTGTTGAGCAGGCATTGGTTGCTAAATCATGATAATTAATTTAGTTTTGAGTTGAAAGGGGCTTTTTAAAAAATAGCCATCATTCAAGCATGGATGTTTCTGAAGATGTAAGGTGCCTTAGTGGAAGTTCAGACTGAGGACTTGAAATCTCAGCTTGCTGCCATGAAATCTTAAGACAGCTGCCATCATGACTACGCATACATGTATTGAAAGGGGCTTTCAGGGTACCACAGAAGTCCAGCAATCAGTTCTTCAATAGATGAACAGGATTGCTAAGGCACTAACAGCAACGGTTCCATGGAACACAAACCTGCGGTGCTCTCTTAGGAACCCAGCATTCACCCTCCCAGCACGGCTACCCTGCCAGTGCCCTTGCTGTTGCCTGTTAGCCAGCTGAGGTGGTGAAGTCCAAGGCTGGACCTTCCAGGACCAGAGCTGCTTGAGGTTGTCCTCCAGGGCCATCTGAAAGTGAGCAGATTTCTACCTCATAGGGGTAGAGCTGTGTCGGAGCATTAGGATGGTCAATGGCACATGGAAGACTGGCACTAAGGGAATGCACAGGGTGATTAGTTGATGTTTTTGTGCAACATGCTATATGATGATTTATAAATTAAGTTTGCAATGTTTATTTTGTGTTGGCTTTTATTTTTGCATTTTGGCTAAGTGAATGCTGACACTCACAGTGGAAGGTAAGTTGTGGGACTGTTAACGAGTAGCTACCCTTTGCTCAATTGCAGATGGCACAGTGGACTACCGCAGAATGAAGACATCATGACTGCTGCAAGTTACTGGGCATTAACTTGATCAATTTGCTGCATATGGACTTTGAAGGAGTGGTACATCTCAGAGTTGACGTACAGCATTCACAAAGTGACATGCAAGCAGTCAATGGCACCCTGCACCATGGGGAAGCCTGCAATCCTTGCAAAGCTATGTGCTCACTCCACCTGCTGCTCTCTCTGGCAAGATAGATTGAAATCTAGCCAGTTCTCTCAGAATAGAACACCTCCATGAGCTCTCTTACACAATAGTCGTTAGCAAACTGTGAGATGTTGCAAATATCTTCAACTTCAGCCTGGAAGGATAATACAGAAGCGTTATTGAGGTCACCTTCACTGGCAATGTAGTCCTTGACCTGCTCTGAGGTGGCAGTTATGGCTGCAGCAGTTGGCAGATTTCAAGTGACATCCTTGCTGAAGCAAAGACATCTGACACATGGCTCCGCATTGAGGTGCAGGTAGGAGAATTGTTTGCTGAGCACCCTCGGCAGAAAAAGCCTCTTGCTGAGAGCCCTCCTCTCCCTCCTTCTCCCTCTTCCAGCAACCTGCCCTGCTCTGTTTTGCCTCTGCACATTCTCCCTGTCATACTTACCACTGCCACTTGTCTTTGAGCAGCTGCTTTGTGCAGAAGCCATGAAGTCAAGAGCATCTGCCACACCACTCCCTGTAGATGTTCAGCAACTTTAAACAACTCTAGAAAGACCAAGCACTTGCAGAATCATATCAGCAGCCAGAGGAAATCATTCAGCAACTAACCTAAAAGTAGTTGATGATCCCTTTGAATCATGTTGGTGGGGGGGATCCATCCTGCAGTTGAAACTGTGTTCAACCCAACATGGCCAAGAGCTGGAGCTTTGGCCCCCTGTGCTGATGTCAAATCAGTATTACATGCTGATAACTTCATGATCTGCATACTCTGCATACTTCTGGCCGACACTCACTGTGCACACAATAACATCCTCACCAAAATGCTGTTGAGTGTAACTTGCACCAGAAGTGTGCTCTCATACCTTGGGCACCATTTTGGACCTCTAAGGCTACCGAGAACATGCAAAGAACAGGTACAATGTATCCCAATTTTGTGACATATACCTTTTGTCATCAAAGCAGCTCTAGTTTTGGTTGCCCTTCCTTAACCCTCAGGGGATGATGTCTAGTATATATCCAAACCATTGCCTTTTTGAATTATTCAATTATTGTTTTGTGTATCAATTTTTGATTCATGTTCCACATAGCCAGAGCCCATTTTAACTGACTGAAATTGGCCCTCCTCCTTTTCCAAAACAAATCTAAATCTGATATTTGATATTATGACCATTGGTCCCCAAATCCTCTCCTACTGACACAAGCTTTGCCTCACTTCATTCTCATGAACTCGATCCAGAACCTGATCATCGATGTGGAAACATACTGATCAACAAAGTTCTCTCGTACAAATTTCAGAAATTCATTTCCCTCTTTACATGGCTGCTATTTTGGTTAATATCAGGTAAATTGAAGACACCATTATCATTACTCTGTAATCTTTGCATTTTGCATACTTTGCGAGCCCATTTTCCTCCTTGTAAGGATGTAATTGCATTAGAAGCAGTGCAGAGAAGGTTCACTCGACTGATTCCTGGGACAAAGGGGTTATCTTACAAGGAAGGTTTGAACAGTTTGGGCCTATACCAACTAGAGTATAGAAGAATGAGAAGTGACCTGATTGAAAGGTATAAGACCCTGAGGGGATTTGTAGGGGGTAGATGTTGAAAGGATGCTTCACTGTTTAAAATTAGGGGTCTCCCATTTAAGACAGAGATGAAGAGAATTTATTTTTTCTCAGAAGTTTAGTCTGTGGAATTCTCTTCCCCAGAGATATGTGGAGGCTGGGTCATTGAATATATTCAAGGCTGAGCTGGATAGATTTTTGATCGACAAGGGAGTCAAGGGTTATGAGGGGAAGACGAGAAAGTGGAGTTGAGACCACAAGCGCATCAGCCATGATCTTATTGAATGGTGGAGCAGACTTTAGGGGCTGAATGGCCTACTCCTGCTCCTGAGTCCTGTGTCTGATGTTCCTAGGCAGAACGGGGACAGCAAACTGGCATGGTAACTGGAGGCTCTAACTTTCATGCCTGCCCATATCCATTCTCACCCCCAAACCAAAGTGTTCCAATGAAATCACTCTGATTTTGCTGACTGATCAGTTCCTTGCTGCTTTGAAAAGAATTAGCTTACCAATTGTGGCTACAACAGCAGATCAGAGGCTAGGAATCCTGCAGTAACTCACCTCCTGACTCCCAAAGCTTGTCCGCCATCTACAAGGCACAAGTCAGGAATATGATGGAATACCCCCCACTTGCCTGGATGAGTGCAGCTGCAACAACACTCAAGAAGCTCAACACCATCCAGGACAAAACAACCTGCTTGTTTGGCACTCCATCCACAAACATTCACTCCCTCCACCACCAACGCACAGTAGCGTCAGTGTATACCATCTACAAGATGCATTTCAGGAACCCACCAAGGCTCCTTCGACAGCACTTTCCAAACCTATGACTGCTAGAAGGACAAGTGCAGGAGACACATGGGAATATCACCACCTGGAAGTTCCCCTCCAAGTCACTCACCATACTGACTTGGGAATATATCGCCATTCCTTCACTGTCGCTGGGTCAAAATCCTGGAACTCCCTCCCTAACAGCTCTTTGGGTGTACCTACACCACATGGACTGCAGCAGTTCAAGAAGGCAGCTCATCACCATCTTCTCAAGGGCAATTAGAGATCGGCAATAAATGCTGGCCTAGCCAGCGAAGTCCACATCCCCTGAATTAATTTTTAAAAACCCTATTCAGTGAGTGTACGTGACTGTAAAAGATGCACACAGACATGTTTTCCTTTAAGTTTTAAAAGAAAAGAAATAACATTTATTGTACTTAACACCCAATATGTAAAAATAATTTAAAAAATTCTCCAAGTCTCACTCACACATGCATTCAAGAGACACAGACACACAGAAGGAAGTTGCAAAGAGGGAGGGTAGGTTAGATTGTTTAAGAGTCCCAAAAGGAAGTCAGTTACATATGATCCCTGTATGTGGTTTGGATTGTTTCAAGCTGGGTTCAGTGACCTTTTCTGATTCTGCATCATGATGATTTAAAATGTCGATGGATAATCTCTGCCTTTTCCTCCGGTGTCACCAGCTGCTTGGTATATGTTGAAGACGCTGCTCAGGGTGGTTGATTGGTCAGCTACTGGCAGGGCACAAGCTTACAAAATGGAGAGCAAGAGAGAGAGGGAGGGAGAGAGAGAGAGAGCAAGGGTCCTCAAGCTTTCTTCCTGCTGTTATCCATTCAAGGTCTTTCTGGTCTCTGACTGGCCCCGGAAAAGCAGTTGCTTGAAACACATAAGTCTAATTGGCTGTCACATGACCTTCCCTCTCAAACTGGCCAGTTACCAAATGGTGGTAATGCTCATTCCAGGCCCTTTCTTTAAAGTGATTAGATTAAAATGGTCAGTCTGGGATGGTAAATTGTCCAAAGTGATTGACTTTAACGGCTTAGCCCTCACCTACCTGAATAATTAGATCATGTCTGAAGGCCTTTGAGTTGTTCAGGAGTTGACAATCACACTCATTTAACCTTATTATCTTGGGTGGGCTTTGTCCAGACAGCCCAATTCCAAGTTGTGCAAATATTCGGTCATTTTGAGCCCTGCGGTTTCGGTTGCCTGAGTCGTTTTAAAACTTATTCAGTGGCTTCAGCTCACTCAACAAATAAAAGCATTTTAACAAAGGGCAATTAAGAGTCAACCACTGTAGCTTTGGAGTCACCTGTAGGTCAGGACAGGTCAGGATGACAGATTTCCTTCCACAAAATACATTAGTGAACCAGACAGATTTTTGCAACAATCTGTAGTTTCATTGTCGCCATTATTGATGCTAGCTTGTCCATCATTCCAGATTTATTTAATAACTGAATTTAAATTCCCTAGCTGCCATGGTGGAATTTGAACTCATGAGTGGAGTTTAATCCTCTTCCCCATGGCGAGTTTGGTGGTGAGGGTGTATTTAATCAGGCGGGAGGGTGGCAGGTGGGGACACTACTACCTTCCCACCTCCACCCAGTTTAGTCCTGTGGCGGGAAGGCCCATGGACAGCTTTCCCACCCCACTGCCAATTGAGGCCCTTAAGTGAGCAATTAATGTCAATTTAAGGGCCTCTTCTGCCGCCACTGGTATTAACCCAGTGGTGTGCGGTGGGCTTGCCAAATGGGGAATGTGCAAGCTGTAGTAATGCTTGTGGGGGTGGGTAGGGCTCAGGTGAAAGGGATGGTTTCCCTACTTCAAAGGCACTCACTGCCTGATTGAGGGATCTGGCATCAGAAAGGGGGGGAGACTGGTGAGAGCCACCACCTGCCCTTGCTGCTGACACCCTTCCCCACTGGGATTCTCCTCTCCCGCCATCATTTACCTGTGGCCTTGGATCCAGCGATTATACTAGGCCTCAGATGGGTGTCATACCAGCAGCAGCCACCGCCTTCTTGGTGGTGCTGCTGTTCAATAGAGCTGCATCCTCTGATTGGCTGACAGCACTCAGTCTGCTGGACCTCCGCCCGCAGGGTCTTTGATCCTGGAGAAGGCCTGTTGCTGTCCAGTTAAGCGCCTGAGGGACAATTAATAGGGGAGGCCTTCCCTAAAAGAGATGACGTGGGGCTCTTGCCAGCTGTCCAGTCAGCAGGCGAAACCCCCATTGCCTTGATTAAATACTGCCCCTTGTCTTTGAATCTTTAGTTCGGTCTCTGTATTACCAGTCCAGTAATAGTACTACTATGCTACTGTGCCCTAAATTGGATTTGAAAAAGGGATCTTAATCAAACACATTTCAAATATAGTGAAGACAGATGATTGAAAAAATGGAATGACAGTTTTGCTCTGTCTCTATTAGTCACCTTATTTGTTTGTTCCCTGTTTATGTTGAGTAATTATTCCAATACCAAATATGATCCTTTATTAAACCTCAACATTTTATTCTAAGTTTCATCTTTTGGAAAATTTTTTTTAAGGATTATATTGTGTTTAATACTGTTATGTCTTTTATGCAAGTGGTGAATATTGTTTAATGATCTCTTGCTTCTTAATAAGGAGTAGCTACAATTGTAATGAATGTACATTTGGAAGATACAGGTACAGTCTAAATGCATGTTATTGTGCTATTCCAGAAACAACAGAGTAATGAGAAAAAGGAAGACATGTTAATTTATAACGCTTTCCATAACCTTAGCATGTCTCGAAGTGCTTTACTGCCAATGCAGTATTTTTGAAGTTTGATCATTGTTGTAACAGCCAGTTTACACACAGCTTGATCACACAAACAACAATGTAGCAGCGACCAGGTAATCTGTTTTTAGAGTTGGTTGAGGGAGACATTTTTGTCTCCAGGGAGAACTCGTCTCCTGTCTTCCAGTAGTGCCATGGGACTTTTTACACCCACCTGAGATAAAAGAAGGGGCCTCAATTTAACCTCCCATCATTAATATGCCATCTCCAATGTTGCAGCACTGCCTTGGTGCTACGATGAATTATCAGCGAGGGTCGCTAGAGTGGGAGTGCTTTCTCCGTATGTGTAGGAATTAGGAGCAGACAGAAATAGAGCTGCACAGAGACACCTCTTTGTGTTATCAAATCACACTTGCTCATAATTTCTTGAAATAACCATAAAATTACAAGAAGGATTGTAACACAAGGAATAAGCAACTCAGTAATAACTGTGACGTGGATATACATACTGAGACCATTGAATAAAATAGCTTTACCTGTCTTGAAATAGTTCTGCAAACTTATTTAAAAATCATTAGTAAGCATTTCTATTCAGTAATTAGGAAATAATTTCATGAAAGCATTTCATTCTATTCTGGATGCTAAAACAATATGAACTAAGTTCAATATTTGTCATAAAATGTAAAGCCAATTTTGCTACGTTCAGCTCAAAACCAGGTTTTTAAGAAGTGAATTCTTTGATGGCATCAGCTTCCTTTTATTTGCTGATTGCACAGATCCTTTTGCTGAGTCAATTCTAACCCGAGAGATCAGTGACAATCATTCAGCGAGAACAAATCATTTTTATAAAGAGCCTTGAATGGAAACAAAAATGTCCCGAGGCATTTCACAGAAGTGCAACTAGATATAAAAAAGTAAGCGGTACCAAAAAAGAAAAATATTAACAAGGCTGACTGGAAGCTTGATCAAAGAGTTAGGTTTCGAGGATGGTTTTATAAGAGGCAAGATGAAGACATGGAGGGAATTCCAAAATGTAAGGTCCAAACAGCTGATGGTGCAGCCATCAGATATGGCGGTGGGGGGAGGGGGTGTGGGTGGATACAAGGCAGAGTCAGGGGAACAGAAAGCTCATTGGCAGATCAGGGCCAGAGGAGGTAACACTGAATTATGAAGGGTGACGCCATTAGGGCTTTAAACATTATGGATAAAAGCGACATGCTGTTGAAGCTTTTTGCCTTGCACTCATCAGAACAGATGCAAGAATGCCAAATTTTGAAGGGAGCAACAATTTATACTGCATGAGAAAAGGGATGCTGATTAGTTGGCAAGTCGACTCTGATTGGTCGAAGCATTGCCATGAAGAATGCAGCAGGAAACTATTTCCCCCCTTGCTTTTGTTTAATTCAGAGAAGGTGTAATGTCTGGACATGTTCCTTTTGCCTCAGGAGACAGGTCTCTACGTATGAATATATGTAGCAGCAAAAGTAAGTGAACCACATTGTGAGCCCAACTAATAATCTCAAATTGGTTGTTAGTGTAATTCTTAGCACACTTGGGATTGTTCAGCAAGTGCTGTCCAATCATGGAATCACATGTAATGTTAGATATTATGTTCCGGGTTTTGCATGCACAAGCTAGTTGAGTATGGTCAGCGCTCTGCCTGTTGCGAACAGCTGAGCGCACTGACTGTTTGGTACGATCCGCCAGTCCTTGAGACATATGGCCTGTGTACCTGAAATTCATATACCACATTATTCATTTGTGGTAAGCAGAATGTCTTTTTGGCTTGACGACAGCATCCTGTTAGCTGAAAATACCACTCATATTGCTACTGCATAGTAGTAGCATGACCTTCACCTGTCCTACCTGAAAATTTGAACATAATTTTTGCTTTCAGGTGTACTCAATGCTCTCGATTACAACTTCACATCAAAAGCTCGAATTTGGAATGAATTTCACATTAAATTTGATAGTCCGCTCAAAGCTATCAAATACGCTCAGCAATATGCATTGAAAAATACGAGGAAATTAATTACTTAAATATTATCTGAACTTATTCAGTTTTTCACTTTGTCCAAAAAAAAATCATTCTGCTTTATAGCGCATGCTTGAAAGTACCACCTGATCACCAACAATTCTTAATTCATTTTAATCTCAGGGTCTGTATTTTCCACCCCCCCCTTACACCCCCACACCCCCACAGCCCGGTCTCAGGGTCCAAACTCTCCCACCCCCTTCCTCCCTGCCTCCAGTATCAGGTTCTGAACTCTCCCCTCTCTCTCCCCCTCCAGTATCGATTCTATCTCCCTCAAGCCTCCAAACTCTGCCCTCTCCCTCCAGCCTCCAAACTCTCCTCCCTCCTTCCAGCCTCTAAACTCTCCCGCTCCTTCCAAATTCTCCTCCCTCCTTTCAGGCGCCAAATCCTCCTCCCTCCCTTCAATCTCCAAACTCTACCCTTCCCTCCAGCCTCCAAACACTTGCTCCTCCCTCCAGCCTGCAACCTCCAAACTCTCCTCCTTCCCTCCAGCCTCCAAACTCTCCTCCCTCCCTCCAAACTCCAAACCCTCTTCCTCCCTCCAGCCTATAATCCCTCCCATTCCCACCAAACTCTCCTCTCTCTCTTCAGCCCCAAAACTCTCCTCCTCCCTCCAGCCTCCAAACTCTCACCCCTCCCTCCAACCTCCAAACTCTCCTCCCTCACTCCAGCCTCCAAACTCTCCCCCTCACACCAAACTCTTCTCCCTCCCTCCAGCCTCCAAACTCTCCTCCATCCCTCCAGCCTCCAAACTCCCCCCTGCTTTCAGCCTCTAAACTCCCCCCTCCCTGCAGCCTCCAAACTCTCCTTCCCCCCCCTCCAATGTCCAAACTCTCCCCCTCCCTCCAGCATCCAAACTCTACCCCCCCACCTCCAGCCTCCAAACTCTCGCCTTTATCCCACCCATGTCCAAACTCTCCCCCACCCCTTCTGCCAATTTCTGGGCCTCAGGACTCGCCGACCTTTCTCAATGGCCCCCCACGTCTCTCAAAGACACCCCACCCCCCGCAACTTCTCCAATACTTTCCTCATTGCCTTGGTCCTTGCTGATTGCATGCCAACTTCAAATCTGTACCAGGGTTGGCCAGAAAACATCACTTCTGGTTTCCAGCTGGCCCTATGAACAGAGATCTCCGGTCAGTGGGGGGACCTTGGGGGGGGGGGGGGGTTGGGGTGGGTGGTGTGGTGGGGGTGGGGGGGGGGGGGTTGTTGGAAAGAGGGGAGGAGGAAAGGGGGAGGGGGAAGGAGGGGAGGGGGCAAGAGGCAAGATGGAAGGGGACAGGGCTAAGAGGGGAAGGGCAAAGAGGGGAGGGGTGCAGGGGAAGAGGGGGAAGAACGGAGGAGAAGGGGGCAAGAAGGGAGGGGAGAAGGGGAAGGGAATGAGGGGAGTTGGGGAGGGGAATAATGTAGGAGGGAGAGGGAGAGAGAGGAGGGAAACAGAAGTTGGGTGGGGGGTATGGGGGAGGGGGTGTGACCTACACACTGCATACAATAATAATCAACTGGGGTTTAGGAAAATTCTGGCTATATGTATTTTGTTGTGATCACTGCAGAAAGGCAATTAATGACAATGTTGTCAGTTGGAAACTACCAGTTGAAATTGCAAGTATGGTTCTGAGTGAAAATGATAGCTCAATGGTCAGTTCTGGGTGAAAATGAAATAGAATGATAGCCAAATGATTGCCTCTGAGTGCAAGTGATATCAAATGATGGCAAAATGATTGCAATTGAGTGCAGTTGATGTCAACACTGTTGAAAGTAAATGATGTCAAATGATATAAAAAATTGCTGGTAGGGAATATGTTGCCCCATTTTTTTTAGATACTTTATACTTCTTGGGTAATTTGAGGTAGAATGAACATTTCTCAGGTCTGAAAGTGATGGCCTTAGGACCACCTGTGAGCATGTGTGATACACAGCGAGCAACGATCTGATCGGGGGTAGTCATTATCCCACTGGAGAGCTTTGATGTGTCTTATTTCAGCATCGGTGAGCTAATGGCTCAGGCTCTATTTACGAGATTACCAATAATGGCAGTCTTATACCATGTGGAGTTGTAGGAATCTCAATGCACATATTGACCAGTTCCCTGGTGCATTCTCCATGGCAATGCCTCAACCAATCAGAGCTGACTTGCCAACCAATCAATACCCCTGTTCTCCTAAACAAAAACAGAATTACCTGGAAAAACTCAGCAGGTCTGGCAGCATCGGCAAAGGACTTGAGACTCGAAACGTCAACTCTTTTCTTCTCCGCCGATGCTGCCAGACCTGCTGAGTTTTTCCAGGTAATTCTGTTTTTGTTTTGGATTTCCAGCATCCGCAGGTTTTTTGTTTTTACCCCTGTTCTCCTGCAGCATAAATTGTTGCTCCTTTTGAAATTTGGCATTCTTTCATTTGTCCAATTGGTTGCAAGTTGGAAAGCTTCAGCAGCAATACTCAAGTTCTGTACTATCAAGTGACTATAAGGATAAATGTTAAAGTAGAGGCATTTGATAACAGGCAACCAATGTAGATCAGTGAGCACTTGGTAATAAGATGTGGTGTGAGATAGGAAACAGGCAATGGAGTTTTGAATGAACTGAGGTCAATGGAGGCAGGGAATCAGCCAGGTGAGTATTAGAATAATGATGTTAAGAAGTGAAGAGGGTTTCAGCAGAAGATGAGCTACAGGTGAAGAAGGGAGGAAAATGGGTGATTGTGGAGGTGGCAGTAGCTGGTCTTTGTAATGGAGAGGATAAGGGATAAGAAGCTGAACAAGATGCTGAATTTGCCGACAGTTGGGATCAACCTGAGGTAATAAACGGGAAGTGGGATGGAATTGGCAATAAAGGTTTGTGGTGAAGGTTGAGGTCATGGCTTCATCCCTTCCAATGTTTCTCTGGACGAAACTGTGGCCCATCCATGTCTGGACGTTGAACATGTAGTCAAACAACATAAAGGCGGCCAAGGATTCAAAAGATGTAATTGAAAGGTAGATATGGATGCCATCAGCGTTCATCAGGAAGCTGATCCCATGTCTACAGATGATATTGCCAAAGACCAAAATGTACTTATGGAAGAGCAGTCAGCCATGTATAATTCACTGGGTGACTCCAGAGATAAGAGTGCACAGTCAGGAAGAGAAGTTATTGCTGGAAATGATGTGGCAACGATTAGATAGGTAAGCAGGCAAGTGGAATGAAAGAAGTTTAGGCTCAGTAAGCAAAGGGAAGGGGACAAAGCAACAGAGGCAGATGAACAGCTTAATATTAGTGGCAAAGAAGTCTATAAGCACCTCCCACTTGTATGTTGAGGTGAAAGTAAAGGGGGGTATGGGAGAAAATTTAAGAAGATGGTTGTTAGTGGAAAAAGGAATCTGGGAGTTATACTTGATCTCCAGGATAACCCTGGGCTGTTGGGCAGATTTAACTGAGGAGAGTGAGGCCCCATTGTGTTTGATGTGGTCCAAGCATATTTTGCCAATGATGTGTTCAAGTCTGTGTTGTTTGAACTTGAGAGTGCAGTGAAGGTTTGGTTGGAGTTAGAGGCATCTAAAGTCAATGTGAGGGGATGTTTGAACAGATCAACGGCAGTGGAAGTATTGTGGCAAATGGAGGGCTTTAAAGACTAGATCGTAGGGAATTAGAATGTAGACAGCGTAGTGATTGGCCTAGGACGTTGGGCAGCTAGATAATTTCCTCTGATCCAAAGATTGATAAGAATAACTAACAGCATACTATATTAAGCTGTCACATTTTTCTATCAAGGATATTCTTCAGGTACTGAAATATTGAACTGCTATGAAGTTTGTAATCAAATTGCACTTTAATTCATCACAAAATGTTTGCATTGCATTTCACAGAGTGACTGATTGCCTTATCACAATAGGACAAAATGTATGAACATTTCAAAGCCATGTTCTAATTTTAGTATAAAACAGATGTACTTATTAATTATTTATCCAATGATAATTTTTGCTTCCCTTGAGCGTTTCCTGCTGTTTTGATAGCACTGGATCAAAATCCTGGAACTCCCTCCCTAACAGCACTGTGGGTGTACCTACACCACATGGACTGCAGCGGCTCAAGAAGGCAGCTCATCAGCGCCTTCTCAAGGGGCAATTAGGAATGGGCAATAAATGCTGGCCCAGCCGGCGACGCTCACATCCCATGAAAGAATAAAATAAAAAATCGCTCTCTCTTTTGTATTTCTGTCACTCTTCCCCCATATTTTCTCTATTGTGTGGGCTCCCCCTTCCTTTCCTCTGTCACACGCCCACTACTGATTCATGGGATAGTCAGCAACGTGCTACCAATGTAATCAACTTTTAGGGGATGTGGGGTCAACACCAGCTTTCCCCTGTTTTGGTCTAAAAATGGCTGCTCTTTGAAAAGAAATGGCAGCTGTTAGATTTTAGAGCATTAGCGTGAGCCCAGGAAATGACCGTAAACTCTGCCAGAACTTAGAGACACCTCTGAAATAAAAGAGAGAGATGAAGGTTAGATTTCGATATAAAGAGTGGGGGTGGTGAGAGCACCTGAAACTTGCTTCACAATGAGTGCACAGGTGAGATAGGTGGAAGGAACAAAGAGGATTGAGTATTATTTGACTGATGGCTCCTCCCCAGTTGCTGTTCACCACAGCCTGGACTCTGCTCTGGCCGAGGTAGCCAGCATGCTTTCTTTGAATGGGGAAGAGGATCTGCAGGCAAGCTTTTCATCCTCCTGAGTTGTTTGCAACCATCTCCTGCAAGAAAGAAGGGGGCGTGTCTTCTGAGATTTTAGGATTGTGCGTTTTATGATAGAATAGATGGCGGGCAAGTGAGGGTTAAAATAGCAATGAGTGTGAGGAGGAGGTATGAGATGTGGTGCAGTTAATACATGAAAATTAAGTGGGGGAGGGAAGCTTTGCGAATTTTTTTATTGTTTAAAAGTGGTGGAGTTGTGAGCAGAGAGTGGGAGAGCAGTATTTTTACCTTGACAGCTCTGGTGAGGTCGTTAAATGTTTTCTGGCATTGTCAGCATGTCCTGGTGCAAGGTCCTGGCATTTAAATACACTGGAGCCCCTTCCTATAGTCAACGTCTGAGAGGCTTCCAGCTACTTGATGGAAGAAGATGTGTCCTCTTTGGTCAAACACCTGCTTCGGGGCCCCCAAGGCAGCAACTGAGGGCCTTGGTGTCTCTTAGTGCTTATTTCAGTTAGCTACCTGCTGTCAGAGTACACTTTCCTTGTAAGAGATTCTGATTTTCTAAGTGGCTCTGGAGTGCCTGATATCACTTCCCCTCCCATCCTCTGACAGGCGTGCAGTTACACTGACTGCATTATTAAAATGAACAGGCAGTACAAGTATTGGATGTTGCTTGGGTCAATACTCAGGCACACACATTCTGTGCCCCCCTCCCCCTGACCCTGTGCAACAGGTTCCAGACACACAATCAGATATTAAAAACAAAAAAAACTGCGGATGCTGGAAATCCAAAACAAAAACAGAATTACCTGGAAAAACTCAGCAGGTCTGGCAGCAGCTGCGGAGAAGAAAAGAGTTGACGTTTCGAGTCCTCATGACCCTTCGACAGAACTGAGTGGATATAAGGAGTGGGGTGAAATATAAGCTGGTTTAAGGTGGGGGGGGGGTGTTTGGTGGGGGGTGGTGGGGGAGAAGTGAAGCGGGGGTGTGGTTGTAGGGACAAACAAGCAGTGATAGGAGCAGATAATCAAAAGATGTCACAGACAAAAGAACAAGAGAACACAGAGGTGTTGAAGGTGGTGATATTATCTAAACGAATGTGCTAATTAAGAATGGATGGTAGGGCACTCAAGGTACAGCTCTAGTGGGGGTGGGGTGGAAAGACTAGCAGGGCATAAAAGATTTAAAAATAATGGAAATAGGTGGGAAAAGAAAAATCTATATAAATTATTGGAAAAAACAAAAGGAAGGGGGAAGAAACAGAAAGGGGGTGGGGATGGAGGAGGGAGTTCAAGATCTAAAGTTGTTGAATTCAATATTCAGTCCGGAAGGCTGTAAAGTGCCTAGTCGGAAGATGAGGTGCTGTTCCTCCAGTTTGCGTTGGGCTTTACTGGAACAATGCAGCAAGCCAAGGACAGACATGTGGGCAAGAGAGCAGGGTGGAGTGTTAAAATGGCAAGTGACAGGGAGGTTTGGGTCATTCTTGCGGACAGACCGCAGGTGTTCTGAAAAGCGGTCGCGCAGTTTACGTTTAGTCTCTCCAATGTAGAGGAGACCGCATTGGGAGCAACGAATGCAGTAGACTAAGTTGGGGGAAATGCAAGTGAAATGCTGCTTCACTTGAAAGGAGTGTTTGGGTCCTTGGACGGTGAGGAGAGAGGAAGTGAAGGGGCAGGTGTTGCATCTTTTGCGTGGGCATGGGGTGGTGCCATAGGTGGGGGGTGAGGAGTAGGGGGTGATGGAGGAGTGGACCAGGGTGTCCCGGAGGGAATGATCCCTACGGAATGCCACCGGGGGTGGTGAAGGGAAGATGTGTTTGGTGGTGGCATCATGCTGGAGTTGGCGGAAATGGCGGAGGATGATCCTTTGAATGCGGAGGCTGGTGGGGTGATAAGTGAGGACAAGGGGGACCCTATCATGTTTCTGGGAGGGAGGAGAAGGCATGAGGATGGATGCGCGGGAGATGGGCCGGACACAGTTGAGGGCCCTGTCAACGACCGTGGGTGGAAAACCTCGGTTAAGGAAGAAGGAGGACATGTCAGAGGAACTGTTTTTGAAGGTAGCATCATCAGAACAGATGCGACGGAGGCGAAGGAACTGAGAGAACGGGATGGAGTCCTTACAGGAAGCTGGGTGTGAGGAGCTGTAGTCGAGGTAGCTGTGGGAGTCGGTAGGCTTGTAATGGATATTGGTGGACAGTCTATCCCCAGAGATTGAGACAGAGAGGTCAAGGAAGGGAAGGGAAGTGTCAGAGATGGACCACGTGAAAATGATGGAAGGGTGGAGATTGGAATCAAAATTAATAAATTTTTCCAAGTCCCGACGAGAGCATGAAGCAGCACCGAAGTAATCATCGATGTACCGGAGAAAGAGTTGTGGAAGGGGGCCGGAGTAGGACTGGAACAAGGAATGTTCCACATACCCCATAAAGAGAAAGGCATAGCTGGGGCCCACGCGGGTACCCATAGCCACACCTTTTATTTAGAGGAAGTGAGAGGAGTTGAAGGAGAATTGAAAAACTTCTGGTAATGTCCGATGAGATTCGCCACTTTTATGTGGAAAACTGACAACCTCTCATCGGTAACAATTTCTGTAGCCGGCCAAATTCTGAGCTGGACCTTTCTTGCCTCTTGGTTAAAAACAAGCAGCTACTGCTTGGACCTTTCATTTTTTTTAAAAAGCACAAGGCAAATTCCAATGGGATGTAACGAGGAGCAGATTTTTTTTGAACATTTACATCCGATTCTTGTGGATTGTATATGAGAAGCACGAGAGCATGTCTCATTTCAAATAGATAATAATTCGACAATCAAGTTTTATTATTCTAAACTGAGTCATATGACTAGGTAGCACACTTGCCTTTGGGTCAGGAAGTTGTGGGATCAAGTCCCACTCCAGGGGCAGAATATTGAGGTCAGTGAGCGAGGTGGGGCCACTCGCCAACGCATAAAGTAACGTGGGATGATGTCGGGCGGAACTCCCGACGTCACCCTGTGTCAATTCAGTTTTCAGGTTGGCGGGGGCGCAGCCGAATCAGCTGTGCACTCACCGACCTGTCAACGGCCAATTGAGGCCATTTAAAAACTAATTGAGCTAGTTAAAGGACCTGCCCGTCCAACCTTAAGGTTAACGTGCAGGCCGGGAACCCTGGCGGGCTTCAGAAAAAACATCAAACCCCATCCATGGGCAGGACAAGCTTTCATGTCGGGTTTTAAAAATGGTACTACTTTGAAGAAGAGCAGGGGAGTTCTCTCTGGTGTCCCGGTCAATATTTATCCCTCAATAAATATCATTAAAACCTTGCTGTTCATGGGAGCTTGCTGTGTGCAAAATTGGCTGCCACATTTTCTATATTGCAACTGTGGCTGCACATCAAAAGTGCTTAATTGGCACTTTGAGAGGTTCAATAGTCATAAAAGGTGTTACATGATTACAAGTGCTTTTTCTTTTTACTTCTGCTATTAACAAATCATTCAATAGGAAACTGGAGAGTGCAGGTTTCCATTTCTGAAGAATTAACACAAACTTTGAAGTAACAAGATTGCTGAATTACCAATGGCTCTGGGTATATCTATAGATGTATCAACTGTATCATGGGGCCATATTTAATGCTTCTCCCCAGTGGCGCGTTTGGAAGCTGGTGGTTGGGGGGGAGGTGGGCGGTGGAAATGTGCCCCATGTAATCCTTCAGGCAAGAAGGTGTGGGATGGAGATCTCACTGTCTTTCTGCCTCCCTCCAAATAAGCTTGGAGAGGCTGGACTGCTTCTACATGGCCTTCCCGCCCAGAGCCCCAATTGAGGCTGCTATAATGGGCTGCTTAAGGTCCTGATGCCACTGTCGCTGCTATTCTACCATTTGGGAGGCTGCCAATGAACGCTACTGGGGGCACATAGAGTCCTTCATTTTCAGGAACTCTGTGCCTGATTGAGGGACCCTGCGTTGGGATTGGGGGGGGGTGCTGGGTGCTGGGTGCTGGGTGCGCAGGAAGACAACATCGTGCCTTTACTGTTGACCCCCCCCCCCCGCCTCAGCCGGTCAGTGCCTCCTCCCTGGGAACCCCATCTTGCCCCACTTACCTGTCGCTGGAAAGTCCATTGCCAGTGCTCTGGGTGGGCCTCAGTGCATTACTGGCACTGGCCACTGCTTCCAGTGGCACTGCCGGCACTGCAGAACTGCCAGCCTCCGATTGGTTGGCAGCTCTCAGGGGTGGTACATCCGCCCCAGATGTGGCAGTGCAGCAATTAAATGACCCCTGGGGAGCCAGGAGCCCGAGGTGGCATGAGTCCGGTTGCCAATTAGAAACTTTATCCTATTGAGGCTCCCGGTGATCGTGTTGACTGGGATGCAATCAGATTTAGTAGTGGGTGTTGCTTCCCCCCTACCCCCCCACCCCCACACCCCAGTGCCCACATTAAATTCCACCCACAATGTCATGTTTTGACGAGCTGTCCAATTATGACATCAGTAAAAGTGAACCAGGAATAAGTGAACAAAAATAGACGATTTGCATAGTTTTTTTCAATCTATTCCCTTCTTAGTCATAAACTGCTTCTTTATTAACACCTTTTAGTTTGGATTCTGGGAAACACCAGTATCAAAGGGTTTTTACAGTAGTAAAGCTGCTCCCACACCCCGGTGGCAGACTCAGCTGTTTTATCAATATTAGAACGCCTCAGGCTCAAATCACTTGCATTTTAACACCATGAGTAAAATGCCCTAGATCAACATTGTCTGTAAAGGTGTCAGATACCTTAGGATTGTGTGACATGAAGTCCTTCCTATGTGGTCAGAATCTGTCACAGGCCTTAAGCATGTAATAGTGCGAATGATTGCTTATTGCTGCTTGTGCTCACAGTATCACAGTATCTTTACAGTGCAGAAGGAGGCCATTCGGCCCATCAAGTCTGCACTGGCTCTCTGAAAGAGAATTCCACCTAGTCCCACTCCCCTGCCTTATCCCTGTAACCTTGCACATTCTGTCTTTTCAGGTAGTAGTCCAATTCCCTTTTGAACAACCAAACCTGCTTCCACCTCCCTTTCAGGGGTTTGTTCCAGATTTGAACCTCCCTCTGGATGAAAAGATTTTTCCTCACATTCACAATTACTCCTTTTGTCAATTATTTTGAATCCGTGCCCTCTAGTTCCTGATGTTCTCTTGAATGGGAACAGTTTCTCACCAGACCCCCTCAGGATCTTGAATACCTTTATCAAGTCTCCTCTCAGCCTTCTTTTCTAAGGAAACGAGTCTCAACCTCTCCAATCTATCCTCATAGCTATAGTTCTTTATCCCTGGAATCATTCTTGTGAATATCCTCTGTACTCCCTCCAATGCCTTCACATCCTTCCTCAAGTATGGTGACCAGAACTGGGCACAGTACTCCAGATGAGGCCTAACTAATTTCTTATACAAGTTCAGTATGACCTCCTTACTCTTGATCTCAATGCCCCTATTAATAAAGCCTAAGATACTATATGCTTTATTAACTGCTGTCTCAACATGCCCTGCCATCTTCAATGATGTATGTACGTATACACCGAGGTTCCTCTGTTCCCACACCTCCTTTAGAGGCTTTCCCTTCATTTTATATTGTCTCACCATATCTTTCCTCCCAAAATGAATCACCTCACACTTCTCTGCATTAAATGCCATTTGCCACATGTCTGCCCAATACATCAACATGTCCAGTTCCTTTTGAAGTCCAAGACTATCCCCATCACTGCTGACAACATTTCCAATCTTTATATCATCTGCAAATTTTGAAATCATGCCCTGCACATCATAGCATCGTCTAGGTCATTAATATATATCAGGGAGAGCAAGGGTCCCAACACTGACCCCTGGGGAACTCCACTACAAACTTTTCTCCAATCTGAAAAATAACCATTTATCAATACTATGTTTCCTGTTGCTCAGCCAATTTCTTATCCAAGTGCCCACATTCCTGTTTATTCCATGATAAAATTTTGCTCACAAGTCTGTTGTGTGGCACTGTATCAAATGCCTTTTGAAAATCCATATACACCACATCAACAACTTTCCTTTATCAACCTTCTCTGTTACCTCCTCAAAAAATTCAAGCAAGTTAGTTAAACATGATTTTCTCTTGATGAATCCATGCTGGCTTTCCTTAATTATCCTGCACGTGTCTAAGTGATTATTGATTTTATCCCACACTATAGTTCCCAGGACTTTCCCTACCACTGAGGTCAAACTGACTGGTCTGTAATTGCCGGCTTTATCCTTGCACCCCTTTTTGAACAAGGGTGTAACAGTTGCAATTCTCCAGTCCTCTGGGACCACCCCAGTGTCTAAGGATGACTGAAAGATTATCACTAGTGCCTCTGCAATTTCCACTTTCACTTCCATAAGAACCTGAGAAGGTGATAGGTTCTAGATAAAGTTAAGAAATTGCAGTTACAACCCTTTTAGTTTTTGACACAGTAGAATGGTTTGGTGCTGTACAAAAGACGAACCAACCACATGAAAATTTTAAATTCAGGCCAATTAAATCTGGATGAAATCAACTGAATCAGAGAATCAAAAAATATTATGAGATATTTTAAGGTTTTGGTTAATCCCTAAGCTGAGAGCGCTATGAGTGTCACATTCCTGAGAAATTGTGCATAATTAATGCTTATTGCTGTAATTAATTACACTCAGGACTACAACACATATTTATTTTTGACTGCCCAAAGATAAGTGAGCTAAGAGTACTTTTGAGGTGAAATCCTCATCTGAAACTATGTTAAGATTCTTTTTAGAACTAAGATAAAAGCTAATATTTGAGATCATGACATTTAGTCCTCTCAAGTTACCGTTAATGGGATTCAGCACTTGTTCTCACGGCATCTGTTTTTAATAGCTTAGTCATTTGTCAATGCAAGGAATATTTACGCTAAAGGATTAGCATACTGCTCACTTCTTTATTCAGTCTTATGAGGTTCACTGTGGCTACTCACTATCAGCGGGAAACTGTTCATTTTTTGCATACGTGTTTGCATAAAGTCAGAGGATAATTGGATTGTTTGTTTTGTGCTTCATAATTAATTAGTGGATCAGACCTCTATTTACCCTGCCAAGAACATTATCCAAGCCTACGGTTTAGATCTAGCCTAACATGTGAGTGATGCAAACTCCTTGCTCTAAACATAGCCTCTCCAAAGAATCATCAAGTGATGGTGTTCATGTTTCAAAAAGTAAGCAACAGTTAGCTGCAAGATCAGCTTACAGCCAATTTACTAAGTTCAGAACACAAACTAATTATATCTTTGGGTCTGTCACATTAACAAAATCAAATTAAAGCACAGTTTTGAAATGTGTTCGTCTCACCCATATAGTGTTAGCGAATCTCTTGCGATAGTACCTGAGGTTGTGTTTGCCTCCAATGCCCTCTGAATTTCTAGTTCTGGGATGGCAGGATGAGGAGGGATTGGGTCGACTGGAGTTTTGAAAAGGGAGACAGGATCTCATTGAAATGTATAAAATTCTGACAGGGCTGGACAGCCTGGATACAGAGATGATGTTTCCTCTGGCTGGGGTGGGGGGCGGGGGGGGGTGGTGTGGTGGCGGGTATAGAACAAGGGGTCACAGGCTCAGGATATGGGTTACACCATTTAGGACTAAGATGAGGAGAAACTTCTTCACTTAGGGGGTGGTGAACCTGTGGAATTCTCTACCGCAGAAGGCGGTGGAGGCCAAGTCACTGGATATAGTTAGGAAGCAAATGGATTTCTAGACTCTAAAGGTGTCCAGGGGTTTGGGGAGAGAGTGGGAGTAAGGCATTGAGTGGATCAGCCATGGTGATATTGAATGGTGGAGCAGGCTCGAAGGGCCGAATGGCCTACTCCTGCTCCTATAGTCTATGTTTCTATGTTGCCTTCTTCTCCCAGGTTGGCAACTTGGATAAATTTTGGACAAAATGCTGCACAACCAGTTTGACTGACAAAAAGAGAGCTGCACTGACTGTGACCTACCAACTAATGCACTGGTATCTGGGAGTGAATTCAGTCATAACATCATAACACTTTAACTTAGCCAAGAAAATGCAGGCAACGAGAGCATCAAAAGATTTCAGTGCAGAGTCAACACATTTTTAATGAAAATAGTGTTTGACCAATTTCTTTGAGTTATTTAAGGCTGTAACGAGCAGGGTAGTAAAGGGGAATCAGTGGTTTATTTTGATTTTTAGAAGGTGCAATACATGAGGGCTGTTACACATAAGTTTAGGGCCCGAGAGGCAGTCATTGACTCCATAGACCTCTCCCTTGTACATTCACCTGGACATCCTCCCCTTATTCCCTCCTCCACCCTTACTCCTTCCTACCTTCCCCTCTCCGAACTCTCTCCTGCCCCTGGACACCTTCCTCTCTCCGAACCCCCTCCCTTACACCTACCTCCCCAAATGCAGCATTCTCCCCTGTTACACCCTCCTCCCACCCCGTATTACCTCCTGACACCTCCGATCTCCCTTCCTAACCTCAACCCCTGACAATTTTGTCCCCCCCCCAACCTCACTAACCCCCTCCCAAACACCTTCATCACCCTCCCCAGTCTCACCCCCACCCCGGACACCTCATCACTCTCCCCAGTCTCACCACCCCCCCAAACTGACACCTTCATCCTCCACATCCCCCCCTCCCCCAGTACACCTTCTTCTCCCACTCACAGCTGGACCTTCCTCCCCTCCCCCCTCGCCGATCATCCATTGCAGCCTCTGGCCACGACCGTGATGTTCCGATGCAGGCCCGAAGCATCAACGGAGACCTCCCACCTTCTGAGAGCTGCTGCTATGCGGCACAGCCGTGTCCATGAGGATCCACCCAGCATGCGATGCACGCGTTCCTCTAGGTAGCTGTCAGGCATCTTCTGCCCTTCGGATGTCCGCGATCTGAGCAGGGCCCTAACGGGAAGGCCCGACTTCTGCACGTCTCACTTGTACAGACGTGTCCTGGGCCGGTATGTGTTGCCGTGGGTGTAATGGTAAATCTGGCATGGGGGTGGGGGTGGGGGGGTAGCGATTCCAGTCGGGCCTTACTTTGTGTTCCATTAGCGAGATGCCAAGCTGGCTAACGCCGGCCTCCAGTGGGATTCCATCACCATCGGATGACCCCGCTGTGATTTCACACCAGGTGTGACACCGATTTCTGCCCCTCATGCCGAATTGTACCCTGTCACCCGCCCTGTCACCTGCCCTGTTACCCGCCCTGTCACCCACCCTGTTGGCATGCACTAAATCAAGTGGACTGCTGTGACCTGAATGATTGTTGTTACAGATGCACCAATTCAGACACGTGGTGAGCATTCTATTACGCTTCTGATCGGAGCCTTATAGGTGGAGAGCTTTATTGCAGAGTACTCAGAGTTTTGTCGTATTGTACCACTGATCCAGTTAAACACCTGCTTAATAGTGACATGCAGAACGTTGATGTTGAATGACTGGAGCGTTCTTTGTTGGAGATGGTAAGACAATTAGCAGAACAACCAGAGGAGAATTATTATGATCTGGAATGTGTTGCCTGAAAGGGTGGTGGAAGCCAATTCAGCAGTAACTTTCGAAAGAAAGTTAGATATATATTTGAAAAAGAAAAGAAATGCAGTGCAATGGGGAAAGAGCAGGGGTGCGGGTAAGTGGATCATCCTTTCAAAAACTGGCATAGGTGTGATGGGCCGAATAGCCTCCTCCTGTTCTGTTTGATTCTATGGTTGTTGCTGAGCACTCAAGTGGCACTTATGTTACCTGTCACTTGTCAAAGACTGGATAAGGTCCAGGGCCAGTGGCAGGCGAGCATAGACTTCCTCATTATTGGAGGAGCTGTAAATGAAGATTCAGTACTTTATTATCATACCCGTATCAGTTACGGACCCACTCCTGACCTTATGATGATGGGAAGCTCATTAACAATGTTGCAAAGGACAGTGTTTCCATGAATTTCTGCAGCAATGCTCTTGGGATTGATGGCCTGGCTGACAACAAGCATCATTGTATACCTTTGTGTTGGTTATGACTAGCCACTGGACCCCCTCTGAGCTCAGTATATCTTGGGATCCTTGGCATTAAGCTCAGTTGAATGCTGCCTTGATATTCAGAGGCATTACCCTTATCTCTCCTCTGGCATTCAGCTCTAGTGTCCGTGTCACTGTGAAACCTGTTATAAAGTCGAGTGTGGAGTGGTTCAGGCAGACGACAAACTGAGAGCCAGCAAGCAATTTATCGATGAGTAGGTGGTGCTTGACACCTACGATTGACAATTAGAAGGAGGTTTGTGAGAATTTAACTCTTTGAAAGGTACCCTGAGTTAAAATTAGAATGTTACTTGAAAGTTATCACCATCCAATCAGTCAGTCAGGTCAGGGTTTAAGCAGCGGCATGATGAGTTTTAATCAGAGTTTATGACAGGATAGTTACACAGCAAAACCAAATGACCCCGAAATGCAATGAGTGCTGGTCCACTTTGGGCAGAACTGCTGGCATGCATGAACAGCTCTTTCTTTTCATCTGTTATGACCATGACAAAGGCATTCCCTTAAAGTGGTCCGTGAGCTAAGAATTTGTGTGTGGGTTTATCCGTAGCCTCCTTTTAATTTACGAATAGTTCAACTTAAAAATAACCAGGAGACAAATTTTAGCCTTAAATAAGATAAAGGTTAGTTTATTACAAAACTACTGCTGCAAATTGCTTAAGGTAAAGGTGATAAAGTTATTAAGTAAAATACAGATGCAAAGATTAAAATGCAGATAAAAAAAAAGAGATACTTAACGATGAGATTCCAAATCAGCCTCTGAGATATTGTGGCAGGTCCGTTATTTGAGTTCCTTCTTTCCAAGGCAAAGGGTTTGAAATTTGAAGTTCGGTTTAGCTGATGTGATGGCTTCTGTAGTTGAAAAGTTGGAGTTTGCCTTTGTAGGTTAAATCAAGATGCAGAACAGGCCTTGGGAGTGAATGAAATTCTTGCGTTTTCACTTTTATGGTGGCTCTTGGCGGTCTGATTTAGTACAGCAGTCCGATAGCTGTTCCTGGAAACTTTCCTCTGTCCCGCCTTGTTGAGAATCAGTTTCTGTTTCCAGGTGTCCCTCTCACGATGCTCAAGATAGTTCTCTCTTTGGACAGATTCCAAACTTTTCTTATAGTGTGAAATCTAAAGGTGGCTTCTCCCAAGATTCTTTCATTAAGGGTTGGTTTTAGTAGTGTGCCGGGCCATGAGGTTACAGATTGCGGTTGAGTACAATTATGCTGCTTCTGATGGTCCATAGTTACTTCTGAAGGTACCTTTGGTATCTCTGAAAGATACTCCAGTCAAACCTTCCTGAGGGGCTGCAGAAGTCAAGAAGACCTGAACACCGAGAGGAGAAGAGAAGTTAGTTGTTTTTGTCCTGAAAGAAGACCAGCAAATGGAAGGATCTCTTTTAGACTTGTGGGACATTCATTGAATAATGTCCTTTGTGATCCATCTTGAGATAAGCAGTTTGATGAGGTTTTGGAACCAATAAAGGAAGCTACCAAGTTGTCTGTCCGTACGTCCCTTTTCTGCACAAATGTTTTTCAAAAGTTGGTTTTTCAGCAAACGTCCTTTTCAAACAGTTGTCCTTAAAAATCTATAAGATCATAGCTAAGTGCCACCTTCTCTTCTCTTGGTGTTCAGGTCTTCTTGACTTCTGCAACCCCTCAGAAAGGTTTAACAGGGGTACCTTACAGAGGTACCTTCAGAGGTAACTGTGGGCCATCAGCAACAACAGAATTGTACTCAACCACAATCTGTATCCTCATGGCCCAGCATATCCCCCACTCTACTATTACCACCAAGCCAGGGGATCAACCCTGGTTCAATGAAGGGTGCAGGAGGGCATGCCAGGAGCAACACAAGGCAGACCTAAAAATGAGGCCTCAACCTTGTGAAGCAATAACACTGGGCTACTTGCATGCCAAACAGCGTAAGCAGCAAGTGATAAACAGAGCTAAGCAATCCCACAACCAATGGATCAGATCTAAGCTCTGCAGTCCTGCCACATCCAGTCGTCAATGGCAGTGGACAATAAAACAATTCAGAACACTGGAGGAGGCTCCATAAATATCCCCAACCTCAATGATGGGAGAGTCCAGAATGCAAAAGATAAGGCTGAAACATTTGCAAGAATCTTCAGCCAGAATGCAAAGTGGATGATCCATCTCGGCCTCCTACTGAGGCCCCCAGCATCACAGATGCCAGTTTTCAGCCAATTTGATTCACTCCATGTGAGATCAAGAAACGGCTAAAGGCACTGGATACTGCAAAGGCTATGGGCCCTGACAATATTCCGGCAATAGTACTGAAAACTTATGCTCCAGAGCTTGCCACGCCCCTGGTCAAGCTGTTCCAATACAGCTACAACATTGGCATCTACTCAGCAATGTGGAAAATTACCCAGGTATGTCTCACTCAAAAAAAGCAGGACAAATCCAACCCGATCAATTATCACCCCATCAGTCTACTCTCCATCATCAGTAAAGTGATAAAGTGATGGAAAGGGTTGTCAACGATGCTATCAAGCAGCATTTGCTTAGCAATAACCTACTCAATAATGCTCAGTTTGGATTCTGCCAGGGCCACTCAGCTCCTGACCTCATGACAGCCTTGGTTCAAACATTGACAAAACAGATGAACTCCAGAGGTGAGGTGAGAATGACTGCTCTGGACATCAAGGCAGCATTTGACCAAGTTTGGCATCAAGGAGCCCTAGAAAAACTGATGTCAATGGGAATCAGGGGAAAAACTCTCCGCTGGTTGGGTCATACCCAGCACACAGGAAGATGGTTGTGGTTGTTGGAAGTCAATCATCTCAGCTCCAGGACATCACTGCAGGAGTTCCTCAGGGTAGTGTCCTCGGCCCAACCATCTTCAGCTGCTTCATCAATGACCTTCCTTCCATCATAAGGTCAGAATTGGGGATGTTCAGTGATGATTATACAATGTTCAGTCAGCACCATTCGCGACACATCAGATAGTGAAGCAGTCCGTTTCCAAATGCAGCAAGACCTGGATAATATCCAGGCTTGGGCTGTCAAGTGGCAAGTAACATTCATGCCATTCAAGTGCCAGGCAATGACCATCCCCAGCAAGAGAGAGTCCAACCATCGCAGCTTGACATTCAATGGCATTACCATCGCTGAATCCCCCACTATCAACATCCTGGGGGTTACCATTGACCAGAAACTGAACTGGACTTGTTATATAAATACTGGCTGCAAGACCAGTTCAGAGGCTAGAATGCTGTGGCGAGTAACTCATCTCCTGACTCCCCAAAGCCTGTCCACCATCTATGAGGCACAAGTCAGGAGTGAGATGGAATAATCTCCACTGGATGAGTACAGCTCCAATAACGCTTGAGCATCTCGACACCATCCAGGATAAAGCAGCCCACTTGATTGGCACCCATCACAAACATTCACTCCCTCCACCACTGTCGCACAGTAGCAGCAATGTGTACCATTTACAAGATGCACTGCAGCAACTCACCAATGGTGTCCTTTTTCTAAACTCGGGGTTGATGTCGTTCACCTGCCATTACCTTTTTGTCCTTTGCACGTACCGTACGGCCTTAATTCTCCCTCATCACCTTGCACGCTGTCCTTCCCAGACGAGTTCCATCCTCCCATAACATTCCCTCTCTGGTATCACACGAAAGGTGGGATTATCTGGCCCCACTTGTCGCTGGGATCGTCCATTCTCGCCGAAAGTCAGTGAACTTTTGGCTGGGCTGCCGAATCTCCCACGGTGTGTCCCACCATGACAGGTCCGGAAAATCCCAGCCTAACACACCAGTAGGCTTCATTTCACTATCAGTTATTTATGGCTAAGCCTGATCATGAGGTCTGTTGATAAACATCCACAATGGCCAGCATTTAGTGTAGCTGTTTTAACTCCTTATCAAGGAGTTAAAACCAGGCTCTTACTCTAATGCCCCACATACTATGGGATGTATGCACTTTAGCAAACATCTTAATTAAACACGGTGAAATGAAAAGCCCAACATAGCTTCATACAACTTGTTATCTCATCCAACTATAGGTTTTTGTTCAAACTAGCCAACTTTATCTAAGAATACTGATTTCTGGAGCCTGATTCTTGTGACAGTGAAACCTTCAGCAATCTTCATCAAAAATGAACTTAAAAACCGAACCCATCCCTTTCCCTATTTCAAACTAATTTTATACATTGGTATATTCACACCCTATTCCTAATTTGTGACTATTTCTAATTTATGCCAGAGTGACTGGGTTAGATTTGTTTGTTTTTTTGTGGATTGTACACACCTGGCAACTTACTGTGTTGTTTGGTAGATGCCAGTATTGTAGTTTTACTGGAAGAACTTGGCAGGGAGTCGGCTGGTCCGGGGCACAAACCTTCAGCACCACAGTTAGATATTGCCAGGGCCCATAGCCTTCACTGTGGTGAGTTCACTCAGCTACTTCTCAAGGTCACAATGAATGAACTGCACTGACTCTATATCGGTATCTATGATGGCAGGGTCCTCAGGAGGAGGTTGGGTGCGATCACCCACTTGGCACATTTGATTGAAGCTGCTTCCAAACATTGTAGCCTCAGTGCACGTGTTGGACTCCACTAAGGTTAGGATTGAGATTCTCAGAGTTGCTTGGTTGTCCACCACCATTTGTGACTGAATGTGATAAGGCTATAGAGCTTTGCTGTGATCTGTTAGTTGGACGACTGCTTAACGCTGCCCGTTGCCTGCTGCCCTTTATATTTAGCAGGCAGGGTATGCTTGTGTTGGAACTTCATTAGGTTGGTGCCTAATTCCAAGTTACTTCTGATTCAGAGACATCACAGAAAGCAGGAACAAATAAAAGAGAGCTTTATATTTCATTAGTTCAGGACATCCCAGAGTACTTTACAGCCAAAGATGTATCTCTGAAGTGTAACCACTGTTTAAAAATTAGGGAAACGTGGCAACCAATTTGCACACACATTATTGCCTCCCAAAGAGCAATGGGATATATAAATCAGATAATCAGTTTTTAATGATGATGAGGGCGATGGATAAATGTTGGCTGAGCCACTGGAAAAGCTCCCCTGCACTAAGCCAAGGCTAAAACTTGATAGAAATAGTATGATGCTTAAAATTGTTTCTCTCTATGGTTATATCAAGTGGGACCCCTTTAAATACCTGCAGCAGTGCTTTAAGTGACTTGCTCTGTGCCTTCAAACTCTCACAGCTAAAGCCTTTTTAGGCAGCAGCTCATCCTTAATAAGCAATTCGACGAAAATCTGGGAAATTCTGATTTTTTTTATCCTTTCATGGGATGTGGGTGTCGCTGGCTGGGCCAGCATTTATGGCCCATCTCTAATTGCCCTTGAGAAGGTGGTGGTGAGCTGCCATCTTGAACTGCTGCAGTCCATGTGGTGTAGGTATACCCACAGTGCTGTTAGGAAGGGAGTTCCAGGATTTTGACCCAGTGACAGTGAAGGAACGGTGATATATTTCCAAGTCAGGAGGGTGAGTGGCTTGGAGGGGAACTTCCAGGCGGTGATGTTCCCATCTATCTGCTGCCCTCATCCTTTAAGATGGTAGTAGTTGTGCATTTGGAAGGTGCTGTCTAAGCGGCCTTGGTGAATTCCTGCAGTGCATCTTGTAGGTGGTACACATGCTGCTATAGTGCATTGCTGATGGAGGGAGTGAATGTTTATGGATGGAGTGCCAAACAAGCACGCCATTTGTCTTGGATTGTGTCAAGCTTCTTGAGTGTTGTTGGAGCTGCACACATCCAGGCAAGTGGAGAGTATTCCATCACACTCCTGACTTGTGTAGCGTGCATGTTACTTGCCACTAGTCAGCCTAAGCCTGGATACTGTCCAGGTCTTGCTGCATTTGGACATGGACCGCTTCAGTATCTGAGGAGTTGCGAATGGCGCTGAACATTGTGCAATCATCAATGAACATCCCCACATCTGACCTTCTGATGGAAGGAAGGTCATTGATGAAGCAGCTGAAGATGATTGGGCCTAGGACACTACCCTGAGGAACTCCTGCAGTGATGTCCTGGAGCTGAAATGACTGACCTCCAACAACCACAACCATCTTCCTTTGTGCTGGGTATGACTCCAACCAGCAGAGAGTTTTTCCCCTGATTCCCATTGACTCCAGTTTTGCTTGGGCTCTTTGATGCCACACTATGTCAAGTGTAGCCTTGATGTCAAAGGCAGTCATTCCCACCTCAGGAGATCACCTGTTTTGTCAGAGTTTGAGCCAAGGCTGTAATGAGGTCAAGCCCTAGCAAAATCAAAACTGAGCGTCAGTGAGCAGGTTATTGCGAAGCAAGTGCCGCTTGATAGCACTGTTGATGACACCTTCCATCGCTTTACATTGAGTAGACTGATGGGGCGGTAATTGGCGAAGCTGAATTTGTCACACTTTTTCTGTACAGAACACACCTGGGCAATTTTCCACATTGCCAGGTAGTTGCCAGTGTTGTATCTGTACTGGGACAGCTTGGCTAGGGGCACAGCAAGTTCTGGAGCACAAGTCTTCAGTACTATTGCTGGAATGTTGTCAGGGCCCACAGCCTTTGCAGTATCCAGTGGCTTCAGTTGTTTCTTGATATCAAGTGGAGTGAATTGAATTGGCTGAAGATCGGCACCTGTAGTGCTGGGGACCTCCGGAGGAGGCCGAGATGGACCATTCACTTGGCACTTCTGGCTGAAGATTGTAGCGAATGCTTCAACCTTATCTTTTGCACTGATGTGCTAGGCTGCCCCATCATTAAGGATGGAGATATTCGTGGAGCCTCCTCTTCCATTGAGTTGATTAATTATTCACCACCATTCACGACTGGGTGTGGCAGGACTGCAGAGCTTAAATCTGATCCGTTGGTTGTGGGGTCACTTAGCTCTGTCTATTGCATACTGCTTATGCTGTTTGGCACACAAGTAGTCTTGATGGAGATACCCATGCTGTCCAATATCATTAAAATCAGATTTTCTGATTATTTATCTCGTTGTTGTTTGTGGGACATTGTCCAAGGTGATAGTTTCTTCCTGTGCGATAACTGCATAGGTAACACACACACAAACAGGAATTTCTATAATAATGATTGATATCAGACAGCAAGTGCAAGATCAAAATTCAAATAATTTCAGATAGGAGCAAAGCAACAGGAGGAGGTCATTTATCCCTTCAAGCCTGTTTCACCATTCAACGAGACCATGGCTGCACTGCAGCCTAAATCCGTATACCCACCTTTGCCCAAATCCCTTACCTTTGATTAACAAAAATCTAACAATCTCAGGTTTAAAATTAACAATTGATCCAAGCAATAGTTGTCATTTGCAGTAATAGTTCCAAACTTCTATCACTCTTTGCATGTAAAAGTGTTTCCTAATTTGAATAATGGTGAAACAGTTAGAAATTTCAAGTGTCTTGGTACACAAAATCCTTGATTGCATTATTGTTCTAAGTAGTGTTAATATGGCATAAAAAATGAGGCCTGTAGGTTTGATATAGGGATTCAGTGCTATAAATATTGCCAAAGAAAAATGAATGATTATGAGGTTTTACAAGGAGGTTTTATTTATAAAAAAAGACAACATTTCCTTTAATTACATCAATGTTTTGTTTATTGTACAACACAAATAAATACTAAGTTTATTGTTGCTAAGTCAGTAATAACAACAATAATTACCACTTGCATTTGCACTGAAATGTGGCGTTTTATTCAAATATTGATAAATTACTGGTTTAACAATCCAGCTGTCAGCTAATAGAATATTGAGATAGTTAGCCAGAAAACTGGAGCACAGGATTACACAGATTATGCTAAGACATTTTAGTCGCTGTGTTACAAAGTAGATATGCATGCATTATGGAGGTTGCTGGGAAGAACAGGAATGATGCCAAGTGTAAAGACGGTTATTGAAGTTAAAGTTCTTTACTCTGGAAATAAATCATTTAGGTATATAAAATGTTAAGTGGCATAAATAAAGTAAACCCAGAATATTTTGAAAGAAAGCTTTGTTGAGTGCTTGGATCACATTGTGGATGGCAGACGTATAGTAGAAGATGGTCTGGCAAATACTCAGCAGTCTCACCAATGATACACGTTTTGAAACTCTCATTAAAAATTATATCAGTACTCAAAAGGAGAAGAATTTACCCACTTTCATGAAGCATTCAAATGTTAATTTACAAAAATATAGAAAGAACTTTTAATTCTGAAATTAACAAAGCCAAAGAAATCGATATACAATGAGGTTGCCTGCTTCATTCACCAAGTTCTGGTTTGATCAGTTAGTGCAAATGTATTAACTCTTCATCTACTGCAGTGTGGTTTCTTAACTGCCAATTGCAATTGCAAAGCAACAGAATGGCATATTTCCCAAATGGGAATGGTTTCCATCAGTGCCCTGTCTCACAGGCATATTATCTATTACTGAGCATATTCCCCCCTGGCTAGTTTATTTTTGGTTAGCGTTTAAGAAGCATACTTTAGATAGTTGAAGAATTACATCGGCTCACAGGACACTGGTGACTTTTCTTTCTGGTCCTATGGTATTTCAAAGAAAATTAAATATTAGCTTTCCCGTTCATATAAACAATGCCAAAGGTATTCAATCATTATTGATACGGCAGTATCACATCAGGTTGTTAAACTATTATAAAATTTATATTGACACTTTATCTGGAGTTTAAGTTTTTTTATCCCCTCAGCTCTTGTTCCTGCTATTAACCTGTCATTGCAACTGATTTTTTACCTTTAGTTTGAAGTCCAGCATTTTTTGCATTACCTAATTACTTACAGCATACGAAACTATAAGTATCTTGTTTATTGAAGTTTAAGTTCTTTACTCTGGAAATAAATCATTAAGGTATGTAAAATGTTAAGTGGCATAAATAAAGTAAACCCAGAATATTTTGAAGATATTATGAAGATAATATTATGAAGATAAATTCATTCTAAACCATCACTGGGAATATGCCCAATCAATTTATTTAGATTCATTATTACTGTCTGAGTTAAAACCATGGTCACAACCATGAACCCTTTTAAAATCAAACGTTTAGAAAGAAATATAGTTATCCTTTACGTCCCATTATTTTTTTCTTACTAAAATCTTCCCTTTCAACAGTGAATGTAATTCTCATTTTTAGTGCTCTTGTTGGAAACATAAGAAGTTCACCTGGGTATAACACTTTCATGTAGTGTTATTCTTCTACTCAGCAAATGCATGTCTATAAAAGATAGCCTAAATCAAGCGATGGGAGGTGGTGGTGACAAAATACCTGCGACTCAGGGTAATGCTTGGGGGACCTGGGTTCAAATCCCACCACAGTAGGTAGTGAAGCTTAAATTCATTTAAAAAACTGGAATTAAAAGCCCCATGATGATTATGAAACCATTGCCATTCATTGTAACCACCCACCTGAGTCACTAATGTCCTTTTACAAAGGAAATCTCCTGGTCTGGCCTACATGTGACAATGCAGTTGACTCTTAAATGCCCTCTGAGCAAGGAATGGGCAATAAATACTGCCCTAGCCAGTGATGCCCATGAATGAATATTTAAAATATTGTGGGATCGACCATCACAGTTTTGTAACTCACAACTCTAAAACTAATTTGAGAAATTGGGCACTTTTTCCCCTCTTGATTCTCGGTGAACTAAATTAGTCCACAACAACGATGTGCAGTTGCCATTTATTTATTGGTTTTTCACAGAATCGTTGAAAAACGTAAAGGGAGGCTTACAGGGAAAAAACTTAAACACAATTATTTCAGAAGAGCAGTGGAAAGCAACCTGCTTTACTTCTTCTGTGACATCTATTGGAGCTGGGTCCAGAGTGGTAATGGAAAAATAGTGCAATTTTACTTGCACGAAATGTTGTGTTTTAGTGGTTTTCCATGTTGAATTTTAATTGTGAGGCAGCTGTGGTTAATGGGAATTGTTTTTTTTTATTAACAGTGGCTTTATTTATTAGATGAAAGAAAATTCTGATAGGTCATGGGCCACATGTGCCATGGAACTAATGAATGGTGCCTTAAAACCTATTTTTCACATTAGATGGATAGATACTACAGATATGAAAATCAGATGGGTTCTATAATACCCATGTGAACTCCTTAGGTTACCACCAAGACCATAAAAATGAAAATTACATTCACTGTTGAAAGGGAAGATTTTAGGAAGGGAAAAAAATCAATGGGAAACAAAGGATAAGCATACTTTAACTATCAGCATCCTTCAATATTACCATATCGGGAAAGGAGTGAAACATGAATAGGAAAAGACATAGGTCATTATTAATCAAAATCCTCTTAATTTTACCACATAAGATCCTTGTCAAACCCTGAATGAATTAGTTTAGCAATTATCTCCCCTATGGATATCCTGTTGACATGGCATCAATCAGTGGTAGCAGTTGGCTGGATAGATATGGTCTGGAATTTTCTCAGTCATAAAGAATTATATGCTGGAAAAACTCAGCAGGTCTGGCAGCATCGGCGGAGAAGAAAAGAGTTGACGTTTCGAGTCCTCAACTCTTTTCTTCTCCGCCGAGGCTGCCAGACCTGCTGAGTTTTTCCAGGTAATTCTGATTTTGTTTTTGTTTTGGATTTCCAGCATCCGCAGTTTTTTTGTTTTTATCTCTAGAAATATATGCTGTCTCTTACTAATCATACAGACTTTCACTTGTGAAGGACAATCTCCCTTTCAGCAATGGTTCAAATGATTACTGAATGTAAGAAAACTTGGTCAATAAAGTGATCCCTGGATGCCCACTGAGGGAGGTGAAGATTTGGTTGACTTACTGTCTGTAGAGCTCGGTGAAATGTGCTCTTTATCCTACTGTAGAATGTTTGTAGATGACTATATAATGCACATAATCAACAGAAATTTCCTACACATTTTTTCCTCTATTTATTGACATTCTCCCTTGTTTTCTATGTATTTCTACTCTTTCCCTAACATTCAAGCCATTTTTATGCAAGAAAATGATGGGATTGATGTATTGCATCATATTTCATTTCATTATGGAAATGATATTGTGTACTTGTACTGTCGTACAATGAGCTTGCACTTTGAACATAAGCTACTTAGGATGGAATGCTAAAAATATATTGGGATATCACTTACATAGATATTGTGTCATTTTTCAGCCTTGTTATTTTAGCCACATAATGATGCCAAGCTAATAAAAATTATTATTTGAGAACCATTTCATACTGACAGTCAGAAGGTTATTTAAAGTTGAGCTGCAAATGTTTTCTCGTGAGTAGTCCAAACTCACGTCCATTAAAATGTTAGCAAAATTAAAAGCTGTTCTCACCAGCCTCATTTTTCTTTTCATAGGATGATGAAGTTGTACTTCAGTCCACTGCCAACATCCAGAAAGAACAACGTAAATTTTGTCTTTCAGCTGAAGGATTTGGTGGACGTTTGTGTTTTCTAGAGCCTACTTCAGAAGCTAAGGTATTTAGATTTTAGTATTTCAGGTTTCAACATGATGTTTTAATATGTACTCTTCCAGTAAAGACATCGCTCCTAAAATCCAATTTGTTGAAAACCATTTATGTTAAATGCATTCTGCAAATTGAATTTGTGTGTTATCATGGATTAATTGGAATGCTAAATAATGCAAATGAAACTCCAATTTAGTGTTAATACATTTTAAACCCTGTTCCCTTTTTTCCTTAGTCCTATTTGGGAAAGCACCAAACCATTGCTTATGCCATTGCTGGAGCTTAATGACTAAATTAAACAAGCTAAATACAATTAACATTTGTAGAATATATATCTGAATTGCAAAACAAAACAGCTGAAAATAACTGGAGATTTTACATGTTTTTATAACGTTTTATTATTTATTGTTTGTGGCCACACATTTTTCCATTAATCAACAACGCAAAATATTGGAGATATCACAGCACTCTGTGGTGAATTATGAACGGAGGTGAAGCTGCTAGAGTTAGGCAGAGTACCTCTTTCCACCCACCAAATCCCATCCCCACCCTTCATTCCCAACATCTGCTTATCTTTTACATGGGTAGCCTTTAGTTGTCCTACATGTGAAGTCCTAAAACTTAGATAAATATGGAGCTGAAGTTTAATACAGAATTCGACACATCTCAAATTTGCAATGGGAGGTTCCGTACTTATCATGGCACATACACCACTATTCCCTCTACCAAGCAACGAATTATATAAAATTTTTTAAAAGTGAGAGCATTTATTGCTACAATTTATCTCCATCATCAATAATAGTTACAGCCTGGTTTGGAGTGACAGTTATAGTAAACATGATTCTGTCAGTAGAAAAAGTTGTCTGGCATTTTATCCACATGAGATATTAAAGGTGAGTGTTACTTGAGCAGTTTGATAACTTGAATGTCAAGTGTTACGACTGAGAGGATGGATTGAGTGGGGGAACTGTTAAACCCCTGTTTTCATTATCTGGCTAAATACCTAGTATGTAAAGTCTTAAAGCCAGAAAAAAGATATTTAGCTAAATTTTGCTGTGGTTCCATCATTGAGGCGGTGATTTTGTAATTTTGGTCAACAGTTTTCATGGAGCTGGTTCAGAATCCTGAAGTCATCATCAATGTTAAAATTTGGTACTGACCAGGATTCAGACTCAAAGGGTGTTAATCCATTGAGCTCAAGTTGATCAGTCTGTTTTATAAGTTGTGGCTATCCTGTTTTGGTGGTAGTTTTCAAAATGGAACTATTTCCCCATATTTTCATTTTTAAATAGTGTATCCTTCTATGTTGTAAGATTCAAATCGGGTGTGCAATCAATTCACTAACACACTGGAAAAGCAATATTGACATTTCTGGGTTATCTGCCTTGCTGACTTCATTTGTGCTTTTTTAATTCCACAAAATCAGCTTCAAAGACTCTTTGTCACCACATCAGAGTGGTAGGATTATTGGATTACACACTCAACTGTACGATTTGCTTCTTAACCCATGAAACGAGTAACTGTTACTAAGATTTGTTTTCTTCATGCCTAACACTAGTACATTTTTTGTAGATATAGGAAGAAAAGCAAAAGCACATTTTGTGAAATGGCTTAAAACATGATATCTTAAAAAAATGAAAAACAGCTTTGAAAACTACTGCTGTCTGCAGATGTCCATATAATTGAGAAACTGTGATGTTAATGTGATTAATAAAGCTTGATGAACAAGAAAACTTTCCCTAAAAAAAAATTTATAATTGTAGAATGCTATTAATTGACTAATTAGTAGATTTTTTCACCTAAATATTTTGATAATTTTATCTATAAACAAGGTTTACAGAATATTTTAGCTTCTGCCTTCACCCATGTTTATGTCCTTCTCTTTAATTTGCTCTATGTTTGAGACTCAGCAAGCACCTTTCTCAGAATCAGGAATGAACAAATAAAATTGTTGTCATGTTGACATCAAAACTCAGGTTGATTGAAATAGAATTAACTGCAAAGCCCGCTTCTGCTTTGTTCCAATATCCTGCTCACCCTGAATTTGTTGTATCAGACATTTCTAATTCCTGAATAAGTTATTCTTGGGGCCTTTCTTAGCCAAATTAAGACATTTGTGCTGGGGGTGGGCTTCTGCAAGGTAGGAGATACTTTTATCCTATCAGACAGATAGATTTGTACACAAATACAGGTCCAAGAGATGACACCCAGTTCCCAATTTTTGAGTTATAAGAATGAGGAAAACATTAATGTCCTAGAGTTTGTAGTCTGGGGTGAAGCAAGTACCTAGTTATTGACCTTGAAGTAAAACTCGCTGAGAGATCTAGTGATCTCTCTGGTGAGAATTTCAGCCTCATCACCTGTGCAGTGGCAGTGGTTGCAATGTTCATCACTGGAGATTCCCACCATGGAACTGGAATGATGTCAGGCTGACCAAGCAGTAAATCACATTAAAGAGTTTTCACCCAAACAGGAAACAAAAAATCAATGAAGTAAAATCATTTTTAAAAACATTTACATGGAGCAAATTAAAGACAAGGACATAAACATGGGGTGAAGTCAGAAGCTAAAATATTATGTAAACCTTGTTTATATACAAAATTATCAAAAATATTTAGGTGAAAAATCTACTAATTAGTCATTTAATAGCATTCTACAATTATAATTTTTTTTTAGGGAAAGTTATCTTGCTCACCAAGCTTTATTAATCACATTAACATTATAAATCCAGTTGCACTTGATTGAACAAGATTTTATGGGTTAGCAGCAGGACATCTTTCTGATTTCCTGATTGCCAGTTCTGGGAGAAGGGAGCACAAAAATGCAGCCTGTGTCAGTACACTGAGTGACAGACAGCAGCCTCAGGATTTCCACACCAAATATCGTATCCCTCACATCCTGAAGTTGTGCTCAGTTTTAGAGGGGTAATGATGGAGAATTTTCATATAGGAACAGAGAATACTGACAACGCATGTCAACACTCGGCGATATCCATCCCAATTGTTCGACTAGTATATGACTTCATCATAAAGAGGTTGTTTCAATTCTGAAACAATAGCTGATAAGTAAAGTGGAGGAAAATAAATTATCAATGGCTTTTTCAAAAGGAGGAATTAGATTGGTTAGAAAGCTTACTAAGCATGTGAATGATATATAAGATTATCAGTCAATAAACAGGAGGAGCTATCAAATCTAATATGCTGACAACTGGCATATTATTCAATAAAGTGGATTTCTCATTTTTAAATGGATATTGTGTTGCTGACTCTGGCACCATCCCTTCTTATAGCAATTTTCACAAAACCTAATTAAAGTTCATGTTGTTGAGTACATGTTCCAGGAAATAAACAAATCAAAGCTGCATGAAATACAGCAAATTGCATTAACAAATACCAATCCTCAGAGAATTTGAAAAAAAAATTGATGTACATTTAATTAATTATTGTTTTGTTATTTAAAATGCATTTGACTAAAGTGCTGCTGAATAGCTGTCTACTCTTTAAAAATGAAGAGAAATAAAATCGACCATTGCTGTACCACATCCAAATTACCTCTTTGAGATGCAGTCTTACTGCCTGGTTTCCAACAACCTAATTTGGCAGGTCATTAAGAGGCCAGCTGTAATGTGGGTCAGGTGCAGATGTAAGGTTTGCTCGACACAGCCTTCTTTGGTAACCCAGCTTCAGAAACCTGGTCTTTGTTGCTTTTTTTATTCTTTCGTGAGATGCGGGTGTCGCTGGCAAGGCTGGAATGTGTTGCCCGTCCCCAATTGCACCAACTGAGTGGATTGCTAGGTCATTTGGGAGGGCAGGTAAGAGTCAACCACATTTCTGTGGTTCTGTAGGCTAAACCTGGCTAGGATTGCAGATTCCCTTCCCTAAAGCACATTTGTGAACCAGATGGGTTTTTACAATAATCTATGATAGCTTCATGGTCCACATTGCTGAAAATAGCTTTTAATTCCAGATTTTTAAAATCAATTAAATTTAAATTCCACCAGCTGCTATGGTGGGATTTATGTCCCCAAGCCTGGGCCTCTGGATTACTAGTCTGGTGACATTGCCATTATACCACCATCTTTCCAAGTGCAAATATAATATTTCTAACGTGCACCTTTTCCAAGCCCTTTCCAAATGAAATTGTGCAATTGGTGCTTATTTATGACTTGTTATATGTTGTGGAATTTGTGATGGAGTTTGCCATTTGTGAGAGCAGTGGGGGAGTATTTGCGAACTGTTGTCTGAACAGATAACTTGTCAAACATTCTGTTGAATACACTGACCCTAGTTTCAAAGTTTGTATTTTTTTTTGAGTCAGACCCTAACTGAAAGGGAAACCTAGGGAAACTGAAACATCAGGCTTCTGGGGAAACTGAAACTGGTTTAAACCAGACAAAGACACAGCCAACTGAGCTCACATCACCCAGTGCTGCACTGCAGGCAGGCTGGAGAAAATGAAGGCTGGAGGTGTCAATAGGCAAATACAAGGTTGATGCAACTGTTTTTGTCACATAAAGTAACTGACTGACCAGACTCAACCATAGAATGCACAGGGTTGTCACTGAGAGTTTGGATAAAGGTAACATTGGTGGACCCACACTATCAAGACTTTCATGAGCAGAGCGGAGGAGATTCTGGGGAAGTACTCTTTTTTGTCGAAGATTGTACTCATAGAACTAGGGGTGACTGGGAGCTGCTGTTAGGTGAGAACAAGTGGCTAAGTCTTTGAAGAAAAGGAACTGGAATTCTACCTGAGGCAGATCAGCGATTCCAAGGACTTTGTGGCTGAAATTGGTGCTATATATGCTGAGTGGACTGCTTGGTAAAGATCTATCTATGTTGTATCTGCTATTTAATGTGTAATTTATCATTTATATTTATATTGACCATGATAATTGGACATGACCTGTTAATTCATGTTTAATTTGTGTTGATTTTGGTTTGATTGTTAAGGTAAAGGTTCTAAAAGGTAAAATTGTGTCTAATGGTTTCTTCATTGAGGTCATTTGGTAAATCTTTTGATTTATTGATTTCCGTAGGGATCATAACAAATTGTACCCAATAAGAGCTGGGTTGAAGCTCACCACAGATGAAAGGATAATGTTTTCGACCACTGGTCCAACCAGTTTCACGTTGCCATTGGACAATGCTTAGCTCTGCTCATTTGATCCTTACTTCACTGATACATCATCACAGTGGTTCGTTTTTAGCATCTGGAGATTTTTCCCTGCTCTCTTTCCAAGGCTTCACTCTTATGATTTGTATTTTCCTATTTCCTGTGCTCATTTTGATTGAATTTTCCCAGCCTTCCATTTGATTTATTTGAGATTTTTATGACTCACTCAATTTCCTCGTCATGACCCTGACTCATTTTCCCCTCTCATTTTCCCATTAGACATTCACCCCAGGCTGGACCCCCACTGAGGGCTGTCTTCATTTGTTGAAGATGAGAGTGGACAGAGCAGGACAGATGCATTTAAGGAGTGGGTAATGTCTGCTGTGGGTCAGTTGGTAGCATCCTTGCCTACGAATCACAAAGTTCTGGGTTCAAGTCCCACTCCAGGGCTTGAGCACACAAAAAAAATCATGGCTGACACTCCAGTGCAGTGCTGAGGGAGCACTGCACTGTTGGAGGTGCTGTTAAACTGAGGTCGCATCTGCCTGCTCTGGTGGATGTAAAAGACATTATTTCAAAGGAGAGCAGGGGAGTTATCCATGGTGTCCTAGCCAGTATCGATCCCTCAATCGACATCACAAAACATCAGATTATCTGGTCATTGCCACATTCATAAATGTTGGTGGAATATGAATGTTAGTCACATGTCACGCTGACACAACCAAAGCAGAATTGTCCTTCTCAAGGCCAATTAGGGATGGGCAGTAAAGGCTGGTCTAGCCAGCGACGCCCACATCCCATGAACGAGTGCAAAAAAAAATATGTGGGAAAAGAAGCCAGGAATTTTTTTTTTTTTTTGCTCTCCAAGATAATCCTGGTGGTGGTTGTGGCAGATAGTTACTGAACAATTTTACCACCCTATACCCTGTTACTCAGGTATAAGCTGGAAGTTGTCATCAAAACAAAAGACTATAAAATTTACTTTATCATCAGATGGCTCCAATTACATACAAAAATCTTTCCTTTTTCACCAAGTTTCTCAGAAGCATCTGAAAGTGTTTACTCTGCAAGTTTGGAAGGTATAATCCAGAGGTCATTGGCATGAATCACCAATTTATTCTTTCATGGTACAGAAGTTCTGATGAAAGGTCGTAGACTTGAAATTATTCTTCTCTCTTCACAGCTGCTGTCTGACCTGCTGAGTATTTCCAGTATTTTCTGTTTTTATAATCTTGGTGTTGGGTTTGAGGGAGAAACTTCGATCAGTGCTAAGGAATCCTTAACGATCATCAGAACAGGCAGAACTTTTGGGGTAGTCCAGGAACGATTCCTCACCTCCTCTCGTAATAAGTGGTGGAGTGGGGCCAGGCAGAAGATCCAACCATATCCCCCACCTGTACACAATTAAAGACACAGAATCTCGGCAGAACTGATCTATTGAACAGTCAGATTTAAGTGGTGACTGTCTTAACTGGCACAGCACCAAATGGTATGCGTTGTGGCCATGACTGAGGGTAGTCAAATCAGTGTCAATGACCATTAATTACGTCAACTCTTTTCTTCTCCGCCGATGCTGCCAGACCTGCTGAGTTTTTCCAGGTAATTCTGTTTTTGTTTTGGATTTCCAGCATCCGCAGTTTTTTTGTTTTTACCATTAATTAATTTGTACAAACAGTTGCTTGGTGGTACAGAACTTGAATCTTGCTGAAAAGAGAAACAAGTTGCTGAAGCTTTTTTGTCTTGCACACGTCAGGACAAATGCAGGAGTATCAAATTTCAAATGATCACAACAACTTATACCACAGGAGTAAAGGATGATGATTGATTGGCAAGTCGACTTTAGATTAGCTATGGAGAAAGCAACAGGGAACTATAGGCTCCCCAAGCTCCTGGGTAATTCAAAAAAGGCACAAGGCTTGAACGTATTCCTTTTGTTTGTAGAGAATGGATCCCTGAGTATAAATGTATGTCACCAGCAAAATTTATGTAATTTATATCTTTATTCACAATAACAGGATGGGCGATAAAACTGAGAAAATTAACATTAGTGATTCCATACAACAAAATATGTGTTCCACATAATTAATCATTGGTGAGAATAGATGTATAGACAGTTAGAAAATAAATCAATTAGGGCAGAATTTACAGTTGGCAAATCTGATGTCCGAAAGCTGAAACACACGCAAGTTACATGCATGTGCGCACTATTTTATCCAGGCATTAACTTGTTTAAAATAAACAGATAATTGCTTGTACAAAGATAGTGCATGCAAGAATATAGTATAAATGGATTAAGTATTCACTGGCAGGCAAGTTATGTTGAATTTGTACAAGTCACTAGTTCGGCACAGCTGGAGTATTGTGTCCAGTTCTGGGCACCACACTTTCGGAAGGATGTGAAGGCTTTGGAGATGGTGCAGAAGAGGTTCATGAGGATGTTTCCTGGGATGAGGAACTTCAGTTATGTGGATAGGTTAGAGAAGTTGGGAATATTTTCCTTGAAGAGAAGGTCAAGAGGAGATTTGATAGAGGTGCTCAAAATCATGAGGGTCTGGACAGAGTAGATAGGAAGAAACTGTTCCCACTTGTGAAAGGATCGAGAACGAGAGGGCACAGATTTAAAGTAATTAGTGAAAGAAGCAAAAGTGACATGAAAGAAAATTTTTTTACACAGCAAGTGGTTAAGGTTTGGAAAGCACTGCCTGTGGTGCATTTGAAGCATTCAAAAGACTCTTAGACCGTATTCTGAAAAGGAAGAATGTGCAGGGTTATGGGGAGAGGGTGGGGGATCGGTACTAAGTGAGTTGCTCATTCGGAGGGCCAGTGCATACATGATGACAAATGGTCTCCTCCTGCACTGTAATAATTTTGTGATTCTGTGAATTTCTACCCTATTCTATATGTAATACCTTTTCTTGCTGGTTTTTAAAGTGGAGTAGGAAAAGTGATTATTTTATGTGGCTTTAAGGTTGTAATTTATTCTCGAGCTGGTAGTTTGAGACTGGTTATTTATGAAGTGAAGTGCACAGTGAGTACACTGAAATTAAGTTGTTGGATGTGTCTTGCTGAAAATTACTCTAAGGTCACTGAGAACTCAAAACATACGCTTGGATCCCTGCACAGAACTTCACTTCCATGTAGCTACTGTTTGTCCATTGTGAAGACCCTTCATTTCTCTTCTGCCATATTGTCTATCCCCTTCCTTGCTTCACCCCCGATACCTTCCTTACTAATTTCCTGAACTCCACTCCACTCAACCATCAACTCATCCAATTGCATTGAGGCTGTCTCATCCATTACCCCCCTCAGCTCTCCACAGCTCCTTTAAACCGAATGAATTCAAAACTCTGGTACAAGGGCAAAGTATTGCAGATGCTGGAAATCGGAAATAAAAAAGAGAAAATGCTGGAAATACTCAGCAAGTTGGGCAGCATCTTTGGAGAGAGAAACAGAGTTAACGTTTCAGGTTGATGATAGTTTTGAAAGCTACAAGGCCCAATGCTGTTAACAATTAACGTTTAACATCAGAAGCAATAGCAGCCCCTGGGTTGGAGAGAGGGAATTCAGATCTGAACTCCTGCTTCTGATCACAACACAGTGACCTCTGCTTCAAATGTCTGTGTACTTAGACGTCAGGTGAGAAAGCAATTGAACTCAGCACTCACATGGGAACAACAGCCACCTGGATGAGACAAAGGTGAATACTGCTGCTTGTCAAGCTACACCTGAAAAAGAAAGTCAATAACTTCAGAAAAAGACCAGGAAAAAATATAAGGAAAATGCAACATTTTCTCGAAGAAACCTCATGAGAAGTGATGGACCAATTTAAGATCATTTATTAATATTTCCTAACCAACTCCCTTTAGTCGTACTATTAGCCTAGTAACTGATGCAACATATGTGCATGAACTAGGCTGGTCGTCCTATTACTCTAATAGATGCTTAGTTGCTGAAACATTATACAATCTTAAATTTTCACTCCCGGCCTGCCTCCTGTTCTTGCTTGCTAGGCACATCTTCTAACATAAATCTTGCGTGGTTATCACATTCTGTTTGTGCCTTAAGTGCATTCATTGAAGCTATAAATTGTACCAGCTAGCTGCCCAGGGGTTAACAGTAAATTAAGTATCAACATCTATGTGGCTATAATTCATTTTCTTCATGATAGTTTTGTAGAGAATAAAATGTTGCGGAACAAAAATTCCCCATCGTGGCAAAACTACCCTGTTACTTATTCACAAAAATGGGATTGAAACAATTTTGTTTTATTTCTTAGCCTTGTTGACACATCTGTCAAATTGCTGCACAAACGTTAACATTTTGTTTTCTTTCAGTCCTGTACTGTGGTTACATCAATCAATATACCAGATCGAAGGCAGCATTTACACATCTATACTTAAGAAGTTACAGGGCAATTCAATACTCATGGAGCGAGCTGAATCTAGAGCTCCTCTGGAGTGGGAGCTCTTCCAGCAGAGGGTCTCACTGCACTATCCGATGTGCCAAATACATTTACGGGCTGGATTTTGCGTTCTCAAATTCGGTATGCTAACCCTCCTGTGCTGACGAAGAATTCGGCGTGCTGGCATTATGACATCAAATCAGTTTCCTAAATTGCAGAAAGGGAGTGGTCCCCAGAATCGCCATTTTGAAATCACAAATTAACAATTTATGAAGCTTGAGAACGACCCAATCACCGAACGAGAAAAAGTTTGGGAGGGTTTTGTGGCAGCTATAATGAGGCTGCACACGGTCAGTAGAAAAGACTTGCCACCAGGACCCTGATTGAATATACCCAGCAGATTCTGCTGAGGAATGTAGCAGCATCTGTATGTTTTCTATTGATATTTTAAAAAAATCTTTTTTGAACCTTCAGTACAAAATATACTGAGACTGAGAGCACGAAGCATTTACAGCCCTGGCTGTGATTGACTTCCTGTTCAAGGCATTACCTCTCTGCCGCATGTCCCAGCCTAGAGTGCCAATTGGGCAAGGAGCCCCCGTTTGCACCTCCATTTGGCCTCCTCTCTGCTGGACATCATGATTGATTGAACAAGCGGAAATGGCGGGGACAGGAGCGAGCAGTGTACGCGGGTTCTATACCACCTCCCTCAACCCTGCCAAGAAATATAAGATCCAGCCCTATATATTTAACATTGGCGCAAAGTGAAACTATACCAGCTTTAGTGTAAATGCGTGCTTGGTCTATGCCGTTAGTACATGCTAAGTTGCGGCATTGGAAACGAGACAATTCTGAACCCCGTTCCTCATGGGTGTGAGTCCATAATGACTAGAATCTCGAATTACAGTGACAACCTTATTCAAAGGGACATAAAAATGACTGGTCTGGGAAATGGCAAAAAATGTCATGCAGGTGCAGTAGGAAATGTTATTCTGAGGCTGGACAGTGTAGCAGAAGCATTATTCCTTGCCTGACCCAGGCATTCTTGACCAGCCAGTGCTCAATGCTGATGCTGCTGGTAAATAGTGGAGAAATATTCACCTCTTGATGAGGACAGAAATACAAAATAAGCCTGAAGAAAGAAGAGGCTCCATCTAGAACAAATTAAATTGAGAAAAAAAAAAGTAGCAGTCATGGTAGATATTATTCTGCCTCAGAATTATATTCACTCACAGGATACGATAGAATCAACATAGAAGTGATGTATAATCAAGGTCATTTGAAATGCTATACAAGCCTTTTCTAGGAGAAGGCTTTAGTAAGAGATATTGCAGAATCAATGTCAAGGTAATCCAAGCTGTGCCAGTTTTTCTCAAGCTGTTTGACCATATGCAGAGTGGCTGAAAGCATTTAGGTAATCTGTTGTTTTAAGGACTGAAAGCCATGGTATCTGGCATCAAAAACAAAGTGGCTTGGTGTGTCAAAACTCTGTATTGACTGTAAACAGTGAGCGTTTATATTTATCTGCAAGCTCATTCAGGGGTGGATGAGCCAATAGGGAAAAGCTCCTATTAATAATCCCATGGTGGTCCCTTTTGCTTTGAGAACCACGTGGCATTTTGGAGGAGGCGGCCAGCCCCTGTGCCTATTTTGTTTTGCATTGTCAAGGTAATTTACAGTCATGACAGGAATTATTAGCATTTCTGCAGTCATCTAATTATGGTGGATTGGTATGATCGCTTATGAAGGTTCGGTTCAATCTAATGGAGAAGGAAGGATTTCCTCCACTTACACATGTTAACAGGATCCAAGCTATCCAAGCTCATTGGTGAAGCCAAAACCAAGCCACAGAGCTTTTCCTTAGTGACAGACTTGCTCAGTGTCACAGCATCTGCCCACTCAAACCAGTGTCCCAGCCATCCCCAATTGAATATGTGCTCAAAGACAATTAATATCCATAACCTGTTTCTCTTAACCGTAACAATGCAATTGAGACTAACAAACCTTAACAATGCAATTGATAAGAGATTGACAACACAAACCTAGCTAGCATTAAACATTCAATAATTAACTTAAATTCTGGGTTTGATTTTTATCCTATGCTGATCTCAGTTAGGGGTGTGCTTCATTTGGTCTCAGTGTCTTGGCTTAAGAAGGGGACAATCAGCCAGATTCTTTCTTCTAAAGGCTATACAGCAAGTGCTACTGGACATGGATGTGTGTGTTTGAGGATTGCATGGGGTTTGATGATTAGTGATGTCCTTACTAATTGAACAGTCTGCTGACTGTCCACTGTTAACTATTAATAATGGCTTTTGGGCCAAGCACTGAAGGGCAACCAGAGCCCAGAGAAAACTGACAAAGGACAAACAAATCTGTCACTTAATAGGAGATGGCCTTAGCCTCTCTGTTGTTCATATGATTTTTTGATAGGTTCATTATTTCAAGACTCACTTATTTATTGGAAGCCAACACTCTCCTGTTCATTCTCAGTCAAGACCAGTAACTTATTTTGTAAAAAAAAAAATCTGAAATCCCAGTTATTTATTGAAAGAATGAAGCCACAAGATTCCACACTTAAAAACAAAAGATTTTTTACCATACGAGTGTCAATCAAAACAAATACTAAATGCTCTCTTGAGTAACCAGCTATATTCTAAAACCCAGAATCAACTTTCATTAAAAATGAATTAATAGGCAAATTGTGGTTGATTATAAGCTATAAATTACATTAAATGGCAGATACAACCACTTCACATCTTATGAATGGGCTCAGCAATCCACCCAGCATATACCTCATCAATCTCGGTCACAAAATCCTTCAAAACCCTGTCTTCCTCTTGAAGAATTTCAGCTCATCTTGTTCTATGATTTAACCTGATCTCCAGCCGACAGTAATGCACAACCAACCCGAGTTCCACGGGCATGGTCTTAGTCACAAATGGTGCATGACTGGAGAACCTGCTCGACTCTTTTTACAATGGTATGAGTGGTGTAGATCCACCAATGTTATCTTCAATTAACAGAAACAGCTGCAGCAACTGTACATTTGCCTATTCTCAGCTTTTGGAAGTATCCTCTGTCTTCTCCAGCCTGCCTGTACTGCACCACTGGGATTATCATCTGAGCTGTGATGGCTCTGTGTCCTTTTAAAGGGTTCAACCAGTTTCAGTCTCCCCAGAAGTTTTGGTTTCCAATCTCAGTTTCAGTCTTTGTTTCCTTAGAAACTGGGAGGGTCAGTTTCCTTCCCCAGTTTCCCTTATCTATTAGGGCCTGTCTCAAAAAATTCAAGCTTTGAAACCACAGATTCCATCACTCTCCACAGTAGTACATTTCAGAGGCAGGCGCATCTCAGAACTAACAAAATTTAACCTCTGCACAGAATACATTATGAGACCACACAGGGTTGCTTTAATGCCGATGTGACAGCAAAGTTTCTAGGCTTTTTATCATATATGTACAAGCAGCATATTTCCCCAAACTCATGCCAGTGTAACTTGGCAATGGATTTAATGCCAGGTAAACCAAGAGGCAAAAATGAAATTCCCTATTAAACTGGATACATCATTTCCCTTTTCCTTGATGATTTGCTTTTGCCAGACCTCAATTTACATTAAATTGGTTCTTTATAGGAAAGATAGAAAATTGTTTGACAATGTGACAGAAAATAATCACTTTGACAAGTTTAACATTTTTCTTTGTTCACAGTATGTCCCTCCTGATCTCTCCATCTGTGTTTTTGTACTGGAGCAGTCACTGTCTGTCAGAGCTTTACAGGAGATGTTAACCAGTACAAGTGAAAAGAACAATGAAGGGGTAAGTACTGAAATATTGAAGTACCTCATAATTTCACAACTTTAGTAGCCTGATTTATTATGTACTATTTTTCAGGTCATTATCTTTAGGTTTGGAATTATTTTCACGAGTTACTAATATGCTTTCAGTCGAGATACTGCAAATTTTTTCTTTGGGCCCAGTGGGTTGACTTGTTTGGAATTAATATTTCAAATGCACAATGTGACTACTTTATTGCAAAGAAGTGATTACGCCAAACATTGCATGTATTTCGTGCATTCTGACTGGCTAAGTTTATACCTTGGTTAGACCACACTTGTGGAGTACAGTGAACAGTCCTGGCCTCCACATGATGATAAAGATGTGGAGGCACTGGAGCAGGCGTGAAGTGACACTAACGAAAATAGTACCAGAAGTGAGCGGTTAAAATGTATCGAGAAAGATTGAACAGGCTGGGGATTTTTTTCCTGAAAAAAGGGAAGACTGAGAGATGACCTGATAGGGGTCCTTAAATTTCTTAACAGCCTCGTTAGGGTAGAAGTGGAGATGTTTCTACTTGTGGGGAGGCCAAATTGAAAGAATGCAGGGCCGGCGCTTCCAAGGAGTGGCAGTCACAGTCGCATTGCCGCTCCACCCCATTTTAGTCATCCAGGTCGGGAGCTGCACAATTCTCACCCGCTTTTCCATCTCGGGCCTGGTGAGAAATGTGCAGCGCAGCAGTTCCGACTCCTTCCAGTAGAGCACAGCAGCGTCAGGGGAAGTGAAGCCACGCCCCCTTCGAATGGCACTAGCTGCCATAAAGTAGCTAAGTTTCAAGGTCCCAGCCACTTTGAGAAGTCAGGGAGAAGGTTAAGTGGGCGAGGGAGCCGAGTGGTTGGTATGGGGGTTGGGGGGGGGGAGGCGGGGGAGGTGCGAGCTGGGTCGGGTTGGGGAGGCTTCGGGTGATCGGGGGTGTTGGATGATCGGAGGGGACTTGGGTGGTCAAGGGGTGGTCGGATTGTCAGGGGCGAGTGCTCAGGGGGATTGGGAGGGTAATGGGGGGTGCTGATGAGATAGTCCGGAGGGGTTGGTGGTCAGGGGGCTATTTGGGCGGCCCAACTGGGGGTCATGGGAGGTGGGGGGTCAGTACCATAGTCACCCAGGAGTTAGAAGTGGTTTTAATCCTTCAACTTTTCCCAGGTTTTCTGCTAAAAGAGTTGGAACCATCCGAAGTCTCCAATTTAAATCAGAGTTTTGGATGGTTCCCGGTGCAGGGTAATTGCCCATCTGACATTTAAACTGCTTGGATAATTCTTGTGCAGTCCTTGCAGGGACCTGCATATCTCTTGCAGTACCTCCAGGGTACCACCCCCTCCCATCCCACCCCCCACCGGGGAACAGAAGTCCTAGGTCCTACAAAAAAAAAATCACGAATAAATTTCAAGAGGAAATTAAGGAACTTCTTTACTCAGAGGGTGGTAGGAATGTGGAACTTGCTACCGCATGGATTAGTTACGGTAAATAGCATTTGAAGGGAAACTAGATCAGATGCATGTTGGGGGAAAGAATAGTAGGTTATGCTGATAGGGTTAGATTATGCAAGGTGGGAGGAGGCTCCTGAGAAGCATAAACACTAAGGTGAAGAACTTGGGCATGTTTCTGTGCTGTAAATTCCGTGTAAGTCTCTGTAAATTGATTTCTTTGCCTATAAGTAGCTATTGTTCCAGAGTCACGTGGATTAAATATCTGTTTCCACTTCCAATTCTCTCTCTTTTTTCATTCACCTCAATTTGTTTCTTTAAGGATTATACATGGTGACTGCTATTTTAACTCTAAAGTACTATTCATTTTGCAGGCACATGAAATTTCTGCTTATTTGGAATTGTAAAAATTAACTTGACTCAAATATGTTCTGTGCAATACGTTTAATTGATGTTTATTCTTATATACTAATATGTTGTCAGCTCTCAAAGTAATTATGCATTCACATATAAATGTGATTTTGAAAAGAATCTAGTGATTAGATTTACATCCAGTTCATTAAATCCTTCACAAATATGCTAATGCTGGTTAACTACTTAAAGATCCCATTGCTAAGAGATTATTAATTGTGCTTTTTGTCAGTAACATGACCAAACTAGGAATGCACTCCAGATTACTACAACTGGTAGTTTGTTTTGTATTAATCCCTTTGCAGCAAATCGACAGTGTTAAAACATAAAGGTATCTGGAAGAAATGTGAGAGCTGTGCAAATATAGTGCAAATAAAAATTGATTCTCTGCTGTTTCTTTTGTTCTAACATGCTAGCCAATAGAGTTCACCAAATGGGTATGTTCATTGATCTGTTTTGCGTTCCACCCCTGCATGCATGTGGTCAAAATGTTGGACTCTATTATATGAAAATGGTCACTAATATTCCTCTTGCACATGTATGTATGTATTTTTAAATTTGTATTTCTGTGATAAGAATATAAGTAATTTATTCAGTAGATTCCATGCTTAAAAAAAGAAAAGTGCTTTTGCTTGTTCAATTTGAACTCCTTACTGATTAAATTGTCCTTTATTTCTATTGAATGTACTTCATTAGGGAGTAGTGATTGCTGGAGTGAATTCAGCAAGTGAAGCAGATCATGTCATACAGGGGCAATAATGAAATAACAGCAGTTTATAAACATCACTTGAAGTGAATTTATAATTATTTTTGATAATCTATGTGTTAAAATCAATGGGGAAGTCACTTTCTTGTTTCTTTCACCCAATGTCAATGTGTAATGTGGCTTTATGACTTTATGCTCTACAAGATGCTATATTCAGTTGATCCATTATTAATGAAGTTTTAAGGATTGTGAAGAAATAACCAAGTTTATCAAATAATAATCTGGAGATGTTTACAGGAAAATCCCAGTTAGCGTATGTTAATTATATATTCGCATACACATTAAACAGTGCTGTAGTTAATGTGCAGTCCTTTTTGGAAAATGCAATAATGCTATGCATTGCAGCATCATCAGTGTACATCACACATTGCCATGGCAATATGATGTGGTAGAATAGCCTATGTGGGTTGGATTTCTCATTCTGCTGTACTTCCAACTTCAGTTGGACTGCTGCGGGCATGTGCGGAATAGAGGTTGTAGTCCGGGTTTTCCCCCAGTGCAGATTCACTGCAGGAGTGGGTTGTAGCAGGACTTCTGGCTGCTGCTTTGACCCCAGACCATTTTCCTGCCTTGGGTCCCACTCAAGTCAGGGAAGTCCCAGCATAGGCTTTACCTTTTGTGTTTTTTATCCCCACAGCATCAATAGCCTTGTAAGGAGAATACATTGATTGCAACTGTTCTGCTCAGTGCTGACAAATTTCCAAGAGAGTCCCTTAAATAAGCGTTAATCCCTTTATTAGCATAGGCAAGAGGCCTAATTCATGTTTCATGATGGTGTCAGCCAAAGCAGCCTTCCAAGAGAATGGATGGATGAGAGATTGTGTCATTAGCCACCTTAAATCTACTTCTTGTCTGTCCTCCATGAGAGTGACAAAGGATTGGCGCATGCTACCTTTGCCCACCAACTAGACCGGAAATAATGCCTAGGACAGGAAGACCAAAAGAAGGTGGGAGCTGCATGTAAAAAGCAGAGGCCCCTTTTTTATCCCCAAAGTTTAACTACATTTATTTATTGGGGAGGATGTTGTAGAGTGGTAGAAACATTGGCAAAGACAGGAAGATGATGTAAAGGGCAGGCAATGAGTTGGAGTGGCATGTACAGAGAGCTTATTGGCAGGATCTAGGAAAAGAAGAGAGGCCCACTTCTCCGAAAGGAATATCATGATGCAGGATAATTATATTGAACAATCTGATGCATGCGCCAAGTGAAAGATTTGTGCCTTTTCTTTTGATTGTTTGAGGAGTATAAATCAGGAGATTTTGAAATGTGTTTTGTGCAATCTTTTAAAGCATTTTTGAGAACATTTTATTGAATTCTATGATATTAAATTTTGCAAATCACCTCTCCATGATATCTATGTGCTACCCATTATCTTATATTTATGTAATATGATTTTTGCAATAATAAATGTAAACATATCCATTGTTAAGTTTAGCGGTGGTATTTACCATTCACAATTTGGGAACGTTGTTTTTTTTCCCTCTTTGATAATCAAACATTATCACGGGCAATTGGTATGCATATCCTAACCACATTTTACATCAGAAACAAAGCAGTACAATTCTCCTCACAGCTTTTCAAAAGACATCATCATTTTATAGCACCGGATGCATTAATATTGGAAGGATTGTTAACGTTACATTCAACGTCAACTGTATGTTACTGAGATAGTAGCTCCTGGTTTTGACCAGAACAACACAGCTAAAAGATGTTTTTAATAGTTTTTGTTTTTGTTGCATTAAGGGCTCTGTCAAAAGAAGTTCCATCAGTACCAAGAAGAAAAAATCTCTGAGGGTAACTATCGTTGCTCTGATATTTCTATGAAGAGGAGATATACACGTGGTTAGCTATTAAGTGGTACTAGCTACAAATAAGAAGCACTAAACATGATGTTTACTGTGTGTGTGTGTGTGCATTCATTTAACAATTAATAGAAAATAAGTTAACTGTATTTGACTAAAGAGTTCCAGTGAACCATGGGCAATGTGTCGTTTTGCACAAAAACCATCTCTGAGTAAATAGTGTGTGACTGACTAATGGGTGAACCAAACTGTTTTGTGCACCGAGCTCTGTTAATGATGGAAAGGGGCAAGGAGACAATGCCACCTCACAGAAAGCAAAGGAGAGGGTAGGAACAAATTATATCAGTGAGAAGCCAGAAGTAATAACATCCAATATTATAGATGCTTATGGTTACTAATGGTTTTAACATTGTTTTCCAAAATGTATTTAGTTATATTCAGGTTTGTTTAAAAAGTACCAGTTAATTACCAGTACCGATAATTATGAAAAGAAGGAGGAATCTGTATTTCTCTCATTCCTCCTCACATCCTCAGGATGTTTTAATGCACTAATATCTAATGAATTATCTTCCGAGGTGTCATCACTATTGCGTTGTAAGCAAGGGAGGCATGGAACAGTATTAAATAGGTGGCCAGATTAACTATTTTTGATGCTGTTGAGTGAGGAAATTGATCAGGAGAACTCCCTGCTGTTGCTCAGATAGAGCACTGGGATCTGTCGTACCAGCCTCGATAGGCAGGCCGTCTAGCTTCTCATCTGAAACATGGGGCAGAATTTTGCCCTTGGTGGGCATGCGGGCCCCACCGGCTCGGCGGCAGGCAGACAGCCGACCCCTGCCACCAAAACGGGGCCTGCCACCATTTTGAGTGGGCGGGCCAATTAAGGTCCACCCAGCGGCCTGCCCGAAGGGAAGCGCTATGCACTTCCTGTGCAGGGGGTGGGGGGGGAGGAAATCTCCAGCTGTCAAAGTGCGCACTGCTCCCTGAGACAAAGTCCTGTCTCAGGGAGATTAGTGACAGTCTAAAAAACTTTAAAAAAATAGAAAAATAAAAATATTATTTACAGGTCCCTCTCATGTGACAATGTCACACAAGATGGGACATGTTAATAAATATAACTACATTTATTAAGGTTTTTAAAAAGGAACAGGAAACCTCATTCCGCCAGTGGATGAGGTTTCATGTATTATCAGAAACCCGCTGGGACTCCTGGCCTGTCCACCAGCCTTAAGGTTGGACGGGCAGGTCCTTTAATTACTTTAATTACCCTGTCAATGGCCTCAATTGGCCATTGACAGAGCAGCGGGCGGATAGCTGATTTCGCTGTCCGCCCCCCTTCCTCAATGTTTAAATGGACCGGGATAACGTCGGGGGTTCCTCATTTCCCCATCAGCAAGTGGGCCCCGCCCCCAAACTCACCTGGCCATGGTGTATTTGACAACTCAGCACTCAATTTAAATTTGTATCTCTTTTATGTAGTCAACATACACACTTCTTGTGTAAAATGTGTTGCAGAAGTATAAGGTTTTATAATAGTCACCATACTTTAAACATTAAAATACATCTTTGGAGCATTTAATACAAAGTTAGAACCATCTACATAATAAAATAGATCAAATTTTGGCCCTGAAACTCCACGGTTTTTTCTGGTCTCACAATGATGGAATCACCAATGAAACAGTGCAAATGGCTAAAAATTGCAGTTTCTCTGGGAGTTTTGCTGAAATCCTTCCCAATTCACAGCAGGAAAGCTGGAAAACTCTTTTGGAATTCATCATCCTAACGTCTGTGCACAGTTCCTGTTAAAAAAAGATGACTTATTTTCTGTTATGTTCCATTCAGAACAAAAACTACCCATATAAACTTATCGTGCTGTCATTCGCCTTTCCCACCTGTATAGCTGCTATAGTGGCTGAATTTTGTGTCGTCCAATTCTTCAATCTGAACTACAGAGCAACTCTTGTGCTCCAACCAACCCTGCTTCCACGCTTACATGTTTACCATAAGCGTTGCTACTTAGGTACCAATAAGATAAAATGAAAGTATTGTACAGGAAGAACAATTAAATGTATCACCTTTAAAAGGAGGCTAAATGACATCTTCATATTGTGGTCTTGAATCTCATGTGCAAAACCAGAGGAAACCGACTTGTCTTGAGATAATTGCTTAAGATGTTTTCTCCTCAATTCTCACAGAAGTATTAGAAGATCAAAAGTGGAATTAATATGTTCCCACAAGGATTTTCTGTGTTTTCTCACTGAGTCTCAATATCATTTCTCTTTAAGCTTAAATTCCTGCTTCCAGAAAGCTGATTATGTGTGTGGCATAAGGTGCACAATTGGTTTGACTCAAAATAAAAGTGACTTTTTTGATTTTGTACAGAAGTTAAAGGATAGGATCCAAAATCTTATCCGTCACATTTACTGTAACTTTATGCTTACATAAGCTAATTTTTTTGAAGATTGTATGTACTTCAGCATGAAATTTTTTTACTCAATGGTTGACTGAAATGGGTAAGTGGTTTGAAATAACAACCCGTTTTTTGCACTGTCAACTTGCTGCAAAGTGCAAAAGTAACATGTTAATGTTAATCCATTTTATTTGCTTTCATCTTTCCTGCTTTCTAGAAGTTTATGATAAAGGTAAGTCAATCTGTCATTTTCAACTCACGGTCCATTGGAAAACAATACCAGTTATCTGACAGCTGCACCTACACTTAGTTTCAAAATCCGATCCGCAAAATGGCAGAAGTGATCCAGCCAGCAAACCATTAACGTCCTGCTAACAAGAGTATGTTAAAATACGGTTCAAATCCTATCTTTCTCTGTTTGGAGCAATTTCTCTGTTTGTGCAATTGTTTGTTTAATAACAATTATCACCTCTGCAGATTGTAATCAGGAAACCAAATCTGAAAATTTCACTTTATACCTGAAGTTGCATAGAGATAGGTCCCTTTGATACTGTACCTATGGAGTAGGACAAAGGATTTGTAAGTAGAAATTTAACTGTTCTGGATGTGAAGCATATAATATCAGAAATAAATAGAAAACTAAGAGGGAATTTTATGGAGGCTGCTGGGGTCTCGGCCACCAACTGGAGAGTTGGCATGAGACCCGAGGTGCGGCCTTTGGGGATGCCCGCTGAATTAGGGGCTAGTCAGGTGGTTGAGAGGTCATAGGTGGTCCTTTCGCAGGATTAGGACCCTGGGGGTGGCAAGTCCTACCCACAAAGAGCTGTCGATCAATCAGAGGCTGGCAGCTCTTTTGCTCAGCAGCGCCACTGGGAGATGGTGGCTGCTGCTGGGACGCAGAGGTTTGCGTGTTGTGCTCCCTGTGTGGCGACAAGTCCACCTGCCACTGGGTTATTACCAGTGGCGGCAGGAAGAGACACTTCACTGGACACTAATTGGCCACTTAAAGGTCTTAATCGGCAGTGGGGTGGGAAGACTGTCCACAGGCCTTCCCAATGCAGGCTTAATCAGGGAGGAGGTGAGAAGGTGATGGGGAACTGCCATCATTCTGATTAAATGCCCTCGCCACCTCCAAACTTGCCCCACTATTCTAATTTAAATTTAGTTTGAACTTTGGTTTGAAATTTAAAGTAAATTCATCAGCAGCAGCGAAGTTCTCCCTTTGATATATTACTTAGTCCTTTTGTAATTTAACTACTGCAAATGCTTTTATTTCTCCCATCATAGTGTCTGCTGTGTTTCATTTCATAGATCCCTTGGATTGCAATGCTATCTTTATTGACGCATTGGATAAATAAAACTATCTACCTCATGAGAATTGGAAAGGTGTTGTGCCAGAGGACTCATGACCTGTGCTTAACAAAGAGAGGTTGAATGTATCCTACTCATGGGGGAGAGAGGCCCTGTTGTGAGGGGGATGGGAGGCAGAGAGGGATGATTGTCCAGGCGAACGGGTTGTATTTAGATATTTTCTCTTCTAAGAGCAGCCGTGTTCACCAGGAAGAGAAGGGCAGAGCCGAACGTCCTAAACTCAAACAAATGGGAAAGACACCATTGATCAGCACTGGACAGCGTCTGAACATAATGCGGGCACAGAAGTGGGAGACAAGATTATCAGTGAATAAAAGCAGAGGGAACAAAGACAAATATACAGAAAGATGACAAAGTCAAAATGTAAAATGAGCAGAAAGTGAGATGGAGACAAAGAAAATAGAGTGGGTGCAAAGCGGGGAAGATGGTAGTGTAATGACAGTGATCACTGGGCCTATTGCTCCAGGCTATTAGGATGCATCAGCAACATGATCAAACGATACTTAAGAGCTGGTTAAAATTTCATTGGGTTCCATTCATTTATTCCTCAGATGTCAGTCCAGCAGGAGCCTCACCTACTGCCAGAATCAGCAGCATTAAAATTGCAGATCAGCTGGAGTTGAGCAGGAAAAGGAAACACTCCAGTTTTACTTTTCCACATACCCCACTCCGTTCTCGGTGATCAGGGAGAATTAAAGTAGCCACCACTGAGAAAAATCCCACCTTTGATCTTCTCCGCCAAGTTCCATGACCCTCCACGTGTAACTGTGTATTCTCAGATTGAGAAGGGACAGCAATGAAATAACATAGGGAAAGGAACTTATCTAGAATAAATGACACTGCTTTATGGTTTTCACAGAATAATGGGCAGAGTGTCCAAAACTGATTTCTCCAAAGCAGTCGCAAAATTCCTAGTATACTAGAATTTAATAAGAATAGTCACTATAAATTATTGGCCCTGATGTTACTTCTAGATGACAAAAACACTGATATTGTTAGTTAAACGACTACCTAATACAGAAAAATTATTGACGTTTGAATATATATTACAGTCCTAAATATGGCGTAATTATACAAATTCTTAGCGAGAAAGCAATTTGGCTTTGGCTTATCCAACATGATTAGCAATGGTTGCATTTCATTCGAGAGAACTGGTATTTTTCTCTGGGTTATTGGTTGGAAATGATCAATTGTGAAAATTAATGGTTTGTAATTTTAACATTGACATCCTTTCTTTGTTGTTTTATTCTACTGCAGCACTATCCAGTTCCTGATTGTTATAACTCTGTCTAATTTGTTATAGTATTTTACTAAGTTCCATTTAACACCACTGGTTGAAGCAGATTACCCCATCATACTAGGATTGGTTACTCCTAATGACCCACTGCAGTTAATGTTTATGCAGAATGCAGGAGAGTTTTAGAGCACAAGATGTTGTCACATTCTACCTCAAGTCACTGGTAATTAGCAAATTGGTTGGAAAGTAATATTCTCTTTTTATTTTTAGACTCAAGGTGGCGGCCATAGGACCCTTCTTTATGGTCATGCTATTCTCCTCCGGCATGCATACAGTGGAATGGTAAGTATAAGGACATGAATGAGGTTGATTGAAATACTGCCATTGAAAGGTATCAACCAAGGCATCGCTATTAGCGTATGTTTTATAATACCGACAGGAAGGACAGAGCCACTTCCCTCTTCCCTTACCTGACCCCAGAAAAAAAGCATTGTAAGACATCTTACGGTTTCATGGTTTCAGCAACTTACACTTGCATGATGTAAATATAGTAAAATGTCCCAAGATAATTGACAGAAGGAGGTAACTGAGCCCCAAGCAGGAACTAGGAATGCTTCAGACAAAGTGGCCAAATGCATGGCTGGAAAGGATTTATTGCAAGGCGAAGGGGAATCCAGAGAATAGGGGTATGATTCCTAAATGGCCTTACTGCCAATGATACAGTGGAGGGAAACCTACAGAAGTCCAGTTGCTGAAATGTGTAGAATGTGAGCTGAGACCTTCAGCTGAAAGATACTGCAGGGATTAGATGAAATGAGACCTTGTTTAACAAGGTCAAGGGTTTTAAGATTAATGCTCTGTGGATGGTAGTTAGTGGAAGTCGGTAAGATGAGAATGATAGATTTCACTAAGTAAATTATAATTATAATTTCAAAAATGTTTGTAAAACTTGTAAAGTGTTAACATCAGAAACACATGATGTTGATGTAATGATGATGTTTCACCTGTTATGGCACGATGGATGGTAAATGCTGAGCTGCTCAAATCCCAGAGGGAAACTTGAAACAACTGCTAAAACGGTTTTTGCAATTTGTATAGTATGAGGAGTGGTTCTGAAATCAGGAAATGATGTCCCCCAACTACTTGTGATGATTTTATCGTAGAGTAAACATTTATTAAAAGAATAAAGAAAAACAAATAAAACATACTTACACTTAAAAACAGACAAATGGTTTCACACAGTAAACAGTGCTTTAAAACAGTTTCACAAATCTTAACTTCCCTCAGAGCCAACCTTCCCCTTTTCTGTTTAACAACAATCCTTATAGATTTTAGAGTCTATAGAAGTCCGGTAATTTTTACCACACAAAATGTTTTCCTTGGGGTGACCTCTGAGGCTGACAGCACCTGCTTCTTTCAGTCTGGCCTTGTTCACACTGTCTTCTAGGAGTTCTGACCACCTACTCTGCTGTCTTTTGGGAGATCTAAGCAGCTACCCTCTCACATAGACTTCAGTATTCCTTCCCTTTGATCTCTCTACCACCTCAACCAGTCTCCTCAGAAATGCTTTCTTCCCAGAATTCACTAAATTGTTTACTTTAGTTCTTAAACTTGTAAAAGCAAACTTACCCTATCTTTACCTTATTCCTTACGCCTTTTTACAACCTGCATATACCCCCTTTGAACGAAAACAACTCAATTCAAAACTATTCCTGTTATTGCTTTATGTAAAACTCTGATTGACGTTCGTCTTGGTTCATTAACATATCAAAACCACTGTTGGCTTTAGACCCTTGCTATCACTCTACCTCTTAATGCAATCACTGCCAGACTTCCAGTACATAAGAAAATATGCCAGCTTATTACCAAAAGAGAAATATTACAACTTGCTGTTTTTTTGACACACCACATGATTGAATAACAGAGATCTGGAGGGAGGAGATGTTGCAACCTCATGTAGAGGTCCCAATATGTATACACTAGTGGTAAATAAACAGTCAAGATTTCAACAAACTAGTCTCGGACAACTTATTTTGGGAGAATAGGGAAGTCCCAAAGAACCCCATGTGGACCCCAAGCACACGACAAAACAAAACTTGCTAAAGATACATACACACAATATATATTTTTATATATACACGGAATCAAGTAATTCAGAATTGGAATATAGTAGCACACATTAGGTATAAAAAGACTTGGTAAGAACATCTGCCTATTCATTCAGATCATGGGTAGTTCCTGTATCCAGGTCTATGGGAAACTGCTGGGCATATCACAGTGCTCACGGTGTGATTAGTGAATGTCCGTTCTCTTCATCCAGTTTTGCTGTTTTTACTCTAAAGCTACTTCCTCTGGTGGGGAGTCCAGAATAAGGGAGCATAACCTTAAAGCTGCGCCAGGCCATTCAGGATGATGCCAAGAAGCATTTCTTCATGCAAAGGGTAGTGAGGCCTTGAACTCTCTCCCACAAAAAGCCAGGTCAATTGAAAATTTTAAATCTGAGACAAGTCGATTTGTTAAGCGAGAACATTAAGACATATGCCACCCATGAGTATAACCGGAGTTGAGCCAAAAATCATTCATGTTCTAACTGAATGGCAGGACAGACTTGAGGGGTTGACATGTCTATTCCCATGGTTATATCCTCAAAATTTGGAAAAAGGTGATGTTAGTATTTCAACAGCATGCATATTTCCGGTATATTACCTCTACTCTGTAATTCTTCAGAGTTTGAAAATCATATAAAACATCTGAAATTACACTGAAGTGAACAGTCACTGAAAATGTGCCACCAAATCAGTTCTTTCACGTTATACTTTTCTGTTAAGTTGAAATGCTTTATGTATCCAAGCAAAGTAAAAATAATGAACATTTTAGTTCTTTTTTGGCAGTAAAATATCAACATCCAGCTTCATAAATCAACCTGATTAGCTTCTGTTTTGAGAGATAATTAAGCTTTTAATGATATTGTAAATACACATTAATTAAAAAATATATTTATAACTGTTTCCTCCTAGTACTTGACTTGTTTGACTACATCAAGGTCTTTAACAGACAAACTTGCTTTTGATGTTGGGCTGCAAGAAGATTCAACAGGTAAAATGCGTACTGACTGTATTTATCATGATAAAAATGCTTAGGAGTTTTCTTCACAAGGGGACGAAAAGTGTTATGACCAGCCAACCTTTACAAGATTTATTTGAAAGAGAAAATAGTTAGGAAGGTGATTTCTGGAATGAATGTCTCAAAAGGAGGTTGATCCTCTACCATTGGTTTTGTACCCTAGTCAAGGTGAATCTTACCCCCCCTGTAGATAGCTATTGCAACAAAACTGCCTCTTGATTGTGTTGCTGTAACACTGAAGGGTGTTCTTCTTAGTTTTAAGAAAGATAAGATTCCAAATCTACAGAACATTTCACTTGTGTTACAATGTTTAGGCGAGGCATGTTGGTGGACCATTCACCCTGCTTCCAAACAAAGGTCTGAAGGAGAGAAAGTACGGATTGGTGACGACCTTATCCTGGTCAGTGTTTCATCAGAGCGATATCTGGTGAGTGGACTTGAACGTGTTATAAATTGACAGCAGAATTTAATTGAATTTCCATTAATCAGTTTATTTTTACAATAAACATGATCTTATTAAAATAAAACCAGAAATTCGACCTTACCCATTGAGTGTTTCAAGCATGTTTTAGTTTTATTTTCGATTTCCAGCATCTGATGTATTTTGCTTTTCTTCTATTGAAAGTTTCTTCTCTTAAATTTGTTTTATCCATAAAAGTAAATTAATGTTTCCCTTCTTAACTCTGATTTGATGTAACAAGATAAACTTTGTAGCATGCGATTGATTATTAAGAACAGTAACTTTTGAGAATTGGCCTTTTACAATATTTGGTGTAATGCTAAAAAAAGTACAACTATATCGGTTAGACTGCTTTTTTGTGAATGGCACAATATGTGACATGCCACATTTCTTTGTTTTTTTGTATTTTGGTAACTGCTCAGTTGATTTTAGCTCTGTTCTATTGGCAGCACCTTTCCATTTCCAACGGTTCTATACAAGTAGATGCCTCCTTCATACAGACATTATGGAATGTACATCCCATAAGTTCAGGCAGTGGTATTGCAGAAGGTGAGATCTTCATGAGTTTGGTACATGTTTTTAACATGAAGCCTAATGTGTTGCATCATCACACTATACTGAATTATTTATATTATGTGCCCGTCTGTGCGCGTGCAAAAATTATAAATTCATGCTAGTTTCCTATGCCATAATTTGAAATTAGTTTTATGATAGGCACCTTATTGTACAAGGACTTAGCAAGAGCTTAAGAATAAAATCAGTTAGGTCTATTCAAGGCAGGAATTTGTTACTTGTGTTAACTCATGTTACATTTTGTTTTCCTGAAGGGTTTCTAATTGGGGGACATGTTCTACGTCTTTTTCATGGTCATGACGAGTGTTTGACCATCCCTTTTACAGACCAGAAAGATGATGAGGATTATGTGTAAGTTTCATTACAACTACTACATTGTGTTGCTACGTTAAACAAGTTTCTGTTGACACCTTTTCTGCTCACATTATTTAACTCTTATGATCCTATAAGTCGGAATGAGTCCGAAGGTTGTGGGCTTAAGTCGCTCTCCAGGGCTGGGACAAAAATAATCCAGGTTGATGGTCGAGTGCAGTACTGACAGAGCACTGTCGAGGTGCCGTCTTTGGATGCGACATTAAAATGAGGCCTCGGCTGCCTGCTCAGACGGACATAAAACATACTATGACCCTATTTTGAAGAAGAGCAGGGCCTAGTGTCCTGGCTAATATTTATCTCTCAATCATCACAAAAAGAGAGATTTTCTGTTTTAGCCTAACCAGATTGCTTTAGTACCAAAATGTCCAAGGGACCTCGCTGTGTACAAATTGACTGCTTCATTTCCCACATTTTGCCTTCTCAGGTGGACATAAAAGATCCCTTGGCACTATTTTCGAATAAAACACTTCTCTTCAGTGTCCTGGCCAATAATTATGCTTCAATCTCTTATCACTAAAACACAGTTTATCTGGCCTCTATCCTTTTGTTGTTTGTGTTTTAAGTCATGTTTCCTGCGTTACAACAGTAATTACGTTTCAGAATTATTTCATTAGCTATAAATGCTTCAGTACATCCTAAGGTGTTAAATGCGCTATTTAAATACAAGTCTTTTTCTTCTTATAAATTGTGCTATATTTAAAATGCAAATGTAGATTTAAGGAAAGAGAAATCTTGCATTTATATAGCATCTATATAGTTTCAGGGGGTCCCAAGTGCTTTACAGCGAATTAAGTACTTTTGATGTGTAGTCACTGCTGTAATGTAAGAACTTGGCTGTTAACTTGCATTCAGTAAGGTCCCACAAACAGCAATATGATAAAGATAAGCTGTATTTTAGTGATGTTGGCTGAGGCGTAATTATTGGCCAGGTCTCTAGGGAGAACTGCTCTGTCCTTCTTTGAAATAGTGGCAAGGGATCATTAAAATTTGGCAAATGGGGCCTTATACCCTGCCTCCTACATTGGATTGTCGGCCTGGATTTTGTGCTTAAGCGTTGGGAGCCAGACTCGAACCCACAGCATTCTGCCTCAGGCAAGAGTTCTATTACTGAGCTTTGGCAGCTGACAGTTTGCATAAGTGCATTCCTGTTGTCATAACTGCATCATTAATCTTGTCTAATTCTACTTAATAAACTATAGACTATTAAAGCCTTTTGTAGCTGAAACTATCAGCTATCTTGATGTGGCCACCCTCTCAGTAGAATGAGAAGCTGTGGGAATATAAACACACCGATCAGACCTTGTTTTGAATGTACTAGTAGTAATTTATTGTGTGGTGGTGTAATTGTAATCCAGGAGTTTACAGTATAATTAAAGTGTATACCGCTGACAAAGTGTGGGCGATCTTGGGTGCAATTTATGCTTAAGATAACAGTAACAGTTTTCTACAAATGTCTCACAAAACAGCAATTATTGGATATATGGTTTCATTTAATTATAGCCACATGGTATTTTGTATAACAGCTAAAGCACCATGTTTTGAGCATACCATGATTCTGTCCCCACTTGATTGTTTGATGATGACTGAAAGTAATATTTTTTTCACTTTCTTTTCACTATGTTTAACCAACTGTTGCGAAATTTTCAAAACACAAAACTTTTTAATATTAAAATAAACCTATAAAATTAACGGCACCACTACACTTTTGTGTCTATCATAATAAATGATGCATGAATTTTGGAGACGGGTCTGTCACAAAATTCTGCCATCTAACATTTCATTTTATTAATGCAGCAAAACAGGATTCTTCCCCCCTTTCCCCTTGGCCAAAAAACACAATATCCAAGAACTGACTGAAGTAAATATTGAACCTACTGTGTTCACGCAGAAGGGATGGGGATAATGTAATTTTAGCATTCAGTGAGAGTGTAAAATGCGTGATATCAGATCAGCTTCCCAGTGTTCCCAAGGCCTGTCCCACCCACTGGTTGGAGAACTGGAGGGAAACCCCATCACTTCAGTGGGGGGAAGGACCAACTGGTTTAAGTGCCTGTCAGGTACTTAACTGACCAGTGTTGGGCCTTCCCTGGCATTTAGAACCCTGGGGGTGGGGTGGGGGGAAATACATATGAATAAGGAGCAGGAATAGGCCATTCAGCCCCTCGAGCCTGCTCCACCATTTATTATGGCTGATCTGATGGTAACCTCAAATCTGCATCCCACCTACCCCCAATAATCTATCACCCCCTTGCTTACCAACAATCTATCTACCTCTGCCTTAAAAATATTCAAAGGCTCTCGCCTGCCGAGAGCTGTCGGTCCGTTGGAGGCTGGCAGCTCTCCATGGCCCCGGCAGCACTGCCAGGAGCGGTGGCTGCCGCCGGTAATACAGTGAGGCCTTCCTCAGAGACCCATTGTGGCATCCCCAGAGAGAGGTGAGTGGGCCAGTTTGGGTGAGGGGATGGGGATGGGGGAGCGTGTCGGAAGGGAGGGTACGGGGTGGCTGGCTCTTAGCGGGTGCCTCATTCCCGATGCCAGATCCCTCGATCGGGCACTGAGTGTTTTGAAAGAGGCACTGCATTGGCAAGCCGCCTTCAGGAGTCATTACCATTAGGCGATTTTAATTAATGATGTCCTGCAATAGACTGTCAACTGAATAATTGTATATTACTGTAAATGATTGGGGAAAATAATTTCAGCTTAGCTAAATTTCTTAATGCGCACGAAGTCTGATTTGCAGAATAAATATTGAATATAATTTTGGTTTCCTTTTTCAAGATATACAGATTGTTACTGCATTAGTTTATGAATGCTGTAGTTTAAATGGCTTATTAATTTAATTTAAAGGTCCTGCATATATCATCATGGCACTATTAATCAATTGACACTGAACTAATGTGGAACATGTGAAGCTTAATGTACCCGTGAATTATATTCAATCTTTGTAGAAATCAATGGAATATTAAATTCTAAATAAATCAAGCAATGTAGCACAACACAAAATAGTAAGCCACTCACCATCCTGACTGGCATCCATAATGCCGTCCCTTCATTGTTGCTGGGTCAAAATCCTGGAACGCCCTTCCTAACAGCAGTGTGGGTGTACCTACACCACATGGACTGCAGCGGTTTAAGAAGGTGGATCATCACCACCTTCTCAGGGGCAATGAGGGACGGGCAATAAATGCTGGCGCAGCCAGCGACGCCCACATCCCATGAAGGAACGCATAAAAAAAAAAGTGTAGCTTCCACTCAGTGGGGTTGATTTGAACTCCCAATGGGTTAAATTGGGGGAGTCAGTTAATTTCTTGGCCATCTACAGCATGTTGAGGACATGGCGCATGGTGGCCTTTTCTCACTCAGGTTAGTGTGGGGACAAGTGAGTTCCGGTGGATCTCACAGTGAGGAAGGGGTGGAGAGGTGTGAGGACAGGTGGTGGGGCTGCGATGGGTATCGTCCAGGGCAACGGAGACCGAATTTTCCTTGTGGGGTAAGAAGAGCATTCCTGATCTTACCCTGAATGATCTCTTCTGCTGCCAAGCCTCTTCAGCCAGGTCTTCATCGAGCAGGAGAGCTATAACAGCTTTCCCCGCTCAGGCTGGAATTAAGTGAAATGAAGGGATTAAAATTCGAATTAGGACCCGGTGATGCCTTCAAATTTCAATATGTGTCTTTAACGAAGGACCTCCCAGCTCGTTGTGGGTGACTTAGTCACCAGTCCCTCGATGTTGTTAAAAATTGGCAACACAGGCATTGGCTTAATCTGGTGGATTTTAACTGCTCTACCACTCTACTTCCACTGGGTAAGTAGGGTTCTCATTTCTCCCACTGTGTCTCCCATAGTGATTCAGCTAAGATCAAAAATGCATCATGAAGGGAACTTGAATACAAATCAGTGTCCTACCAATGAACTGAGCTAGTCAGACATTGGAAGGACTTCCAAGAGCTGATGACCACCAATTAACAACATAGCCAGCTGTACCAAAATAGAAGACTGCAACTTAACCTCTGTAAAGATTGATCAGAACTTTTGACAGATATGATTGACCTAATTAGCTCTTACAATGAGTTAGAAAATGACTGAATCATTTGGATATTGAAACACTGTGTTTATTTCTAATCTGTTTGCAGAACAGTTAACTATGAAAGTGGGGAAGCAGGTACTTATGCCAGATCATTATGGCGTGTGGAGCCTCTTCGGATAAGGTAAGCTAAAAGACTCCATGCTTTTGAGGACTGTAAAAGATTTTGTGTTCAGCATTGGGGTATCAGTTTTGAAAGTCCCCCTGGAATGCTGCCTGGGAGGCTCATTGGTTTCTTCATTAGCCAGAGATCTATTGCGAGGCAGTTCCTGAAGTTCATTCTGGGTCAGATGTTAATCATGAACACTGACAAAGCAATGGTCTTTTGGCATGTGGTGTAGATGTTTTGAGGCCACATGAGCATCATGGAGTGGAATATTATTGAGATTAATGCAAGGAAAACTTCAGCGTTTAGAATAAAATTCTTAGGGCCGGATTTTGCAATCCTGAAATGGGATCAAACAGAGGCTGGACGGCTAAAAAAAAAAGGTCCCATGAGAGACACGGACAGAAGTCCCGCCTCTGTTTTCACCAGTGCCCATTTTGCAGGCTGCAGGGCAGGAAGCTGGCCTGCCCTTATCCAAAGGTCCAAGCTCAGGCCTTGCAGGATTTTCACTGGGGTGGGCAGGTTTCAGGAGCCCTTCACAACTTGCCAGGTGAGAAGAGGCAGAGTCAGCCAGGGTGGCGGGTCAGGAGGTCAGGGAGATTCTTGAAATGTAAGTTAGAGGATTTTTTGAGGTTTACGGGTGGTATTGGAGGCAAGTTAAGGTGGAGGAAGGTCAGTAAGGGAGGGGGTAGAGGGAGGGGGAACGACTCAGTAGAAAGGCCAAATCTTGAGCGGGCATTGATTTTGATGGGCCCTCTTCCATCTGCATTTTGAAGTCCTGGCAATCGAGGCTGTGATCTGCTGCCGGCACTTTATAAGGGATCATCAAACCTCTGGAAAGAATTGGCGGCCGAGATGGGCCTGTCAGTGGGCCCGCTCCAGGGCTGTGGCACCCGGATATCACCCCGGTTCTGCTGATTGGGACGGCAGGAGCCACCTCTGGCACATGTGGGGCCTTTTCACCTGGGCAAAACCATGCACCCCGACAGCCTGGAGACAGAGGTGGGAACGCGACTTGGGTTTGGCCCCGTCTCTGGGATTCCTCCCTCCCAAGGGAAAACTGGGCCTTTAGCTCCACACAAGAGCCAGATGAAGGGAGCAATGTGGGAGAAATGCAACGGAAAAACAGAGGAAGTAGAGGAGGATAGGGCCACCAGTTAACCCTTGTCCTGCCGTTCATTCAGATCATGCTTGATCTGTACCTCAGCTCCTTTTACCTGGCTTAGCTCTGTATCTATAACCTTATCTGTCAAATATTTATCAACCTGTATCTGGAAAGTTTTTACTGAACCGGTGTCCAGATTTTGACTACCTTTGCACGATGAAGTGATTCCTGATTCCACTCCAAAATGGCCTGACACTAATTTGAAAGCTGTGCCCTCTGATCCTGGACTCCACCCCCTCTCCATATCTACCTTTCCGAGCCCCTTTATCATTTTAAAGATTACAAAACCAAGGTTTTACAACCAGCCCTTGTAATGTAACCGTTCACGCCTGGTGTCACTCTGGTTAATTTGCACTGTAGCCACAGGGGCTAATTTGTCACTATTGAGATTCAGTGCTCAAAGCTGAATGGAAGTACACCAGGTAAGATTTACCTAAGGCTCTGTTCAACAGAAGAAAACTTCCTCACTTTTGTACTCCAGGCTCCTTTTCGATTACCATTCTGCCTGTGCTCTCACTTTTAGTCATTTGTGTACATGGACAACCAAATCCCTTTGTTGCTCCACAGCTCCTGGGCCAGGTTATTCCATCTCCGCTGCGGCGAGACCCACCGTATGGGACGCAGCCGGCCAGCCAAAAATCCATTGACTTTTGGCGGGACCGGACAATCCCAGCGACAGGTGGGGTTGGAAAATCCCTCCCCCCACCACCCCCCCCACCCCACCCCCCGTGGTATCTCATCATTAATTAAGTAGCAAGAACTGAAGTACTATTTTACTCGAAAAGACTTTTCATTTACTCAACAGATGTCATTTTATTTAGGAGTTCAGTTACTGTAGTGGAAGGGGTTAATTGCTATGATGCTAATTGTCAGAGGGCATTTTGTCAGATGATATTGGATCACATAAACTGGAACCTGAGGGAAGGGTTCTACTGGAGCCCTGCTAATGTACATCTCTATAAACAGTGAATAAATGTTCACGAGTTTGAAACAGCCTGGTTTCCAGCCCCATTCCGTCAAAGGCACCCCGAGCCCAGTCCATAAGACCATAAGACATAGGAGCAGAAATTAGGCCATTCGGCCCATCGAGTCTGCTCCGCCATTCAATCATGGCTGATAAGTTTCTCAACCCCATTCTCCCGCCTTCTCCCCGTAACCTTTGATTCCCCTTACCAATCAAGAACCTATCTATCTCGGACTTAAATACACTCAATGACCTGGCCTCCACAGCCTTCTGTGGCAATGAATTCCATAGATTCACCACTCTCTGGCTAAAGAAGTTTCTCCTCATCTCTGTACTAAAAGGTCTTCCCTTTACTCTGAGGCTGTGCCCTTGGGTCCTAGTCTCTCCTACTAATGGAAACATCTTCCCCACGTCCACTCTATCCAGGCCTTTCAGTATTCTGTAAGTTTCAATCAGATCCCCCCTCATCCTTCTAAACTCCATCGAGTATAGACCCAGAGTCCTCAAACACTCCTCATATGTTAAGCCGCGATGATAATACTGTTACCAAAGTAGATGACAACATTTCTACATATTTTCTCCCCTTTATTCAGTTGGAGTGGCAGTCACATTAAGTGGGGCCAGTCTTTCCGTCTACGGCACCTCACATCAGGTCTGTATCTGGGCTTAGTTGAAGATCAAGGCCTGGTGCTGCTGGAACAAGCCAAGTCCGACATCAATGCAACATCGTTCTGTTTAAGAATTTCAAAGGTATTATAATAATTACGGTATTCCTGCTCTGATGTAACGTAGAACGTGGGAGCACTCAGGAGTGAAATACATCCAGGAAATATGTTAATCATTTTGTTCACCATTTCTTTTTCATTATTGACATTCCTGATGGGCCCGATTTTAACTCCGGGCGGGTTTTGCACAGTTGGTGAAGTAGAAATCAGATTCGGGGTATTGTTATTCCTGGCCTCATTAAAATGCCAGCTGCCTGCTTTCCTACCTGGAACATGTAGGAAGTAGGCAGGAAACAACTGCCAACCTTGCGGAAATCGCAAGGCCTGCAGATGCCCACCGTCATGCAGGAAGTTTCCAGGGAAGAAGAGAAGAAAGAGTGGCGTTCACAAAAGGGAGAGGGAGTCTGGGTGGGGGAAGTCTAAATGTCCTCAGTGTCTGTTCTGGAGGAGCTAGTCCACTTTACGAACATAAAAGCATAAGAAATAGGAGCAGGAGTGGGCCACTCGGCCCTTTGGGCGTGCTTCCACCATTTGATAAGATCATAGCTGGTCTGGTTGTGGCCTGAAGTCCACTTTCCTGCCTGCTCCCCATAACTCTTGACCCACTCATTGATCAAAAATCTGTCCAACCAGGCCTTGAATATATTCAACGACCCATCCTCCACTCCCCTCTGAGATAGAGAATGGCAAAGATTAACAATGCCCAGAGAAGAAATTCAGCCTCATCTCCGACTTAAATGGGAGAGCCCCTATTTTTAGACTGTGTCCCCAGTTCTAGCTTCCCCCACGAGGGGAAATGCTTTCTCAGCATCTACCCTGTCGAAGCCCCTCAGAATCCTATATTTTTCGATAGGATCACCTCTCATTCTTCTAAACTCCAATGAGTATAGGCCCAACCTGCTCAACCTTTCCTCATAAAACAACTCCTTCATTCCAAAGGAATCAGTCCAGTGAACCTTCTCTGAACTGCTCCCAAAGTGGGTATATCTCCCCTCAAGTTAGGAGACCAAAACTGCGCACAAGATGTGGTCTTGTCAAAACGTTCATGTCTTGATCCCCTTCAGACCTGCCTCGGCCTAGAAGGAAATGCTCAGAGGCTTCCTGCTCAGGCTGAAACCAAATCATAATTGAGGTCACTGACACCATTGGATCATTCTTTGCACATACCAGCAAGGACCATCTATGGCTGGGCAGTTCAGCTATCTATCCAGATGCTTGGGTAAAAATCACAGATGGTCAAGTCCAGATGATTTTCCAACTGTCACGAGGGCAATTTTAAGTGCCCATCCACCCACTTTCTGCTGGGTGGGCAGTGTCACAATCACTCCCATATGCTTGCTGCTAACTAAGCAAAGAATCATGTGACCTGAAGGTGTGAAAATGCAACAGAGCATGCTTGCAACGGTTTCTAGTTCCCTTGTAATTTTTGGGTGACCCTACAATTAGCAATAATGAGTAGCACAGGGAATATGAAGGGAATAAAATGTGGCAAAGTTTGGCGTGTATTGTCATGCAGATTTTCATTATTTAAACTGATCGTCTGAGTTGCGTACTCAAGATACACTGGATTTTAGGGTGCTAAGTAAAATACATAAAACCATGTCATATATGTAAAGCCACATAGTGGCACTAAACCTTTTTTTATTGTTGCTTAAATCTCAAAGGAAAAACTAGATTTGCAGCCAAAGCGAGACACGGAAGGAATGGGAGCCCCTGAAATCAAGTATGGTGATTCGATTTGCATTCTTCAGCATGTTACTAGTAAGCTGTGGTTGACTTACCGGGCTCCAGATGCCAAGTCAGCACGGTTAGGGCCTATAAAACGCAAGGTGTGTACACTGGCTGTCTACTAATCCAATAGATAGGTTTGGAACAGAGTAATGTCCTGTAGGCAGCATATGAAAGCAATAACGGTGATTCAAGGATAAATGTTTTACTTGTCCTTTGCTGCTGGTACTAGAAACAAATAGCCTCAAGGTGAGGCAGTGATGAATCTAATTCTATATCGGCCTATTCCTATTCTGTATGGAGCTGACTGAAAGCCTACACAGATCTCGCAAGAACTTTGCTTTAATATTTAAGTTCATTGGAAAGGGAAGCATATTTCTACATGTGCAATTCTTTACGATTCTCAGTGGAGCTGTGCTGAGTGCTGAGCTCTCCTCGTAAATGGGTCATACGGGAATAGTCACAAAGATAAAAGCAAAACACTGTGGATGCTGGAAACCTGGAATAAAAACAGAAAAGGCTGGAAAAGCTCAGCAGGTCTGGCAGCATCCGTGGAGGGAGGAACAGAGTTAACGTTCCGAGTCCGTGTGACTCTTCCTCAGAGCTCTGACTCGGAACGTTAACTCTGTTCCTCTCTCCACAGATGCTGCCAAAACTGCTGAGCTTTTCCAGCCTTTTCTGTTTCTATTCCAGATTTCCAGCATCCACAGTGTTTTGCTTTTATTCGAGGGTGGTTATTAGGTGACATTGGGTGGAATTTTTACGGCCCCTGTTGTGGCGGGAGCAGGACTGTAAAATGTGGCAGGCCGCTCAAAAGGCCATTAACTTTGGCGGGACCGGAAAATCCCACCAGTGGGAAGGGCCACAAAATTCCGCCCTTCGGAAGGGACCATTGCCCCACCTCCGACAACTTGGCCTCTTTAGCCTTTTGTGCGTGCGATCACCGAGATGGTTGCAGCCCGTGAAGGTCAGGTCCGTGGAACCACCAGAACCGGGTTTGAGCAGAGCTTCAGAAAGGTGGACAAATAGGACAGGCCCACCGCCGTCTCCGTGGAAATGAATGAAATGAAAATTGGGCCATTCCTGTAGTGGAGGGGGGGAGGGGGGGGGGGGGGGGTAGCGTGGCTCCGAAATGTCAGTTTTACACCGGGACGGTGAGTGGATAACCTACCTGTCACCGTCTGGGTCTCCGGGTCAAGAATGGATTACCGAGCTCCTGCGGAGCCGCTACCCAGCATGAAACAGGGCCTGGAAAGATGGAAGGGGAGAAAATCGTCCCTTGTTCAAGGAAAGGGCAATGTTACCTCCAAAAAGCAAATAAATGTTCACCTTTAAAACAATTTTGTTTTTGGTGTATGTTCTCGTCTGCGAATTGGGGGAAATGTGCACTGAGATCACAGTTTCATGCTTCCAGGTCATACTTCACCAAGAGGGACACATGGATGATGGTGTCATTTTGCAACGTTGTCAGAGCGAAGAATCTCGGGCAGCCCGTATCATACGCAAAACGACCAACTTATTCAGTCAGTTTATCAGGTACTTGATCGAAAATCATTCCTCGGTGATTTATTGAACATATTTATGAAGGGCAGAACTGCATGATGAAAAGCCGATGTCCTCCGTGGAGAGTATGTTAATAATGCATTTTCATTTTAGAGCGGTTTTAACATTAGGGAACTTTCCCAAGTAGTGCTGCCAGCCACAACCCCGGTTTTTTTGGTTTAGTGCCATTGATAAGTTATTACTGCACATGTGTTAAGTGCACCAAAATTTTGTTTCAATTTCAACGCTTTCACAACGACCTGAATATTTGGGAAACACTAAAGTGCATGTTACATTATTGGTCCCCCAACTCAGTGATATCCCCATCCTCCAGTAGCTGGCTGCGTCACACAGCCTTCACACTGTACAGGCTCCGGCTTCTTACTAACACCCCCGCTCGCTCAGCCGGTTCACCACCTCCAGCTTATCCCCACCACCCCTCCCACCCCCGGGACAATGCCATGGCATTGGCCCAGTGCACAGCCAAACTCTCAGAGTGGCGCAGGCCACCCATGCGATTGAAGCGGAAGTTTGGGTGCTGACATCGGGAAGTGACAGGGAGTTGGTTAGTCTAGTGCGGTGCAGGTACTTGAGGAGGCCATCACCAGGTCCTAATGTGAGCCCTGCTGCAGCCAGACATGCCAGCCTGGTTCCCTGACTCGAAGCAATGCCTCTGGAGCAGGTACAGACTGTCCGCCAGCCACTGCCACCTGTACCACTTCCACTTCTGCAAGCGTATCCCTGCCCTTATAAGGGAGATTTCCCGCAGCCTCCATTGTGCTGTGTTGGTTTAGAAGTCACTCAGGTTCCTTTCAGGTGGTGTTAGCTACATCCATATTGATTGCAGTGAGCAGAGAGGAGAGCAGTGGGCAAAGTTCTGACCTGAGCAGGAACAACACTTTTGCATGTTTTCTTATAACAAAATTATTTTAATTTAGCGAGTTTTCATTGAGTAGGCCATTTTCCAGGAGCACATTAGACAAGGGTTAGGTGTATTCTCTAGCCGTTCAAAATCCTACGTCACAAAATCGCAAGTTCTATTCCTGTCCCTTAGTCAGAAACTTAGCATTATAATGTAAACATTGTTCCTGCTGCTTTAATCATTGTCCCCAGCTCGTGTTTTACGTTATTATTGTATGTTAGAAGAGCACGCTCACCAACAGCTTAAATGGATACTAAGTGCAAATATTTGGGAACTAAAGCAGATTTTTTTTCCCCTTGATTTTTTCCTGCCATGGAGATTTGGATATCACAGCAATTTGTTTTATTTCAATAGAAGCGATATTCCATTGCTCTCTAAATATTGCTGAATTAGCTAAATATTATTGATTTACACAATGGGCAGGATCTTCCGGTTGGCGGGTGGGGGCGGGGCCTGCTCGCTGACACGTAAAGTGAGGTGGGATGACTTCGGGTGGAACGCGTCACCCCGCCTCATTTCCATTTTCAGATCGAAGGGGGCTCAGCCGAGTCAGCTGCACGCCTGCCGACCTGTCAACGGCTCACTGAGGCCATTGAGAGACTAATTAAAGTCATTAATGGACCTGCCCGTCCAACTTTAGGGCGGGCGGGATGAGGTTTCACTGGGGTATTAAAATTTTTATTAAAGGTTTCAATAGAAATTAAGCACATGTCCCAACTCATGTGACAGTGTCACAGGAAGGGACGTGTCAGGGAAATTTTTTTTATCATTTGTATTACAAATGTTAAATCGGAGCCGATCTCCCTGAGGCAGCACTTAGCCTCAGGGAGATCAGTGTGCTCTTTCGTGTGCATGCGTGAAAGAGCGTTCTCCCAGCTGAGGGGAATCACCTCCTGCCCGCACAGAGAGCGCAGAGTGCTTCCGAGTGGACATCATGCTGGATGGGCCTTAATTGGCCTGCCCACGTAAAATGGCGGCGCGCCCCTGATTCGGGGCACTAATCGGAGGTGAGCCCACCCGTGCCCGCTCCTACACTTCCCCCCTAATGGGGGAAACATTTTTCCCTAAGTAAAATCGTCCCCTATTTTCCCTTGCTACTGCTTAGTGACATAATTTGTAGATAAGGAACTGGCTTAAATGCGTTTACTAATGAGACCCAGCTCTGCCTCTCCAGCTCTCCCCTCGACCTCTCGACATCCTCTCTGCTCTCATCGATATTTTAATGTCGGCCGGACTGGGTGAATGTTTACTCTACCGTTCATGTTCTACAACATCGCCCAGTTTCTTGGCTACCTCAGCTGCACAGCTGCTCAAACCCTCATCCATGTCTTTTGTCATTTCTAAATCTAATATCCAAAATTTCCACCTTGCTAGACTCCTGAACCCCCTCCTCCCACCTCTAGCTTGTCCCCACTGCCTCGCGTTTCCTCGTTAGCTCTATTGCCTCAAAACTCATGGAGTTTATATTACTCGTATTTATCTTCAAACCTCTGTGGCCTCACCCCGTGGGCAGGATTTTCGGGTCATCAAGCAGGCGTGATGGGTGGGCCCGCGAGCGGCTGGGAGATGGGTCGCCATCCGCGATTGGCCCCCGGCCGCGATTTCATGCTGGCAAGTTAGCGGCCAGCCAGCGTGAAAGGCGCACTGAAAAGCTCAGCCCTGCCAGGGTGGGTGCCGGAAGCGGGCGAGTGCAGACATTAGGGCGGGTGAGGGGGAGGGCACGATGAAGGCTCCCTGAAGGCAGAGAGCAGCCTCAGGGAGCTGAAGAATATCAAATTCAAAAGTAACTGGTATGAAATTCCAAAATAAAAATTTCCCCCCTTAAGAATCACTCACCTAAGTATATTGATGATAAAAGTTCTGCCCGAGCATTTTTATGTCCTTAAATTAATGGCGCAAACCTCACCTTGCCCTCGGATGAGGTTTGCTCCAAAAAATGCAAAGGCCGCCTGGCCAACTCACCCGCCCGCCGACCGTGACATTGGACAGACGGTGAAAAATCCCGGCTAATTGAAATTTTAAAGGCCTTAATAGGCCTCTTCATTGTGTGCGCTGCCAGCTCTCGCACGCGCCCGCCGACTGAAATATCGCACAAGTGCGCGATGATGTCAGGACGCTTACCCGACGTCATCGTGCACTATTTTACACCCGATCAGGTCGGGCACATGCCCACCCGCGGGACAAAACCTTCTGCCCCATATCTCCTCCAATCTTATAACCGCTTCCACACTTTTCATCTTCTGGCTCTATGAACCTCTTTCCTTCAAAGGTTGTTGGCACAGCCTTCACCTACCTCTGCTCCACTCTCTGAATCTCCCTCTTTAAACAGTTCTGCCGATTACATTCTCCACTAACCTTTAAAAGCAACTTAAAAACCGTGAATTCGCCCACGTTTTCCAATTGCCAACTCTGGCACCGTGACACACGGTGACATTCCTTTTATTTCTCTCTTGTAAAACACTTTATGGTGCTTTACTCTGTTAAAAATGCAGTTGTTGCCGAATGATTGTTGTGTGAACTATGCTTAAGTTGCTTAAGAAATACTTATCGACACATTTCCGCAGGGGTCTTGATTGTCTCAGTAAAAGCACGCCAGTCAGATTACCCATCAAAGAAGTTGAGGAAGCTTTGCTGGACCTTATCATTTACTTCCATCCTCCAGAGGAAGATTTGAAGCACGAAGATAAGCAGTACAAGCTGCGCTCTCTCAGAAACAGGCAGAACCTATTTAAAGAAGAGGTAAAAGAGATGTATTCGCTATCCAATATATTTTTGTTTCTCCACATTTTAGGTACTATGTTTGTCAATCCAGAATATTTCTTTCAAATTTTGACTTTTGCACAAGGGCACGTCCACCTTATGAATGATTTTGGTGCCCTTTGACACTTCAGGTAGAGGGTATCGTATGGGTGCCACTTAGTGCCTTGAGGGTAAAGATTTCAGGGCCGTTTTCTTTGAAGCTCCCACTTTGAACATTTTGACTCTTAATCAGAAAGTCACTTCAATATGTATCAATTATAGCTTGTTTACATTGAAATACATTGTAATCAGCAGTGATGAATCTTCTTTCCTTCGTCACTTTCACCTTCAGTCCTTTCCCTATTTTTTGAGCCCTCTTTGCAATAGACTGTTACGCTAGTCTCTGGACGTTTGCCACTATCTGCTAGAAGATATGCCGAGGGTGACTTCCCGCCAGTTTCCCCTTGCTATCTGTGACAAGATGCTTAATTTAATCACTTATCACTTCCTGATGACATGTCTAAGTGGCATCTCATCACAGATGTGACGCATTTGAACTCATACAACACACTGGTACTGTTGTGAATTGAGCCAATTTTCTTTCTTGTTAAAAAGGGCAAATCTAAAAATAATACCGCTGACTTGATATAAAACACATACATTGGAGTGAGAAAAATATTTTAAATAACTTTGCCTTTTTCCAAGGGATCATATGTTATGGTGAATTAACACGGTGAGGGGAATGAAAATCTCCTTTCTCTATTAGTTTTAATAAAGCTCTCATTCAAATTTGTACCACTACCTCGCCCCAAAGCCCCTCGTAACTCTTAGCAGGAATAAGTTCAAAGCGCAAACAGCTCTTAGGGTGGGATTTTCTGTCCCCGCCCACCATCAGGATCACTGGGTCCCACCAAAAGTCATTGGATTTTTGGCTGAGCTGCCGAATCTCCCACAGTGGATCCCGCCACAGTGGGACTGGAAATGCCCGGCCTTAAGGCATGATTGAAACCGCAGTCAGAGTGCAGATAAAGATGGCTGGTGCCAGAAGAGGAGACACTCATATTGGTGCAGTAGAGCAACATTGTAATACACATTTATAAAAACAAAAAAAGCTGCGGATGCTGGAAATCCAAAACAAAAACAGAATTACCTGGAAAAACTCAGCAGGTCTGGCAGCATCGGTGGAGAAGAAAAGAGTTGACGTTTCGAGTCCTCATGACCCTTCGACAGAACTCAAGTTCTGTCGAAGGGTCATGAGGACTCGAAACGTCAACTCTTTTCTTCTCCGCCGATGCTGCCAGACCTGCTGAGTTTTTCCAGGTAATTCTGTTTTTGTTTTGTAATACACATTGCTGGGGAGAGTTTTATTCTTCATCTGGCTATGCAGGGTCTGACGTGGGAGCGCTTGACAGTAACACTTAGTAACAAGGGTTATCGAGTGTTGAGTTCCTTTCATACTCAAATTTCAGAGAACTGCATATTGGATTAAAATATTTTTCTCAACTCTGATTCACAAGAAGAGATTAAAAGTGTTCCTTATGGTTAAATCCTTGTTTAACATATTTACGTAAGAGGTTGGGCACTTTGTTTTTGATTCCAATTTGACTGCAGCTCAACAGGATTCGCAGGACAGAAAACAGCAGAGCGTAAAGTCAACAGAGAGAACTTTTGCTCTGTAGCAACTCCTTCTTAGAATGCCATTCATGCCATATCTTTGTTCCCATCTTTAAGTCATGCACTTTCTTCTGGAGTTCATAACGAGCCTTCTGAGCAATTAATATGGAATTTACTCTTTCGGTATCGAATTGCCACACTAGTTGCATCCTTAGCACATCCGAGAACGTAATGCCCTCCAAAAACAAGATGCTATATTCCAAAATATTGAGGTTACCAAAAGCTGCAAAACTTCATTGATAAATTGTTCTTTTCTCAATGGTTGTTATGCCATTAACCCACATTTGCATTAACTAAATACCTAACCTTGATGGAAGTACCTGACATTGATGAGTTAGCTGTGTGAGAAGGATTAAAGTATCCTGTAATTGCTTTCATTTTTAAAAAATTATTTCATGTGGAGTAGATGTCATTGGCTGGAGCAGCAGTTGCTTCCCATCCCTAAGTACCCTTGAGAAGGTGGTGCTGAGCTGCCTTCTTGAGCCTCTGGAGTCCATTCAGTGTAGGTACACCCACAGTGCCAGCTTTAAGTGCCAATATCTATTTTTCCAGTCCATAAATAATGTAACAATCATAAATGACATAACTATCCCAACTATTTCTTGTTGCGATTGAATGTGATTCTGACATTAGATAGACAGTGTAGAAAGAAAAGGTACTGCGCACACATTGATTTGTCTTAACTGACTTTTTCTTCAATCCCTCAATTAATTAGGCAATGCTGAGATTGGTCCTGAATTGCATTGACCGGCTGAATATCTACCATAGTGCGGCACATTTTGCAGAATTTGCTGGTGAAGAAGCTGGAACAGCATGGAAAGATATTTTGAATTTGCTTTATGAACTGCTCGGTAAAGTCCTAAAATTGCACCTGTCCACTATAAACAGCAGATAGATGGAGGATTCTTAAGAGCTGATGGATGTTTCTAAGCATTGCCGTAGTTTTCATTGTTCTCAGAAGTAAAACAAAATGTACTGAATGGCTAATGTGAATAGTCCCTGGTGAATTATTAGTTTTTAATTATTATGTTTGCTTTTGCAAAAACACCATCATAGGTGAAATTTAAGTGAAAATAATGTAGGGGAGAATGTTGACATGGATTTAATTTTGTGTTTTATCATATTAATCAGAAAAATAGAGTCACTGAATGTGCACATGTAGGATCAGTTGGCTAGATGGTTCGTGTGCGGAGCAGAATAATACCATCCTGGCTCTGAGAGGTTGTGGAGATCTGCCTCCTTGCCTTGCCCCATGCTTGCAGAATGACCTTCCTCAAGTTCTATATAACCAATTGTCTCTCTCTAATGGAGGGAGATGCCTATGGTCCTTTATAGACTATGGCTAATTATCCACAGAAATTCATGTATCAAAAGAAGTGACAAAATGAAATTTGAAAAAAATTACATGAAACTAAAATAATACAACCATTGGAAGCTTCAAATTAATTAACTTAAGGAGTCAGTTTATAGTTGGTGAATAAATTTTTCTTTCACATAACTGAATCAAATACCCAGGTGGGGATGTAGCTAATACAAAGTTAATAAAGTTAATACTAAGAAAGACTACAAGAAAATACAAGAAGATATTAATAAATTGCTGTATGAGCAAATAATTGACAAATTAATTTCAAAATAAGTAAGCGTGAGATGATGTACTTTGGTAGGAATAATGAGGGAAAACACTTCTTGGAAAAGAAAGACCTAAATTGGGTAGAGGTTGAAAGCGAACTCGGGGTACAAATACACAAAGAATGAAAAGAGCCACCAAGTTAATAAGGTCATTTATAAAAAAACAAATAAAGAGCAGGCTTCATTCCTAGGGGGATAGAATTGAAAAGTTCTGAAGTTCTGTTCAACTTGTATCGAACCTCCCTTGGCCACTTTTAAGTCCGGTCTCCATGTTATAAAAATGATGCAGAAGCACTGGAGAAAGTGCACGCATGATTTATAATGAAGGCGTGTGAACAGAGAGGTTAAACCTTTTCAGAAACACTGAGCAGGTTAGGGCTCTTTACTCCACAAAAGAGAAAGATAAGGATAGACCAAAACAAGAGGCCATAATGGTCACTCAATAAATCCAATAGGGGATTTCAGAAAAACTTCTTCACCCAGAGTAGGACGAGTGTGGATTTTGCTACCACAAGATATAGCTGAGGCGAATAGCATAGGTGCATTTAGGGGAAAGCTAGATAAACGAATGAGGGAGAAAGGCTTAAGAGAATATGCTGATAGGGTTAAATGAAGTAGAGCGGGAGGAGGCCTGGATGGAACATAAACACCAGGAAAGGCCATTTGGGTCAAATGATGTGTTTCTGTGTTGTACATTTTATTCAATTTGATATAGCTTGTTGTAGTGTTGTTATGAACTTTTGAAGGGTACTTTAGTTCACGAGTCCATTTTTATATTCTGCTTAATCTCTCCAGCTGCTCTGATACGTGGTAACCGTAGCAACTGTGCCAAGTTTGCGAAAAACCTGGACTGGTTGGTCAGTAAATTAGACAGATTGGAATCTTCGTCAGGTAACGTAGCTTTTTATTTGGGTATGAAACAGAGACACTATTGTACTCCAATAGCAATTTTAGGAACAATATTTAAGAAGAAAATATGAGTGTAATTCCACTTTAATAATGTGCTTGCTGAAATAGTAGTCCAACCCAGGGTTGAGAATAGGCAGAGCTGCCTTCAGCTGGGATTCTGCCTGAATGTTTTCCACTGTAGCTATTTTCTAGTGGGGTGGAGAAGGAGCAACAAAGTCAGATCTTCCCACACCTGCCCTACTGTTGACAGGGAGTGTCAGGGAGTTACCAGGTTACCTGTGCAATTTCACACTGTGCATTCTTCCAAGGCCTCAGTTGAGCTCAGGCCAGCTTAGATAGAGTGGCCAACTCTGGTTGGACGCATATCTGAAGGTATGATCATGTGGTGTTTTGACCTCTCTCTGAGATCCTGTTCCTCAATCTCTATCTCGCTCTCTGGGATCCCATTCCGCAATCTCCATCTCTCTCCAAGACCCCATTCCCCAATCTCCATCTTTCTCCAAGACCCCATTCCCCAATCTCCATCTCTCTTGGAGACCCCATTCCCTAATCTCCACCTCTCTTGGAGACCCCATTCTCCAATCTTCATCTCTCTCCCTGAGATTCCATTCTGCAATCTCCATCTCTCTCCGAGACCCCATTCCCCAATCTCCATCTCTCCGAACCCCATTCCCCATCTCTCTCCATGCACCCCATTCCCCAGTCTCTATCTTACCCAGAACACTCCCCGCCTCCACCTAGACCCCTGAGCTCCCACTGACTTCTGACATCGATTGATCCCACTCACTGCGGCAGTGGGAGTGTCATCACTTGGCCGGAGATGGGAAATTACACAGGTGGGTAGTGGGGCGGGGAGCCTCATGTAACTGGCAGCTGAATTTAAACTGAAGAGGAGGTCGAGGACTATCCATTAGTTCATTTGCCTTGATACACCAAAGTTCCAACACTCACGTGCAAACTGGCGGTATAGAAACCTTCTCTCCTGAGCTTCCGGCAGCTTCAGGAAAGGAGCCTTTGATTTTGGGAGACTCCAGTCAAACTCACGAGGCTTGGGAACCTTAAGATGAGAGCTGGTGCGAATCCTGCTGAGGCCTGTTAAAAGGCTCTAAATTTGAGTAACTTGAGGCATAAAAATGAATGTGTCAAAAATTGGATAAATGGTACCAAACAAAGTGCAAATATTACATAAGATAAAAGCAAAATACTGCGGATGCTGGAAATCTGAAACAAAAACTGAAAATGCTGGAAAAACGCAGCAGGACTAACAGCCTCTGTGGATGGAGAGACAGAGTTAACGTTCAGAGTCTGTATGACTGAAGAAGATCAGACATATGAAGAAGGGTCATACGGACTCGAAACGTTAACTCTGGTCTGAATATTTCAGTTGGCATAAGGGGGTGGGTCTGACACGCTGGTGTGAAAAATGACACTCGATAACATCGGGCGTGTATCCCAACGTCATCGTGCTGTCTCACGATATTCCATTTGGCGGGCGTGCGCCGGAGTCGGCTACGTGCCCTATTAAGGCCTTTAACAAATCAATTAACGTATTCGTTTACGCTGCTCGTCCAGGTTGGCGGACAGGCACAAAGGCCAAGCGGCCTTTACGTTTTTTAGGAAACCTCATCCACGAGCGGGATGAGGTTTCCTAAAGCTTTTACCACTGAAATAAAAGTTTTTTCTGCATTATAAAAACATATCCCATCTCATGTGACACAGTCACATGCGGGTACATGTTTAATTAATTTTTGAAACCAATTATTTATTTATTTCAAAAGCACTCCAATCTCCTGGAGCTGCCTCAGGGAGATTGAGGCGCTCTTTCATGCGCATTCGCGAAAGAGCACTGGCCCTGACTCTCCCTCCTCACCCCTCCCCCTGCCCACACAGGGAGCGCTGAGCGCTACGGCTCGCATAATACGCTGGGGGGGGGCCTTAATTGCCCCGCCCGTGTAACAAGGTGGCGGGGAGCTGATCGCAGGCTCCCGCTGTCTGAGAAATTCAGGCCTCTGTTTCTCACTGCACAGATGCTGTTAGACTCGCCGAGTTTTTCCAGCATTTTCTGTTTTTGTTGCAAATATTACATTCACGATATAAAACACAGGGTCGGGGTGGGGCTCGTACCTGAGATGGATGTGTGAATGGAGGAGACGCAATGCAAAGCTTTAAGGTAAATGTCAGAAATATTGAACAAGAGTGACCTGTTTGCAAGCCTGTACGTTCGTGACATTGGCCGGAATTTTCCAGCATCGGCAAGCCATTGAAATCTCTGTTCACATCCAATCCCACCGGCGTGAGGGGCTGGAAAATTCCGGCCAATGTAATATTTTTCTGCTTTCATCTGTATGATATTTTAGGGTCTTGCTAATGCAAGTCCTGTGAATGAAAATGAACGTTTCCCCATGTGGGTCTCTCAGCTGACTAAAAGAAAAGTTCGAGTTCCGCTCCAGGACTCGAGGGAATGTTGTGTTGTTCGAGGCGTTGCCCTTAGGGTGGCCCTATCTGCCAACGCTGGTGGCCCAGGGGGATATTGAAGGCCCCATGATACTGAAAAGGGCGGGAAGACGTCAAACAAAACCACCAAAAACAAAAGAGGTGGTTACTTAGTTAGCAATCAAAAAATAATTCTACAATAATTGCAAATTGCTCATCTATGCAAAAAGTTAATTTTGTAAATAAATGAAAGAGCATTCAAGCTTAGCTTTTTTAAAAATTCTCCCAGGCAACATAAACCGGGGAGAAGAAAATGATCAGCGATAATTTTGTAAATGGATTACATCTACGTTTCAGAATGTTGAGTGGTACATGGAGATTTGCAATGTCACTGCTGAATGTCTGATATTCTCATACAATTTTGGTTTGTATTTTTTGACACAGGTATCCTCGAGGTGTTGCATTGCATCTTGATTGAAAGTCCTGAAGCCCTCAATGTGATTAAAGAAGGGCATATCAAATCCATTATTTCATTATTGGATAAACACGGACGCAACCACAAGGTGTGTACAAGGTGGTAGAAAATGCAAAGATAAAAGCAAAATACTGCATAGAAAATGCATGTTGAAAGTCCAAACTTAACAATAAAAGAATGTAAAATAAATAATTTACCACGGCTAACTCTCATAAACTGCCTCTAAAGACAAAAAAAAGGTCATGATGTCTAAATGACTTAATTAATTATTGCTGAAAAAAGAGACATGCTGTCAAATCTTTTCATCTTGCACTCATCAGGACAGGGGCAAGAATGCTAAATTTCAAAGGGAGCAACAGGTTGCTGATTGGCTGGAAAGTCAACTGTGATTGAGGTCTTGCCAAAAACTGACCTGATGGAACGAATGTTGGGCATGCCAATAAGCATATAAATTGTGGCAATGGTGTCAGTCCAGGAGAATAGTGTTGAGGTTCCAGGAAGCATTTTCCCATTGAAAAATAATTTAGTAAAAATGTATCCTCCTCATTGTGGTGGTTGGGGGGGGGGGTGGTCTAGCTGTTGTTCTAGCCTGAACCTCCCAGTAGGACCCATTCCAATCCATATTGAGGAAACATTCCTCAACTGACCAGACACCAGAACCTAATGAAGGCTTAGGACACTTGGAGTCCACGCTCCAGCTCTTGGCTCTCCCAAGTTTAACATTACTTCATCTGAGCTTCACTCCAACAGGAAATTTTGGCACAAGGTCAGAACCTGCTGCATCTTAAGTCATGGCCTAGTTTCTGGCAGGCCTGCTGGAGATACAATTGAGCGTACGCCAGAATGAATTTTATTCCACCGCCCTGTAGTGTTGAAGAATTTGGTTGAACTGTGCATCACCAACATCATTTTGAAATAATTTTGTTTCTAAATAAAACGTACAGGATGTCACCAGGCATCTCAGTCCGCTTTTATAAAGCCCTCTCAGTGGAAAAATTTCAATGACTTTTCAAATTACCATATGTAATAATAAAATTTGAAATGACTGTAAACCTGAGGGCCATCAATCCACAACCTATCTGTTCACTTCCGGGTAAGTGGGCTCCTGACTTCCATTACTAATTTAAGGAGGGTGGAACCTCCTCCCTTTGGCCACGAGCTTGACTCTTGGTCCTGGGATGAAATGCCCGTTTCCTTGTCATCAGCCTAGTTTTCATGGAAAAACCGGTCTGCCAAACTCAATGAGGTGTGCTGGCCCTTGGCATAGCGGATGTGGGCAGACCTGTGGGCCCCGGCTTACATCCTGGCCCAGAGCACCGCAGAGACCAGCATTGTGGGAGGATCGGCCCCATTGTAAGGGGGCCTCAGAAACAATTCTGTTTGCCAGGGCCGCCAACTTAGGGAGAGTGGTTGTCACCGTAATGCCTGCTTCTCCCTGCTCCTGGTGAGCCCCCAAGTTTCATGGTTGTTTTCCATCAAAACCCAGGTCAAGTTAGGGATGGAGGACGGCGGTGGGCACTTTCCATCCCTCAAACAGGAAGAAAAGACCCATAGGTTTTTGAGGCTGAAGTAACTTGCAGATCTCCAGCAGCTTAAAGTGAGGAGTCCCACGGTGTCAGGAGGAGAACTTCTTAAACACCATCCTATAAAATACAGGGTGGAATTTTTACAGCCCATCCCATTGGCAGGATCTTCCGGTCCCGCCCCCAACACAATGGGGGCCATAAAGCTCCGCGCATAAGATCTAGAGATGATCAAACGAAATGGCTGTACCCGCTTTGAAATCTTTTAATGTAAGGGATTGCACATTCCTTGTCTAGGTGATATTAAATGGCACTTTTTTTTCCCAAGGCAATATTTAATTCTTTACATTTGAAGTCTAAAATAAATATGCCTTTAAAAAAACAGACAAGAATGAACTGCTTGAAATGTCACCCAATTGGAACCCTTGCACGTTTTCTAAAACAAAATCTCCTACTGTAATTGCAACCGTTGTACTTAATAAATTGGATTATAAATTTTAATAAATTTGATTATTATTTTAACTTGTTAATATCTTGATTATCAGCCATGTTATATATTGATTCTTTAAATACCATAAGTCCTCTATGTTCTGCAGATCAGTTATAAAGATGGAAATTGCAAGACAAATTAAAAATGGTTTTGTTCACTGAGCAGTTTTCTCTGGTAACAGTTCCAAGTTGGAATGTTTGTGATTTTTTAAAAAAAACTTTTGTCTTCTTGATGTACTTTTGAAATAACTTTCCGGATGTCTCCAACACATATCCGCTTTTTTATGCTTATGAGGGTGAGAAATGTTAGTGTGGACGAATGAAACCCATCCCATGTCAAGCACTCCCACGTCAGGCGTGGCAAAGCAAAATTCGGAATAAAGCCCCCAGTTCCCTGCCGCCACCCTCAACACCAAACGCAAGAGAGCAGCTCGTGACTTTTTTTTTCTTTCAATTTGTTCACGGGACGTGGGCGTCGCTGGCTAGGCCGGACTGCACCGCTCTGCCAATTTTTCCCACCCCCACTGCAGCCATCCTCTGGCCTCCTCGACTTCGAGATCGCTGACGGATGTGGAATTAAGGGCGGAATTTTATGCCTCGTGGGCGGGCGCGCCGCTGGACCCCCCCAATCAGGCGTGAAATAGCGCGTGATGATGTCGGGTGAGGGTCCTGACGTCGTTGCGCGTTCGTGCGATATGTCGGTTGGCGGGTGGGTGCGAGAGTCGGCAGTGCGCCTGCTGAGTATTAAGAGGCCTATTAAGGCCATTAATCAATTAATTAAAAGGTATTTTTTGCTGCCCGTCCAACCTTATGGTTGGGGTGAGGCTTCCAACGTTAATTTTTTTTAAAAAATGCCTTGACAGAATTTTCGCTACGTCTTTGTTCATGTGTGTGAGTCCTATACGGGGACATGTTTCTCACGTTTTCAAAACCTTTATTCTTGATTTTAAAGTTCTTCAGCTCTCTGCCTTCAGGAAGCTTTCAGCGCGTGATCCCCGACACATGCACTCGCCTCCTCCCGGCCCCACCCCGGCAGCCCTGAGCTTCTCGGCACACCTTACACACTGGCTGGCCGGAGCAATTTAACTGTGGCTCAAAATCACTTAAGGCCCAGATCTGGATGTGTGAGTGAAACATTCCTGCCCGACGACCTGAAAATTCTGCTCTAAGTGTGGTTTTGTGCCGTGGGCTTATCCCATTTCATACAGCACCCTGCTCCAGCAGCTCTTGGCTCATTTTAAACCCTATCCCCAATCCCCAGCAGTGAAAGGGCAGCTTTTAACCCAGTAGCACTGCCCAGTTTCACTTCATCCACTTCTTTATAGCTTTCTGATTCTTCTTCATCCCCCCTCCCACCCTCCCTCCTCCCATTCCCCTCCCCCCCCTTCTCCCACCATCCCTCCCTCACCCCTCCCCCCACCCTCCCTCCTCCCCCACCCCCCCTCCCTCTCCCCCACCCTTCACACCCCCTCCCTCTCCCCCCACCCTCCCCTCTCCTCCCCCCATTCCTCTTCAGGTGGGAGGGTTGGACATTTTATTGCCCCTCTGTATCAGCCAATAGGAAAAATAAATAGCTGGATGTGACCGATCTCCCTACCAACTTTACCCCATGGAGGTTGTTTTGGTACACCTTTAAGTGGGTGTGGTTATGCTTTCTGCATATATGACTAAAGGGGAAATGATGTAATGTATCATGTGAACCAGACTTAGTTCTGAGGAAGCTGCCGACTCAGATATGTGTACAAGCTCTCCAAATACTGCTGCCAACTTCTCGAATCCTTAATAAATCAACCTACGTGTTTTTGCGTTAACCAATCCCTTACAAGTGGTTGATGCTTTGATGTTTATCTATTTAGTAAGCACAAGGACAAGAAAAGCATAACAGAGGCAGCGATTCAATTTTAACCCCAGTAGGTTTACAGCGGGCGGGGGAGGGCAGGACCAGTGCAAAATGTGTTTTCAGGCCTAAATTTGAGGCTCACCTTATTCTAAGTTCCTCGTCTCCCATGCAGCCAGTCAGCTGCCCATCCCAAAACAGGAGGGATACAACAGCTGGTGGACTGCCAGCTACCCTTTGGGCCTTGGGGGGACCTCGGAGATCCCCTTCGCCCTTCTCAACAGCTGCTGACCCGCCTTCACCTGGCAGGAAACCTGCAGCTACTTCCCTGCTTGAATCCGGGTTAAACTGTAAACCAGGGTCCCATTGGGATAACCAGACCCTTGATTTGCACTAACTCATGGGGCTCCTGACCGGAACCTCAACCAGTTAACCATGGGGAGGTGCTGAGTGAGATTCCAATGGGAACAGGGCAGTGCACTCTATTTGAAAGCTCCACCACCACCACCCCACCCCCCCCCCCCCCCCCCCCCACCCCCCCTGGCCCCCAGCCCCATTCCCACTAGGTGGGGTGGGTTACACTCAACCTCAGGATGTTTCTTCTCTGCTTCAGAAAACTGACAAATAATTGGAGCAATGGTTCAAAATCATTTAAGGCCCAGACCCAGATGTATGAGTGATACATTCGTAGTGTGTAGTGCACCAAGCTACCTACCTGTCATTTCTTTCCTATAACAGTTCTGTGATAAATATAGGCATTATTCAACTTTATTATCTCATGTTGTTTAGATCATGACATGTGTATGACTGTACCTAGGTGCTGGACCTGCTGTCTTCCCTATGTGTGTGCAATGGTGTTGCTATACGAGCTAATCAAAATCTGATCTGTGATATTCTACTACCTCGTCGTGATTTACTGCTGCAAACTCGATTAGTTAACAATGTAACAAGGTAATGCCAATTACTTTAGTTCACCTTTAACCGAAAAAAACTGATAGTCATAGAATCATAGAAATTTAAGGTGCAGAAGGAGGTAGTTCGGTCCATTGTGCCTGTGCTGGATCGAGCGACGCAGCCTCATTCCACGTTCCAACTCTTGGTCCGTGGTCCTGTACACTGGCGCAGCTCAAGTGCCTACCCAAGTGTATTTTTTAAACGCAGTTAGAGTTTCTGCCTCTCCCACCCTTTCAGGCAGTGAGTTCTAAACGCACACCGCCCTCTGTGAGAAAGAAATACCCCTTTAACTCCCCACTAATCCTTCTACCAATTACTTTCAATCCAAGTTCTTTGGATATTGACCTCTCTGCTAAAGGAAATAGATCCTTCCTAGTCGCTGTATCTAGGGTCCTCATAATTTAATGCGCAAATGATGGTCAAGTGTTTTTTTGCTGTGTTTTTCTGTACTCATCTGGACCATTCACCTCCACAGACTTTTGCTGAATTCAGATGATAATCAGTTGTGAACTTTGATCAGAATGGAATTAATGAAAATGATACAGGCAGTTACAACATTAAATTCTGACCCAGGCCAGGGCACAGCTCTAGGATGGATCCTGAGTCAAAGATGTTTTTGGCCCAGCCACTTTTCAACAGAAGGAGTGAAGGAGCTGATCCTCCTTCCTCTCCCTTACCCTCTCCTCCCATGACCTTCTGCTCCACGGAAGATTTCTATCCTCCCTAAGCTTGCCTTAGGACACCTGTGTTACAGTGTGATAGGTGTACCATCCCAGTCAAACTCCCCATCTGCCACCATCCCCAGAGTGGTAGATTTTTGCGGGTATAATCTCTAAAGGCCTCCTTGGCATGCATAGCAGAGAGGAGTATTAACCACCCACCCAGCCAGTCCATGTTGAACAGGCAAGCTTTTAAGTCAGACTTAGGATACTCTGAAAATGGATGAGCTGCTTAATGATAATATACTTTTTTTATTAAAAAACGATGGGAAGGGAACATTTAAAATTTATCTTTGCATCTTATCTATCGGTTCATAAAGGTCTTTAAATAGATAGAATATCAATAATCATTTTATACTGATTATTCTTATTTCTTACAGCATAAGGCCTAACATTTTCTTGGGAACTAGTGAAGGATCAGCCCAGTACAAGAAATGGTATTATGAGATGGTCGTTGATCGGGTCAATCACTTTTTGACTGCAGATCCCATTCACCTGCGTGTTGGCTGGGCATCTATGAAGGGATATGCTCCCTACCCTGGGGGTGGGGAAGGCTGGGGAGGTAACGGAGTGGGAGACGACATGTATTCCTATGGATTTGATGGACTTCACTTGTGGTCAGGTTTGTAACTGCAAAAAAAAAACACCTTGGCTATATTAAAAACAAATGCTAATATTATTCATAAAAAATATTTCCTTCGTCACTTTGATATGAAGTATGCTTGTTAGTTGATTTAACATGTTTGGCTTTGATAAGCAGAAAGGTCTTTGATATCTTTCAGGTACACTTTTTAATAACAATTAAGTTCCACGTATGTCAGCATAGTTTATATTAAAAAAAAAATGTGCGGATTACATAATAAAAATCATTGGTTCCCAAATTCTCAGGGTCAAAATAGGTAGAAAACTTCATTCCATTCAGGATGGGGCTGGAACATGGGGTGGAACATGGATATGCCAGAATTCTGCCCTCATTAGATTGACTTATTAAATATTAATAAAGCATGGTATTGTCATTACCACCCACCTCCCCAACATCAAAGGATCACGTTTGGGGGAGGGTTCTGGACTTCCTTGGTCCCGTACACCCTCCTTAGGATCGAGTGGAACTAATGCCAGCTAAGAGATAGCATGGGTCCCATTCAAGACTGTAAAAAGTCCCTTTACCTTTGGTGGGGAGAGTTAATCATTCCTAGAGGGCATTGATTAACTTCTCCAAGAAGCCTGCATGCTCTGTTGGGAGGATAAAATCAGAAGAGGCTCACGGGGCCTTGTCAGCATCAGAGAAGCATCGCGCTGCTCTAACATCCTGTTGGCACTGAGGCATCATTGCCAAGGTGGTGCATCCCGCTTGGCCACGCAAATTCCTAGAACATGGGACGGGACCTCCAGTTGGAGTCGAGCAGGCTGGATTCTAGTTCTGCCATGATTGTGCCCTGGGAAATCTTTGAACCATTATGTTTGTGTTGGAGAACGGAAGTTGCCACTTTGCCCTCAGTGCCAGCCAGAGATGGGCACAACTGGATCAGTGTCGGATGAAAATTAATATGTTTAACAAAAGGCAAGGCCTTCTACGGAAAGGGAGTTTTGGCGAGATAGGTGAGGGAGTCAATCCAATCCCACCAGTTTTATATACTTGCTGAAGCTAAAGGTTCTGCCTAAATGTGACTCGTTTAATGAAGAAATTAAGACATCAGTTAAATTAGTGGAAGTTGAGAAAATAAAAAACACTATGCGGCATTTGAACTAGTGCCAAGAAGCTAGTGGAAAACGCTACACAGAAGTGCAGGAGTTAATAAGAACCTTGACTGCCTTACTGTTGGAAAACAGCCAAACACCTGTGACCGAAATTAGATGGTAAAAGACAAAATGGCCCTCAAAGAGTCACATAAAGACAACTAAAGCAGAAGAGTGATGAGAATTATTTAAATAATTATTCTCGTGGTATGCAGTGGACAATGCCAGCCTGTTTCAATGAGCCACAGAGACAAAGTCCAGGTCTTAAAAAAGCCAGCACACAAAAACAGAGACATAGGTCAGCCATCTTTAGGACACAAAGGGTTGAGTTTACCACAAACTCCCCTTAACAGTTGAGACAAAAGATACTCTAAAAGAATTATACTAGATTGTGAGTACAGTCTTCTTCAAATCAAAATTTGTTTGAATATCCAATTATTAATTAAAGCAGATTTAGATATTGTATGTAAAGTTAAAGTATAATAGTTATGCTATAATCATCTTTGACTGACTAAAGAAAACATTCATTATTAAGGGGAAACGGTGATGAATACTTATTTCTCTTTAGAATAGTCACTATCTGTGTAAGTGAAGTGATTATCTTTAAATACCATATATTTCATAGCGGAGAATTTTCTCCCTGTTGCAAGGGCTGAACAGGAGCAGGCGCCAATTAAGGCTCGCCCAGCATGACGTGTATCCAGAAGCACTGAGTACAGGCGCGGAGAGGAGGGAGACTCAGGGCTAATGAACCCATCCATGGAAAAGAAGAGCCTCATGAATCCATGCAAATGGGACCCAATGAGATCATTCAAAAATCCTGTCAGCAGTCAGTAAAACATAACAGGATTGGACTCTCAGAACCACCAAAGCATTATTTGAAGTGCTGCTCACCTACACCTAATTGGATCCAGGAGAGTTTCCAGCTTCCAGATTGCTTCTTTCCCACCTGTTAAAAGATAGCAGGAAAGAGGAGATACTCATACAAGATGATATCAGCACACAGGGTGAACAAACCAATAGTCGCTTCTTGGGATCTATCTGAAGGGCAGTGCAATGGAGGCTGCTCTTCTGCAGCACTGGCCGTGCCAATGTCTCTCTACAGCCCTTACCATCATTTCCTCTGGCTCCTTGCTAAAGGTGAAATTTAGCTCCATTTCGCAGTCTGCAGTACATGACTGCATTAAGCAGGACACCAATGTTGTGTTCATCAGGGTAAACCAATACATCACTTTCCCCATTGATCAAACATCAATAAAAGGAAGCTCATGATTTGCAGCAGGGGTTGGCTTCTGACACATCTAGGAAATCATTGACTTTACACATGTTGCCAGCAGGGCACCAGCCAACAGCGTTTCTGAATAAGAAGGACTACCACTCCATTCATATCAATTGCCCTCCAGTCATAGGAACAGGGGCATGTATGTTTGGGCAAAGTACCCAGGCAGCTATGGTGGCGTATTGTGCCCGTGACACTCAAAATCCCTCCAGATACAAAAAAAAAGTACAAGCACAAAAAATGTATGTTTTATTTTTTAAACAGTTGGTTTCTTTTGGCTGGTTTCACTGGACAGCGATCTTGCAGGACTGTATCATAATTGGTGTAAAGAATTGGGCTTAGTTTCTTAAAGTAATACTTATTTGTGCATAAATAAAAAAAAGAAATATGTTCACAATAGAAGAGCTGCTGATAGACTTCCTTGATCTTGCTCCTGGCGTCCTATCTCCTGTGGAAGTAAAATGATCCTAATAGACCAAATAAAACATTTTGATGTTGGTCTTAATGTTCCAAAATCAACAATGGCATTGTGCATTTTCCTCTGTAATAGGTCGAGTGGCCAGAGCTGTAACATCCGCTAATCAGCACGCACTGAACTCCGACGATGTTGTTAGCTGTTGCCTGGATTTAGGTGTTCCTAGTATATCCTTCCGCATTAATGGACAACCAGTGCAAGGGATGTTTGAGAGCTTCAACACTGATGGCCTATTCTTCCCTGTAGTCAGCTTTTCTGCAGGTGCCAAGTAAGTTTATCTGCTCTGTCACGTCGGGGTGTGGAATATCTGCTTTGATTTTGAAAGTACAGTTATGGGTAAAATCTGCAGGCAAAGCGATTCCGCTACATGTATGAGGACCTCCACCACTGGCCCAGACAGAGTTACCAGCGTCAAGAGAGTTTCCCTCAGTATCATTGAAGTGGTGGGTACCCGCCTAACACTCGTAGTGCATCCGATACACTTGCCATGCTGCAGGGGCAGGGGAGAAAGACAAATGTGTCAGGGGGCACAGAGTTCCCTCCCATTTTAACAGTATTGGTCATGTGTCTGTCCTCTGAAATGGGGCAGAAACATCAAAACGGTTTTAAACAGATAATTTGTGTATAGCATATGACCAGAAAATATACAAAGGCTGGGATTTTACCAGGCAGCAGTGACCACGTCCACCAGCCAGGAAGTCAGGGTTAACTCTGCATCCACTGGTGCTGGAAGCCACAATCGTATTTTAATAGTCGTTCGGAAAAAGGAGACATGTCTAAGCGTTTCTTCTTGCACTCATCAGGGCACTTGCAAGAATACCAATACAAGGGGGGAAGCAACAATTTATACTGTATGTGAAGAGAGTGCTGATTGGTTGGCAAGTGGTATTGTCATGGAGAGTGCATCACTGACTGACAGTTAACTGCCGAGCGATGTTTAATTTTAAGCCAGGCAGCTTGACCCTGATTAGTCAAAGCCTGATCTCAGGGCAATGCTGTGTCCTGAAACACAGCCACAGGCCTCTCATGCCTGTGTTCTGTTCCCAGTGTCAGGTTCTACCGAGCACAGACTGGGAGGACACCCAGTCCATGCAAATACCTTAGTCCAGTAAAAGTTAGTGTCCTGCATGCACAGTAGTGTAGCCCACCTCTAGTACACTCACAGGTCTAGTGCCTGGGGGGGGGGGGGGGGATGGAGGGGTGGGAGAAGAGAAGTTTTGGCCCTCTAATTTCTAAGTGCCATCACTTACAGACTCCAGTATGAATCTCTCATTGCCAATCTTGAAGGAATGTTTGTGCTTCGTCTTTATTTTCCTTGGTCTTTTTTTCCCCCAAGGGTACGTTTTTTGATTGGCGGTCACCATGGAGATTTTAGGTTCTTGCCTCCCCCGGGATATGCCCCTTGCTATGAAGCACTGCTACCAAAGGAGAAGCTGAGACTGGAGCCAATCAAAGAATACAAGAGAGATTATAATAGTGTTCGAGATTTACTCGGGACAACAAGCCATCTTTCCCAGGCCTCCTTCATCCCCAAGCCTGTAGATACCAGCCAGGTATACAAACCTCCGGACATATAATGCCATGAATGAATTCATTACAATTTTGCGTGATTTAACAACCAAACTAAACAAAACTTACTGACCTGTGGTTCAGAAACTAAAATCAAATGCAAATGAAAAATGTTCCGTAATAAATGACTGTCTCTTATGTGCCTGATGTTTGAGAGTGTGAGAATAGCCCTTCCAAACTTACCCTGTGCTTGGTCTGGATATTCTCCTTCATTTAGCCAAATACTGACCCTTCAAACAAAAGCCAGGTAGCGCATTAGCTCTATGAAGAGCAGAGGGACAGGACCATGGGGCCAGATTTGATGGGTGTTCACAAATAGAAGTTTAGGATGTGTAAATTCAACCATGGGAGCTGAGATTGGTTTGGACCTAATTATTACTGGTGATGGAGCCAAACAATTACAAGATTCTAGAGACTTTACTTTTCCCTTTTTGGTTAACGATTTTTAAAAATAATCCTTTGTGCCCACTTTCATAATCTTGGTCCTGTTTGTTTCAGTCTTCTCAGAATATCAATGCTAATGAGTTGAAGAGCGTTATTCAAACAACACAATAATACTTAACAGCCATTTAAAGATTGTGACTACAGGAGCAGGTCAGAGGCTGGAAGCTTTACAGCCAGTAACTCACCACCTGACTCCACCAAAGCCTGTCCACCATCTGTCCCTCTCTGGTAGTCCCTCGAAGTGAAGATGACGCTCGCTTATGGCAAGAACCTGCGAGTGGAGCTTTTTAACATGGGGAGGCTGTTGTGTTGCAGCTACCACACGGTTCTGACCATGAAACTCTCCCACTCTTACCACCTACCATAGGCATATTGAGAGGATTTACAGGTTGACATGGACTACAGAGGTTCAAGAAGGCAGCTTACCACCACCTTCTCAAGAGCAATAAATGCTGGCCTAGGCAGAGATGCCCACATCCTGTGAACAAATAAATAATTTAAAAAAGCAAACAACCAGTTTGGCTGCATTATAACACACCTTCCACAGCCATCAACTCCTGAAGTGGGAGTTGAACCCAGGGCTTGTGGCCCAGTGGCAGGGATGCTACCACTGCACCACAAGACTTCCTTGTCCTATAGGGCACTGAGAGGTGGGTGTGAAGCTGGTAGCGTTGGTTGGTGTGCAGGATGTAGTGTAAGGACGTTAGGGATGAGTCATGAGTGCCCTGGTGTATTGCTAGATGAGTGACAGGGAAGTTGTGCATTGAGCAGCGTGAGAGGTGTGTGGTGTAGTGGCTGAAAGATGTGATGTGCGGATGCATTCACTCACCTTGGCCATCTGAGTGAGGACATTAATTTTTTTGCGGCACTCCTGCCAGATCCATGGAGATACATCCTGGACATTCACATCCCTCACCACTTGCTCCAACTTACTGTGCAGGGTTGGCCTGGAGACTGAGTGTCCAGGAAGGTATCACAATTTCTGGAAGCCCTCTTCTCCTTCTCCTGGTGTGACATTGCTAACCACTGAACGGCAAAAGATTACGGGAAGAATCTTCTGTTCTCTTTGGCGATGAGCTTTGAGATGGATGGTCATTTAATTAGGTGGGATGATGCATACCCGAACCCCATCATCTTCCTGTGTCCACCAGAATTAAGTCCTGGTCAAGAAGGTCCATGATTGTCCTTCCCACCCACTGCCAGTTGAGGCCCTAAGTGGCCAATGAATGATCACTTAAGGGCCTCGTCCCACCACTGCTGGTATTAAGCCAGCAGTAAGTGGGCCTGTTGCCATGAGGTGTGCACGACAGCTAAAGCCTGTGGCTAGCTTTTCACCTCATGGGGCGTGGTCCCTTGCTCAATGATACTCTGTGCCTTTAATCAAGGGACTGGACATTGGGAAGGGGGTGCTGCTGAGAGCCACTCCACTGTCTTTGTCTTTGCTGCCGACCACAATCCTGGAAGTCCCTACTGCGAGACCACCGACCACCCCCATCACCCCCTCCATCCCTCCCATCACCCCCTCCATCTCCTCCCATCACCCCCTCCATCCCCATCCCCCCATCACCACATTACTTACCTGTGACCTGGGTCACTCTGTGTTCCTGGAACTCCAGTGCCTGTCCTTCCGGCAGAAGCCACAGCCTCCCCAGTGGCACTGCTGAGCACTAGAGCTGCTGGCTTCTGATTGGCCAGCAGCTCTTGGTAGGCAAGACTTAAGCCCCCGGGGTCTTGATTCCAGGGGAGGGCCCACCGCTGTCCTCACCACTGCCTGATTGGCTTGTGATTTGTTGGGCCTTTCCAAAAGGAAGCAACACGGGTGCCTGGCTGGTTCTCCAGCTGGCAGGCGAGACCCCTGACACCTCAACAAGTTTTCGCCCTATAAATCAGCAGCCTCCAGTGCATTACTGTAACTTCCCTTTTATAGGGACTTCATCTTTAAGAAGGGCATGGCTGCCTGGATCATATGGTTTCTTCACAACATCGCTCAACTACCTGCTGTGTGCAGAGGACACCTGCACTCAAATAGAGTTTGTGGCTGTGTGGGAACCACTGTTGACCAGTTTACTATTGGGGAAATGAGATGGATAGACGAATTTTGTGTCTTACCTACCTCATTCTCAAATCACAACCCCAATGCCCAATATTTACATTTGATGACGACCTTAAGACGCAAGCTTTTAGAGGCACTCGCCTTTAGACTTTTTGGACTATACCATACAACACTTTAATTTTCTCCCACAAATGAGAAACACTGAATTCAATGCAATGTCAGTAAGAATAAATTTCCCCAAACATGGCAATGGCTGAGTGAACAAATTACTTGCTGAAAGTGGAAAATGTACTGGTGGTTCATGCTTAGCATTGTGAATTGATCATTAAATCATTCCATTTATTCAGATTGTTTTACCTTCACATCTTGAGAAAGTACAGAATAAACTGGCTGAAAACATTCATGAACTTTGGGCAATGAACAAAATTGAGCTTGGCTGGACGTATGGGAAGGTAAGAAAGTCACTTGCCGGAGTAACTTTAGGAATCCATTCTCCCGGCAGGGAATGTCGCTAGCTGGAAGTGCAAGAATCCAACCGGAATGGGTGTGCAGCATGTACCCAAATTTCTAGCATGCACGTCTGGCACATCAGACGTTGTCTGGCACAACTTCTACCCGACTGTGTCTAAAATTTTAATTTAAAATCATTTGTGTGTTTTGAATGCAGAGTAAATGGCGCACAATCAATTTAGTTTGCTTAGATCAGTGTGAGATGCAAGCTTATAGCTGCAACTCAAACAAGGTACTCTACATGGTATCAGACTGCATTTTATTACAAAGAACTGTTTACTTGCTCGTACATTGTATTAATAATAGGTGGATATTAAATAATGTTGTCATATTGTACTCTCGTCCTAGGTAACAGAGACCAGTTGCAACATGGCACCTGAATTTTATTCTGTAACAGCATTCTGTGCTGTAGTAAACTCAAGATTTGCTCTGTTTGTAGCTTCTGAGAGTGGACATTTAATATCGGAATGGACATTTGCCTATTCCTCTTAACCTGGAACATGTCCTAATTATGTGTGGCTGCACAAATGCTCGAGGGAAGCTTGTGGAGTAAGATTTATAAGCAATGTGGAAACAATCTGATGACTCATAAATGGCAAAGGTTACAATTTGAAAATTTAGATGATGTTATCCAGTTCAAATAGGGCTGGCTGAACGGATGTACAAACTTGAGATTGATTCTAGTTACATCAGGCTGAGCCATGTCTTTAATGGTGTCATTTATTCTCATATACAGATTTCATCCATTTCCACCAAATAGTTTCAATTAATCTTTTTCATGTTTCATGGAGATGACACCAGTGTTATGTGATACCCATGGCAAACTGCAGCAAGTATATAGTGTGACAGAGAGAGGTTTAAACCAGAAACCACAACTGAAAATGTAGGAAACATTGAACAGGTCAGGCAGCATTAAGGGGAGCACAGACAAGCTGGGGCGTTGACACAAACCGTTTGTCAAACCTAAAGTAATAAAATGGAAAATGCTAGAAATATACAGCAGGCTTTTCAGTATCTAAGAAGGAAAAAGAAAAGGCTTTAGTAGTTCCTCCAACAGAATAGAAAGCTAAGATAAGCAAGCTCCTTTATAGTGCAAAACAAATCGAGGGAAATGAAACAATACTTTTTCACCCACCCTCTGTATGTCAAGTGTGTGAGTTGGAGGGAGTTCCTGAGCTTAAATGGCCGGTTGTTATTACCATTGAGACCTTTTGAAAGACTCCAGGACCTTAGTCATGCTAAGGTGATCAATCCCTGAGGGGGTCACTTACTATTGCTTGAAGATGCAGAATGGCTCCTTTCTGAGATAAAGAATTTTTTGCCTGTATCCTTCATCCTAGTAGGTACCTTGGTGACCTGTCTCACCTTACATTGACGATGAGCTATCCTGACCACGCAAATGTGCCCATCCCCCTTGGACCAGTTCTAGGTCGCTGAGATGCTGCTAATGGAGAGAGACTCCCAGAATTTTAGACCTGGGCAGTTTAATTTAAAAACTTTTCAATTAAGCAGAGACACTGGTTAAAAACCCTAAAATAAGAACAAAACTTGTTTTTCCCTCAGTTTATTTCTCTTTCTGTGCCTGAAATGATATTGAATTCACTCACTCTAATTTACACTCCCTTCTCAACCTTGCATTGCTTATTTCAGAGTCCTTAAGTCTGATTGGTTAAGGAGATGCACAGCTGCTAGCCCTTTTCACTCAGGGCTCAATGGCCTGTTTCCATCTCTCTGTTAACAGCTTGCACTCCCTGCAACTAGAAATACTGTTCAGATTTAATGGGCAAGACCAAGTCTAACTAAAGGCAAATGCTATTAGATTCACTCCTGCAGCAAGTTATGACCCATTGAGCTGCACGTAACAAGATGCCTTAGTCCCCTCCTGCAGGCTAAAAAGTCAGGGAGGAGCCCGTGCACGATCCTGATGGCTGCCCCATAGCCGTTTAATGCTGGGAACTGCGTTGCAGTTAGCATTGTGGTTAGAGGGTGGGACTTCCTTCCCCTCTCCTGAGAGGAAACCTGCCTTAGAGAGCTGCTGCACCGATCGGATGAGTAGCCTGGAGCAGTGGCCACTGCTGGGAGCACAAGTAGTCCCACCATGTCGAGGAGCCCAGTTAGGCAGGGGACTCGCCAAAGCCAGGTTGGCAGGTGAGGGAATTGTGGGGGGCGGGGGGGCCAGGTTCAAGAGGCCGGGGGAGGGTTAAAGTGGGGGATAATCTTGTGGTGGGAGGATCTCTGATGGGCCCGGAAGAACCCCCTCAACTTGCCCAACACCAGCCCACACATCTTCCTGATTGGCATGGGCCTCCCCCTGCTGGGGGTATTTTTCACATGGCGGTGGGACAAGGCCTTTAAGTGGCCACTTAAGGGCCTCGATAGGCTGAAGGGCGGGCAAGTCACCCAGTGGCCCCTCCGTCCCCCATTTGGCTTCAGTAGGGGGGCAGAGGTGGGTGGGTAGGCTAGCACCCGTTGGATTTTACCTGACCACCTGCCTTCAAACCCTCCGGTGGGGGAGGGTATAATCCAGCCCACTGTGTTCTCTTTGCCTAACTGCCTATGTTCCCTCTTCAGGTACGAGATGATAACAAGAGGCAGCACCCTTGTTTGGTGAATTTTGATAAACTACCAGAACAAGAGAGAAACTACAATTTACAAATGTCCCTTGAAACTTTAAAGTAGGTTCCAAAACCTTGTTCAGTATGTAAATATTTCATTTCGTCACCTTGCTCTGTATTTCCATTTTGTGGTTGATGAATTTAAGGGGTTGATTGAAATGTCTTTACAGGACCTTACTGGCTTTTGGCTGTCACGTTGTTCACATTAAGCCAAAAGCTGAAGAAGACTTACAAAGAATGAAACTCCCCAAAAAGTAAGTATTTTCCAGTCGTGAAAATGTTGTAGAACATAAGAACATAAGAAATAGGAGCAGGAGTAGGCCATTTGGCCCCTCAAGCCTGCCCTGCCATTCAATAAGATCATGGCTGATCTGCCCCAGGTCTCAACTCCTCTTTCGTGCCAGCTCCTCATAGCTCTCAGCTCCCCGATATTTTAAAAATCTATCTACCTCCTCTTTAAATACTTTCAGTGATCTTAGGCTCCACAACTCTGTGAGATAGAGAATTCCAGACATTCACCACCCTCTGAGAGAAGAAATGCCTTCGCATCTCAGTATTAAATGAGTGTCCCCTTATTCTGTAACCATGTCCCCTAGTTCGAGGTTCCTCCACTAGTGGAAACATCTTCTCAACATCTACCCAGTCGAGCCCCCCCAGAATCTTGTACATTTCAATAAGATTATCCCTCATTCTTCTAAACTCTGCTAATTACAGGCCTAACCTGTTTAGCCGTTCTTGATAAGTCCACCCCTTCATCTCAGGAATCAGCCTAGTGAATCTCTTTTGAATTGCCAGTGTATCCTTACTTAAATGTGGGGACCAAAGCTGTACACAGTACTCCAGGTGCGGCCTCACCAACACCCTGTACAGTTGTAACAAGACGTCCCTATTTTAAACTCCAGCCCCCTTGCAATACAGGCCAAAATTCCATTTGACTTCTTAATTACTTGATGCACCTGAATGCTAACTTTTTGTGTTCCTTGCACAAGAACACCCAGATCCCCCTCTGTTGCACTTTGTTGCCGAGGTTTTCTGTTCATAGAGATATCATATAGCTCTTATGTATCATATCTAGCAGCTCTCAGTCTCCATTGTATTATTTATTTAGTGATCATTTTGTTAACTTTTCAAAATAATGTACACAGTACTATTTATTGGACCAACTAGATTTTTTAAAAAATGGTATTTTATTCAAAGAACAATTTTGCAGTCCAAAGGCTGATTTTCAGTGTGACTTACATCAAAAAATTCATATCTAGACCAAGTAATCAGGTTAAAAATGTGGAAGTATGTGACAATCATATAATAACAAAAATAGATGAACAAATTCAACAGGTAATAGGGAAGTGGCGTCTGGGATATTAAAAGAGCACAGGAGCGTAGGAAGTAGGAGCTGGAGTGGGCTATTCAGCCCCTCGAGCCTGCTCCGCCATTCAACTAGATCATGGCTGATTTATCTCAGCACCATTTTCCTGCACTATCGCCACATCCTTTGATACCTCTAATGCCTAGAAACCTATTGAGCTCTGTTTTGAATATACTCAAAAGATGGAATATTAAATTCCCAGAAGGAAAAAAGCAGTAGAAACTGGGAAATAAGAACACTGGTCCGAACTGGTCTTGTATACCTTAAACTGGAACACCAGTAAAAACTGGGAAATAAGAGTACTGGTCCGAACTGTTTTCTTCCTTCTGGGTTAAAATTAGTTTTCAATCACTCTTGCCTTCAGGATCAGAGAGATTCCTCATCAGATCGGAATCATATTTGCTCATTAAACGTCAACAAATTAAAAGATGTTTGCTTCAGAAGAGATTTTTAGGAATATGTAAAAGTGGCAGCAAGAGAAGGCCATTGCTGTGCTTGAGTTTGCTCTCACACCAATGTTCTCTTTTAGGGGTTCATCTGATAATTTTATTTAATTGAATTAATTTACGAAATGTTGCTGTGTGGTGATGCGCAACACTGCAACATAGATTCCAAAAAATAATCTTGATCGCCATGAGACTTTCTGTTACTTGAAGCTGAGATAAGTAAGCAGTTGCAGATACCAGACAATGAAAGAAAATTGGACATGTAATTTATTGGCCAAGATTTTTCACTGGTCGGGCAGACTCAGCAGGAGCGGGCAGGGGCTGGTCGCGGAGCTGACTGCTGCCTGCAATTGGCTCCACAGTGCGATTTCACGCGGATGGGCCAATTAAGGCCTGCCCAGCGTGGAACGCGAGCGCTACCTGTGCAGGCGGGGGGAGGAGGGAGAGTGGGGTCCAGCGTTTTTTCTGCCTCAGGGAGATTGAAGCGATTGTCAAAAATGTAAATAAATACAGTAAAAATTTAATGAGACATGTCCCCTCTGACTGAGATGAGACATGCTTTCATTTTTCAAAGATAGTTTTTATTTAAGTTGTAATAGTTTTTGTAATAGCTTGGCCTTTTCGCCTGCCCACCAACCGTTAGGTTAGGCGGGCAGCAAAAATTTGACATTAATTATTTCGTTAATGGCCTTAATAGGTCTTTCAATTATCGAAATATCGCGAGACAGCGCAATGCGTCAGGATGCGTGCCCCGACATCATCATGTGTCATATTATGTTCCGGTGTGTCAGGCATGTGTTAAATGGAAAATTCTGCCTGTAGTTTCACCAAAAAGTATCAGATGGATTGTTTGTTTCTTCATTTCTCCCTCTGGTTTTTTTACCCATCCCAAATTGCCCTCGAACTGAGGTCATTTTAGGGGACAGTTAAGAGTCAACCACATTACTGTGGGTCTGGAGTCACATGTGGGCCAGACTTGGTTAGGGTGGCAGATTTCCTTTCCTAAAGGGCATGAGTGAATCAGATGGGTTTTTACAGCAATTCCACGGTTACCACTACTGAGACTAACTTTCAATTACAGATTTTTTTTTTAGTTGAATTTAAATTTCACCAGCCAACATGGTGGGATTTGAACCCATGACCTCAGAGCATTAACCTGGGCCTCTGGCTTACTAGCCCAGTGACATTACCACTGCACCACTATCTCCCTTAGTGCAGAGTACACAGTCAACATCAATTAATTGTACAGAATGTGGATTGACCTTGAAACACCTAGGCTTCAGGAGGGCAGAAAAGAAGATCTCTGCCCAGTGAGACCAGGAATATTGGACTGATCCTGGATTTTGCAACATTTGCATGCCCTTTAATTCCCGGTGGGGAGACCATGAACTGCCCACCCCGCTACATCGAGGAGACATGTCTGGAGGAGTTTGCAGGTTTCCCGACCACATTCCATTGCTTTCACCCTCAGCAGATCTCACTGCAATGTAGGACAGCTGACAACTGGCCTCAACAATATCGTATACTGCTATAGGTCCACCTTAGTCTCATGAAGGCACAATAGTTTTCAGAGGTTTTTTTTAGTTTTTTTCTTCAGCCTAATAGACCTCGAGCGCCTGAGGTACAATGGCTTTGGGCTGCTCTCTTTTCCAAAGGTATTTCAGAGCAAATGCTGCAGAAGTGTCCAGACATAGTGCTCCCAAACTCCCCATGCACGTGACCCATCCTTGCAAACTTAGTATAGGATCAGCTACAATGGATAAAAATGAACATGGGTGTGTCACTCTGCTGTATGTGACACCCCCAGCCCCTCACCCCACCCCCCCTTTCCCCCCAACCATCCTCACCCCCCTCCCCGCAACCCCCAACCCCCCCACCCCACCCCACCCCACCCACTGCACCCCGGAGTCTCCAGAAATTTCATAAAATTCAACAGAGTGGAAAGGTCAAATTCTAAAGAGCTCGTTCTGAAAAGTTATTAGAATATTGAACTGGGAAGAGGTCTGTGATTATTGATGTGTAAGGCAGCCTAAAGTTAACACTTTCTTGGACAGCTTCTTCCACAATGCCCAGTTCAGCCAAAAAAAAAGATTTATCAGCTACAGATGCATTGTTTTCTAGTTTGCGTTGTATGTTTTTGCGGCTCTCTATGGAAGGGGCCCAGAGGCAGAGAGTCTGAACAGTAACTTTATTGCTGAACCTAACTATGTACAGTAAGCTTCTTCAGTCCAAGCCATGAGCTATCTCCACTCAGGCTATGACCAGATGACTACTAGTCATGTGACTTCCTTTATATCTTCATGTGGCTGGCACTGTTCCCCAGTCCCACATTAACCCTCTCAGTCCTGAACACCCTAATATGACAGTTTGGATAGAGGTTGATCAGCTGATCAGAAGTCATGGCTCACACTCTGATCAATGCCCAGTTCTGGCCATGTGGCTGCTCCTTGTCACTCACATCTCTGGAATGGCCTGAAGGCATGGATGCCAGGGTAGTCCATGTTGTCTTTTTTTTGGAAGAGAAATGACCAAGACATTTGTTTTGTCATTTTTGAGAAAAAAAATTAAACAGTGAGGAATTATTTTAAACAATAACTACTTTTGCTAGACTTTCTAGATTTAGCCCTTTCAGCCAAAAGAGAAACTAATCAAACCCTTTCAATCCTGAATCTGTTTGCATTTTGTACAGAACATCTGATTTTTTTTTTAAAAAAGCCATTCAACTTTCTTTTATTGGAGGCAAATTTAATAAACATTGCTTGTTTTGTCCCACTGTATGAAATATTTTGTTTTGCCGTTTAGTCAAATTTATTTGTAATTTTCACCTCTGCCAACTTTTATTGGGTTTTAGTTACATGATGTCAAACGGCTATAAGCCCGCTCCGCTGGACCTTTCAGATGTCAAACTACTCGCTGCCCAAGACGTTCTGGTTGACAAGCTAGCAGAAAATGCGCACAATGTCTGGGCTAAAGACAGAATCAAGCAAGGATGGACCTATGGCATCCAACAGGTAATTATGAAGCATAATAACCAAAGTAGTATGTTGTGTAGCTGCCTAACATCAAATCCTGCTGAAAAAGCACTCTGCCTGGTACACAATAATTTCACCTCACTGCAATAGGATTATTATCTTGCTGAAATGTGCCTGGTCATTGCAGGAAATCGCAGGGCACAGAAACTAAGACCAAACGAAACAGAGGAAGGGTTTGGGTAGTGGAACTTGTAACGTATGCACAACATCCTCTGCTTTGACCTTAAATTCTCAGCACTATTTTAACATCGCTACAATATTTTTGTGTGCCCTATGTTGTGCATGTGACATCATTGTGTATTTAGTGTATGTTAGTGTAATACATTGAAGGCTCATTATATACAAGCTTTGCTACAAGCCTCTTACTCTAACAAGATGTTTCAATTAGCCCTGTCAGCTGCTTAGAACTTGAGTAGGTGAACCCCTGTGATAAAACAAGAGATTAGAAGAATTGGCTTTGTGGAGGGTTATTGGGAGCTGGAATGTCCGACTAGAAACAATGATGGAAGCAGAAGCCACGGCAGCTTTTAAAAGGGAAGAGGGTAAATATTTGAAAGGGTATCTGAAAGAAGGACAGGCAGGGAAGCTAAATGATTGTTCTTTTGGAGAGCCAAGCACAGGCATGGTGGGCTCACCGGCCTCCCTTTTTGATGTAAAATGCATTTTTTATACCAGTCGCTGGTCCGAGGAGTTTTTAATCAGGAGGCTTGAGTAAATTTGAAGATCAGTCATTGGGTATGTACCAAACCGTCAATGGTGTTTGCATTTTCAATTGGAATCTTTGGATTATCCTGAAAAAATTAGAATGCAAATAAATGAAGATATTTATGCAAAGCTTAAGTGATAACATTGCCTGTCACTTCTTCTAGGATATCAAGAACAAAAGGAACCCTCGACTTGTGCCATATAGCCTCCTTGATGAGCGAACCAAAAAGTCAAACAGAGACAGTTTACGTGAAGCAATCCGCACTTTAATTGGCTATGGTTACAATATTGAACCTTCTGACCAGGAATCCGGTGGGTATAGTCACTACAGATCAATTCATTAATTTGAGAATATCGAGATACAAGATTGTGAGTTTATAAAGTATTATAGCCACTACAGAACCAGCAGTCAGAGCAACTACAAAGATAGATAAAACATTCTTGTAATAAGGCACTCCTAGGACTGATGATAGTTGACTTTGGTGGATAATCTTTATAATGCTTTTTTTTTTCTTGGGATCATGCTCTGCTAACTGTTTGGCTGAAATCACAGCCAGCTCTTCCCTCGGGTTACTTTGCAGTGTGGTGGCCACAATTTGTATAGGAGGTTTATTCGGTAAATGCTTACACACAGCACTTTTGCCTGCCAACTGGAAAATTGTATAGGACAGGGCAGAATAAGATTTATTGTTCGAAAGCAAGCAATTCATCTGCCTGGGGTGTGGAGGGGGTGGGTGCAGGGGGATAGTGGTGGTGGTAGGGAGATTGGGGGGGAGGGTGGTGGGGGGTGCATTGGGAAGTCATTTTTGGGAAGCTTGTTTACTTGCTGAAAAATATACTTGTTTAATTTGTTGCCCTTTATTTTGACCTAAATGAAACTTGCATAAAATAACTTCTTGTGTTGACGTTGCAATGATAAAATTTTTTTATCATTTTAAGTGCTAAGGTTGCAGCACATCAGCAACAACAGAGACAATTACCATCAATGATTTATTTGCTTGGAGTGTAAAAATTTAAACCAGGACTGTGCTATAAATTATTCTGTGTGCCAGGTGCTTAAGCTAGATATGTAGCATTCTGGATTTTATACTCTGGCAAAATTTAGGAATTAAAATTTGTGGGAAGGGAGAAATCACCCTGAGTAAACTTACAACAACTATTTTCCAGTATAAATTGTAGACTGGTTCATATATTTATCCCATTCCAGGATGGAAGTAAAATTCTCACCTCCTTATCCCAGACTTTAAAAGGAAACATAAATTCTAAATGTATCAGTTTCCCTCGAAACTCGTATCTCATTTTTTGCCAGTTTCCTTCTTTAAAACTATCACATTCCATAAATCAAAATTTACAATTACCGTAGATGGTGGCTTATAAATCGACCTGGTGTATAAGGTAATCTCTTCTTTTTTTTGCCCCAAAATTCATGTTTTTGCATATACGCAGTGTATAGATCAAAGCCCCCTTTTCAACCCACCACGACATGCTGCCCTCGCATTAGTTGTCAGCCTCAAGTTTTCACCCCGCAAATGGATGTTTTATTTACCTTATAACCGGGTGCATGGCAGGAAGCAGGCGAGATAGGCTGTGTTGCGAAGATGCAAGGTAGTTTAAGACATGCCCACACACAGCAGACCCCGTGTGGCCAACGACAAAAATGGTGATCACCTGCATCGACGCTAGCGGTTCACTTTTATACTCGGCATGTAAGTTGACCTGTTTTTGGAGCGATTTTTTTTTAGGCTTCCAAGGTCAATTTATATGCCAACCTCTCCAGTGTTGTTTACCTTGCTTCTTGAATTGTCTATTTTCCCTTTATTCCTAACAAGCAGATAAAGGTAAATGATGCATGCGTGGGATTTATGTACTGCGGTTTCCATGTAAAACCAGAATCTGTTGTCGATTGCATGAAACAATCTATTGGTGAATCTGTTATCGATTGCATGAAACAATCTATTGGTACTTACGTATCTATGAAATCACCAATGGTCCGTGCAACTAGCTACAATTGCAGTCGTGAAGTGAAATTGTAGCTGTCAGACTTTCACAGATACTCGACCAACTATACCACTGTGAATGTTGTTACAATGTCCAAGCCATATTTCGAGTGTTAGCTGACTGACATCATGCCAAGCCACTGCTAGTCTCTCACCTGAAAGCAGCAATATAACTTCATTCTGATGGACAAAGGAATTGTTTTCAATTAAAGATTCTACTTGCTATTTTATCCATTTCTGAGTTTCATGCCAGGCACACCTGGTGTGATTCACTGGAGTACAACGGGAAGTATGCAATATCTACGGTGGATTAATTGGAGAATTAACTATTAATATTACAAAAACCTCACCTTTAAAAACAACGGCTGGAATTTCTCAGCACCCCCCACCCCACCTCTCCAGCCCACCACCCCACAGTGGGCTCCCAACCAGCAGGACCAGTGAGCCATTGAAATCTCTGTTCATGACGACAGGACCAGAAGATCCCACCGACGTGAGGAGCTGGAAATTTCCGGCCAATAATTTTCATGGACTGTTGCCCAGAAATATTATGTAGCTAAATTTCTGGTCATGTTGTCACTGCGTGCATCTACACTATCCCAGGCATTATTGTCAAGATACACTGTAACCTCTCCTGTCTGGAGTGCTTGGGACCGAGGCATCTCTAGAATTTGAAATTTTCTGGATTATAAAATGACGTTAGAATTCCTGACCACAAGATGTTAATATGTACCTGAGACATAAAACAGTGACAAAACATTATAAAGGACTAACTAAAATAGTTTCATTTATCTAAACACTGTTATCTTCCATGTTCCTGGGGAATTTGCTACCACAGAAAGTGGTTGAGGCCAAAACATTGTATGTTTTCAAGAAGGAGTTAGATATAGCTCCTGGGGTGAAAGGGATCAAAGGATATGGGGAGAAAGCAGGAGCAGGCTATTGAGTTGGATGATCAGCCATGATCATAATGAATGGGGGAGCAGGCTCGAAGGGCCGAATGGCCTACTCCTGCTCCTAGTTTCTATGTTTAGCATGCCTTCAGCCTTTGTGCTATAATAGGTGGAGGACAAGGGCATGAGTGAGGTTAGATTGGAGGCTCAATCACAGAAGATATCCTACCCACAAATACCCACTTATCAGGGCCCTACAGACGAAGAGGCCGTTCAACTTTTGTGACCGTTACTGCCTTACAAAAACTGCACTTCTGCTTCTAACACTCACGTTCATCTCTGCCTTCATTTCTTGGCAACTATTTTATACCTTTCCCAACTGAACCAAACAAATAAAAAAAAATCACCAGACACTGAGTGGAAAATAACTCACTGCATTAAAAAAAAACTCTCCTCACCTCATTGAGCTGTTATATTAAGCAAAATGTGCCAGGCCACAAACTGGCCCAAGGTTCTTATTTTGTTAACAAAAGATTCCTAGTGGAAATAAAAACTTGAGTTAACCCAAAAAGCTCAGTAAAAAGGAGATAAGCAAACAGAGCGCAAAGCCGGTTTTGGATGTTAGGATAAAGGAGACTGTTGGCTAGCCATAGTGCTTCCTTGCCCTTCAAAATACTTCCTACATAAACGCCCCTTAGTTACTTAGCATCGGAGTCCAACCATTGCGCTGGAAAACCTGAGGATACAGTTGAACTATTGTTTGCAGCGCCCCAAGTGGCGAGTCAGTGAGTTGCGGGGCTTGCTGGAAAAAATTCCGGACAACTGGTGTTTCTGGATTTCAGAGTTCCAGACTGGAGAGGTTACAGCGACTAGGATAGAACATTTAGAAAGGTTTGACCTGATCTCACACCTGACCTGACCTGATTTCTGTATTTGTTGTCTCACTGCTCCTGCGAATGCTGGAAGCCAGTCTTCAAGGCAGATAGATATCATTACTGTGTCTCTTTAAACCAAGAACTTTGATGCTCTAGAGCCCCAAACGGGCCCAGGTTGGCCCCAGTTTCCCCAGAATTCACTCCCTGCGTGCAGAGCTACCCACTGTGGCTGTACAGAATTTGAACTTCCCTTTATATGTGCCAGAAAGTGGAGGCCTACAAGATGCTATGCAAAAAACTGGCATTGAAATCAGAGGTCATTTTAGCCATTCTGGTGGCTACTTTGACTGCACTGGCCCAGAGCTGCTTGCGAATTGGAGATTTAAAAGCAGATCAGGCACTTAATTGGCATTAATTGCCCACTTAAGGGCATAAATTAGCGTCAGGGCAGGAAGGTCGTCCACAAGCCTTGCCGTCCCAGACTTAATCGGGTGGGGATGGGAAGGTGATGTGGTTCCCCCTCCCCCCTGCCTGATAAAATACACCCCACCTCCAAACACACTGCCAGGGTTGGGGGGGGGGGTGGTGGGGGGTATTAAATTTTGCCCTAAGTCACTATCCTCCAACTGATAGAAAAGAAGGGAAAGAACTCAACCAGATCCTCTCTGACCACGGGTGAGGTGCCAGAGGACTGCAGGACTGCTAATGTTGTCCCATTATTTAAACAGGGAGGAAGGAGTAGACCAGGAAATTACAGGCCAGTCAGTCTAACCTCGGTGGTAGGGAAGTTACTAGAAAGAATTCTGAGCGACAGAATATATCTGCACTTGGAGAGACACGGATTAATCAGGGATAGTCAGTATGGGTTTGTTAAGGGAAGGTCGTGTTTGACAAACTTGATCGAATTTTTTGAGGAGATAACCAGGACTGTTAATGGGGGTGATGCATTTGACATGGTCTTTAGCGTGGGTTCCAAGACAAAGTGGCATGTTGGAGCCAAAACTGGCTGAGAGGCAGGAAGCAGAGGGCGATGCTAGAGGGATGTTTCTGTGACTGGAAATCTGTTTCCAGTGGTGTTCCACAGGGCTCGGTGCTGGGGCCCTTGCTGTTGATAAATGATTTGGACTTAAATGTAAGGGGTATGATCAAGAAGGTCGCGGATGACGTGAAAATTGGTAGGGTGGTAAATAGTGAAGAGGTTAGCCATAAACTGCAGGAGGATAATCAATGGACTGGTCAGGTGGGCAGAGCAGCGATAAATGGAATTTAACCCAGAAAAATGTGAGGGAATGCACTTGGGGAGGGCTAACAAGGCAAGGGATTACACTATGAATGGTAGGACCCTGGAAAGTACTGATGATCAGAGGGACCTTGGTGTGCATATCCATAGGTCCCTGAAGGCAGGAGGGCAGGTAGATAAGGTGGTTAAGAAGGCATATGGGATACTTGCCTTTATTAGCCAAGGCATAGAATACAAGAGCAGGGAGGTTATGCTGGAACTGTATAAAATGCTGGTTAGGCCACAACTGGAGTACTGCATGCAGTTCTGGTCACCACATTATAGGAAGGATGTGCTTGCACTGGAGAGGGTGCAGAGGAGATTTACCAGGATGCTGCCAGGGCTGGAGGGTCTGAGCTATGAGGAAAGATTGGATAGGCTGGGGTTGTTTTTCTTGGAGCAGCGAAGGTTGAGAGGGGACCTGAAGGAGGTGTATAAAATTATGATGGACATCGATAGGTTGGATAGGAAGGCACTTTTTCCCTTAGCAGAGGGGTCAATAAATTTAAGGTAAGAGGTAAGACTAAGAGGGGAGTTGAGGAGAAATTTTTTCATCCAGAGGGTGGTGGGAGTCTGGAACTCACTATCTGAAAGGGTGGTTGAGTCAGAATCTCTCATAACATTTAAGAAATATTTAGATATTCAATTGCATTGCCAGAGCCTCCAGGGTTATGGGTCAAGCACTGGAAAATGGGATTAGTATAGTCAGAGCTGATGCAGACACAATGGACCGAAAGGGGTCCTTCTGCGTTGTAGATGACTATGAGTCTATGATAAGCAAAATATAATAGACAGGGTACTATTAAAAGATTTAAACATATTTGAAATAAATTGGGATATTTGAAGAAGAACCAAACTGAAAAACATTTTGCTGTTTCTGTGTGTCTGACTAAATATGATAAAAGAATGACTTCACATGCAGTGGGCCCAATTCCCTGTTTATACTCACCATTAAGCCAGTGGCACCATTTGTCTGCTGGCTAAAAGTCACAAATAAATGTCTGTTGGCCACTTGCAGTGAGACTCTCAGAGATCCAGTTGTGCAGCCTCAAACATTACGTGGTGCTCAGTTCATTGATTCCATTTAGCACCAGCGTATTTTCCTCTACTGAAGAAATTCCTCTACTGGGGGAGACTGCCTCTAAGTTTAAAAAGAAGGAGAGGAGCCAAAAAGACAAAGAAGGAAAACTTATGCAGGATCACTTCCCACAAGTTGCCTTGTTCAGCTTGCTATAGGGGTGTTATTGGAGCATTACAGTACACTTATGAAATGAGACAAATCACCAGCCTCATAAGAAATCACATACAGATTGAATCATATTTATAAAGGTGTTCTTAGAAGACACGCAAGTTCTAGATCCAGAAGCAGCACAGACGAGTCCATTCCACCAGTGCAAGTGTGGTGGAGCAACCCTTGCAGCTACGCAAATAAATGGTCATGGGCTGCATCCCAAATTCTGCAACCAGGCCCTTGAACCAGCCTTGCATCAATAAGGCTGCTTCAGCCCTGATCAGCTGTTGTAAGGGTGGAGTGCCCAGTAATGCTCCACTGGAGCACCGGTAAGACCCGTCCTGTCCTGATAGCTTTTGGCTGCTTTGAACAGATCAGCTCCAATGAATGAAGTTGATAAAAGTAATGAATCTCCATTAACAAAAAAGACTTGCATTTTATAGCACTGTTTTGAGATCAGTTTCATTTGGCTTTGAGCCTTTTGGGGCCTTCTCAAGGCCTCAAAAGAACCCAGGCCAGTCCTCAGCTGGCAAGAGCTCTGCTGAGCCTTCGAAAGGTGAACTGGGTTGTCCAGCAACTCCTCCTGGCATACCTTTGATGGGTGTTGTGGGGAGAACTCTTCAACTTACCCACCCTCGCCCCTGCCCCCATCTTGCAACCAGAATGTAAAGTGGTCCTTGAAATAATGAGGAATTCTAGCAGAATGTGATTCCGCCTCAAATCCAAATCATCAGACAGGAGCATGGCTGCAGAAATGGAAATTTGTATGTTACCAGAGAGCGAATTTGGTTTATCTATCACCATAAGGGAAATATCTTATGTCAAAAGTTTTGGTCTACCAAAGTGTTTTATTGAAATGTTTCTTCACTTGAAATTTTGTTTTTCATCAACTATTTTAAATGAGGTAATTTGGTGTTTTTTGTATTTTAAGCTGGCGAAACTGTGGAAAAAATTAGCATCGACAAGATCCGTTTCTTCCGGGTGGAGGAGACCTACGCAGTCAAGATGGGAAAGTGGTACTTTGAGTTCGAGGCAGTGACAGCAGGAGAAATGCGTGTTGGCTGGGCAAGGCCAGCTTGCAGGCCTGATATAGAACTCGGTGCTGACAGGAATGCTTTTGTGTTTAACGGCTATAAGGTTTGTGAATTGCTGGTGTGCGTAATGACGCTGATTGCAAAGCATAGGCAGTCAACTCACTCAAAATCTCAGTTTGCTTTCAATTCTCAAATACGTAAATACCTGGAGCAAAAGACCCTTCCGCTTCATGTATTTTGTAAAGCATGCTTGTCAGATATCTTCCCAAGTTTGGTAAAACCATCTCCCACTATATTAATACAAACCTAAAATGTTGCTGAAAAGAGAGACATGTTGTCGAAGCTTTTCACCTTTACGCTTGTCACAACAAATGCATGAATGCCAAATTTCAGACAATCGAAACAACTTACGCCACAGGACAAAATGGGTGCTGATAGGTTGGCAAGTCAATTCTGATTGGTCGAGGTATTGCCATGGAGAAAGCAGCAGGGAACTTGCTAGCCAGTTACAAAATTACGTGGAGTTATGGGGTATCATTCGTACCCATTCCTGACAGAATTCAGTATACTTTCACTAGCACATATTTGTGTTGGTTGTTGAGAACTCCTAGTAATATTCATGCATATGTGATATACTAAGAATGAAATGGGATCCACTTGTCTTTTCCAGGCTCAATGTTGGCACCAAGGTGCAACTTACTTTGGTCGCGTCTGGCAGCCTGGTGATGTGGTTGGCTGCATGATTGATATGAATGATAAATCAATGATATTTACTCTGAATGGAGAACTGCTCATCACTAATAGTGGCTCAGAACTCGCCTTTACAGATTTTGAAATAGAAGATGGTAGGTTCATATTTATTATTCTATTTTAACATTGACAATTTTAATGAGACATGCATATTGAATTATTGATAGTCTTACTGAGAAAAAAAATTGCTGTCTGTTCCATGTTTATGACTGCATGGTACTGATGTTGCCTGGGTCAAAATCCTGGAACTCCCTCCCTAACAGCAATGCATGGTTGCGATGGGTACAATGAGGCCCAGGTTGATTTACTGGGAAGCAGTTGCAAGATGTCACAACTGCAGGAACTCACCAAGGCTGCTCCAACAGCATCTTCCAAACCCACAACCACTACCATTTAGAAGGACAAGGGCGGCAGGCACATGGGAACACCACCACCTGGAAGTTTCACTCCAAGCCACACACCATCCTGACTTGGAAATATATCGGCCGTTCCTTCACTGTCGCTGGGTCAAAATCCTGGAACTCCCTCCCTAACAGCACTGTGGGTGTACCTACACCACACGGACTGCAGCGGTTCAAGAAGGCAGTTCACCACCACCTTCTCAAGGGCAACTAGGGTTGGGCAATAAATGCTGGCCTAGCCAGCGACACCCACATCCCAGAAACAAATTTTTTTGAAAATGTAGTAAAATCAGATGCTGCAACTGTTTTAAATGAATGTTAAGGGTGCACATGCGAGATTGTTGCTGCAGTAGCTACAAAATGCCACACATCAATTTGAAGGAGCAGTATTCATAAGCTTGGTTCAAATGAAGAAGGCCCTTCAGCCCGTTTCATCTCGTCATCCAGAATATTAAGCATACTGCTTCCCTTCTTGAAACATAATAAGGTCCTGAGGGGATTTGCTAGGGTAGATACTGGAAGGATGTTTCCATTGGTGGGAGAGACTAGAAACGGGGCACAGTTTAAGAATGAGAGGTCTACTTTTTAAGACAGAGATGAGGAGAATTTTTTTTCTCTTAAAGGGTCTGTGGAATTCTTTTCCCCAGAAAGCAGTGGAGGCTGGGTCACTGAATTTATTCAAGGCAGAGTTAGACAGATTTTTGATGGACGAGGGAGTCAAGGGTTACAGGGGGCAGACATTAAAGTGGAGTTGCGACATCGACAAGATCAGCCATGATCTTATTGAATGGTGGAGCAGGCTCGAAGGGCTGAATGACCTACTCCTGCTCCTAAGTCTTATGTTCCTATGGCAGTACCTCTGGGGTTGATTTTGATGTGCCTGCTCCCGGTCGCTGGGAGGTAGATGCAGCGAGACCACCACCTAACCAATAGGGCGGTTGAACACCAAAACCATTTTGACAGTTGGGCCTCATTTGAATTCCATTGGTGGCCTGTTTGTGCAGTCAGAGCAACTCTGTGATCGGCAAGGTTGGGAAATCCAGTGACTCCCCTGTGGAACCCAACTAGTTCCAGAAGGCTCAAGGTCGGGGGAACTAAAATGGAAGTGCTGCAAAGTCAGGCACTCAGGGAGATGATTCTTCTGGGGTGATCAGGAGCAGTTTTAATGTTTTATTTTGTGAGGAGCCTGCAGTAACCCCCTTTAAGGGGCATGAGTTTTTTTCTCTTTATTCTTTCGTGGGATGTGAGCATCACTGGCAAGGTTAGCATTTGTTGCCCATCTCTAATTGCCCTTGAACTGAGTTGCTTGCAAGGCCATTTCAGAGAGGCAGTTAAGAGTCAACCACGTTGCTGTGGATCTGGAGTTACGTGTAGGCTAGACTTGGCGGCAGATGAAAGATTTCCTTTCCTAACAAGGGATTAGTGAACAGATGGGTTTTTCATAGGTCACCATTGCTGAGAGAATAGCTTTTAATTTCAGATTTATTAATTGAATTTAAATTCCACCAGCTCCCATGGTGGGATTTGAACCCATGCCCTCAGAGAGTTCACCTCTGGCTTACTAATCTAGTGATATTATCATTACACCACCATCTCTCTGACTGTATCATGTCAAGTAGCAATGGGGGGAGTTTGCTTTAAAATTGTATTGGGGTCTGATTGATGTCACAGGATGTGGTTTTGTATGGGATAATGTTTGTAGGAGGAGCCTTGCTTATCAGTCCATTCCCATGAGATTGAAAAATAGTTTTGTTGCTTGTTACTCTCCTGTCTGCTGCATCTAGTCTCCAGCTGTGACTGTTGCATTGTCAGGAATCAATGCAATACCTGTGGAATATATATGCTTTCAGTCATTACTTACAACATAAACAGTACTGTTTCATTTTGTGTTAATTTGCATCCTATAAGTGGGAACAAAAATGGAGCAGAGAGGAGAAAGTTTGTCATTTTCTGAATAACTATGGTTTGGAAATGAACCAAAATCAGGAAATCCAGCTCTTTTTTTAGTTGGACCCTGCATGATTTGGGGGAAACCTTGCAGCGCAGTGGGTAGCATCCCTGCCTTGAAGCTAGAAGTTTCAGATTCAAGTCCCATCCTAGGACTTGAATGACCAAGGAAGGTTTGTTGGTAATGTGACCAAGTAGGTTGAATATCAACCTGTAAATCCACCCAATATTTCCTAATGGCAGGTGGCAAGAGTGGGAGAGATTCCTGGTCAGCCACATGGTGGAAAGCAAGTCAGAGCCTTGACCATCACTATACATATTTCCAGAATGCAACATTCATGTTACCACAGTAACTCAGACTCCCTGTGTGAACTATGACACAGCACCACTTGCCTTCTCATCATGTATCAGGTGGAATTTTATGGCCCTGTTGTGGCGGGGGCCATAAAATGTGACAAGCCCTTCAAAAGTCCACTGATTTCGGCAGGGCTGTAAAATTCCGCCCATAATGTGAGGCAGATGTCCTAGACGCTTATTATTTTCATTAAGATTTGAAGTTGGAATCGTTTATTACGATTATCATGCTTAACAATTATCAGCACAGGTTTATTTAATGAATCAGTTATTCATCATGGACAATCTAATCTGCCATTGCACAGTTCTATCATGAAAACCTAAATTCTGATACTTACGTTATTCATACTTGATTTAATAAATATCTCAACAAACCAATATGGAATGATATGTATTTTTTTTCCCCCTCACCTTTTTCTAGGTTTAATCCCAATTTGTTGTCTGGGCCTGTCTCAGATAGGTCGCATGAATTTTGGCATGGATGCGACCACTTTCAAGTACTACACCATGTGTGGTTTACAGGAGGGTTTTGAACCTTTTTCAGTAAACATGAACCGTGATGTAGCTATGTGGTTCAGTAAACGATTACCTCACTTTGTCCCTGTACCAAAAGATCACCACCATATTGAGGTAAGATACGAATTTTAATTAATCTCCATGCATCTACACTGAAGATAGCATGCATAAGGTCACTGACGTGTTTTCACAGGAGGATGAAATGACGGAATAAACCCCAAAAGCCATCCGAGCCCCAGGAAATCCCAGAGGAACTGCACATCCTTCCGCATAATTAAATCAAAAGATCCAGAGTCCCACAAGATAGCAACTGAATTTGACTCAGTCACTCACTGTAAAGCCATGGCCCTGATCACAGGCCATCCCTGTGATAGCTACAATGGAAAATTGTTCAACAGTGCCTTTAGAAGTCAACAGATTATTCTGGGAGCTCAGCCAGTAAAAGAGTTCAAATATCAGAAGTGTATTTGTTGTTTTTCATCTTTGTAACATGTTCCAGTTCATGATTGCAACACATTTTTAATTTTTGAAATTTTACCTATTTGAAACCTTGTGGGAAACATATTGTAACATTTTTTGGTGTGTTTGATTACAGTTCCATTGGACATTATTGGTTGTGATTCTCCTCCAATATTAAATGTCGTTTGTTTCAATCAAGAGACAGGATGAAATTTAGATAGGACGCTATGAATTTTTTTTCATGTGCATAGAGTTGGTAATCCAGTAGTTTAGAGGGTGCTATGATGGAATATTCTGGACTTTTAAAAATAGCAGTGTGTAGCTTTAGTGTATTGTAATCGTAGGCTTAATTGTAAAACCCACCATTGTGCAAATGGGCACCTATGTAGGTTACTATAGCCTTGCAGCGCAGTGGGTAGCATCCCTGCCTCTTAGTCAGAAGCTCCAGGTTCAAGTTCTGCCTCAGGCCTTGATAGGCAAGGAAGATCTGTTCATAATGTGGCCAAATGGGTTGATTATCAGCCTGCAAGTCCTTCCAAGAGTGGGAGAAATTTCTAGCCAGCCATGCGGTGGAAAGAAAATTGGAGCCTTGACCATCACTATCCATAGCTCCAGACTACAATATGCATGTTACCAAGGCAACTTGCACATTGCTGAGTGAACTGTAATGCACCACCACCCCCAGGTAGACAACGAAACTGCTAACTTACAATCCTTTGCTTATAGTTTCATTGATCTGATGCTAGGCCACCAGTATTAACCCTCCCATTATGGGCAGGAGAGGGTCAATGGGGTAGTTTCAAATTTTAAAACAGGAAATGTAACTTCAACCCGTTGTATAGGTGCCCATTTGCACAATGGTGGGTTTTATGGCCCCCGAGCTTCCTGTCATAGTGAGGTCGGATATTTCTTGATGATATTTAAATTGGGCTGCCACAGTTCAATGTGACCAAGTTGGGTTGTTTGTATAAACTTTTATATTACGTTAGTTGAAGGAGAAGCTTTACAGAAGTAACTAAAATTAGAATCCAATTTACAGGTAACAAGGATTGATGGGACTGTAGACAGCCCACCCTGTTTAAAAGTCAGCCATAAAACCTTTGGCACGCAAAACTGCATTACTGAAATGACATACTACCGTTTGAGTATGCCTGTCGAGTTCCGTTCAGCTTATAAACGAGAAGGAATTCCACATATGGCTCATGACGATGGACCTCAGAATGCGGATGCAGTGTTGGGAAAGACTAAATTACGGTGAGTTTAAAGTTGAGTCGGGTGTCCTATAAAAGCCAGAGAGACTCCTGCACGTGATTGTATTGTCTTGTTACCTGACAATATTAATAGTTGTAATATAGCAATTAACCCTATATTTTTAATGGGGAGCTGATTTTGTAAAGGAAAATGTCATCTGCATTTACTGCACATTCTCAGGATATCCCAAAATAATATACAGCCAGTTGGTGTACTTCCAATTTGTGTCGACAAATGCATAAGCCAATTTTGCACACAACAGGATTGCCAAATAACAGATGAATGAACGTAGATTATAGGTTTCCCTGGGGAATTTGGTTGAAGGGGGAGTGTTGACCAGCACCTTGGTGGACCTCCCTGCCGTTCTTTAAGCATGAGATTTAAGTCCACATGAGCTGACAGGTATTTTAAGTCAGTGGAAAAGAAAATCTGGTGGGATTTATATTTGGTGGAACATAATCAGCTGTTCCTTTGGACAGAGTCTTGTGGAGGCGACAGGGATCTGGGCCGCTGGCTGGAGAGCCACTGCTGCCCATGTCAGCCCACGCTGAAGTTAAATCTCACCCCCAGACCCTTCAACAGTGCAGATTTCCCTCTCAGGATTCCCAGCTTAAATTTTGTGCTCTAGGACAGGACTTCCCTGTGGGCTTCAGGATCCTGATGCCAGGGTCAAATGGTTGGTGGGGTGGGTGGGGGAGGGGGTTCAGAGGCTTGCACTCTGGGTAAAAAAATTCATCTGGCTGTGGTCTTCCTTGAATTGGCTAATTAGTGGCCAGAGGGCGAGCTCGTTGTCTAATCAAGGGCATTGGGCGGGTTCTCGAAGCCGGAGGGTCTTTTCAGGTCAGTGAGAGAGATGTCTCCATTTTGAGGTGCCCTCTCTCCAACTTCTTAAAGGGATTAGAAAAAAATAGACTGAGCAGCCAGGCCATCGTTGTGGAAGGGAAGGCCCTGCACAAGGTGGCCTGCACGTGCCTGCAGCTAAAGCCAGTCAGGCAAGAAGGGCCTGGAAACCTGTCTGGAGCACTGGGCCTGGTATGGCACCGGGAGGTTGCCTCCCAGCAGCTGGGTTGTTGCCCAATACCTCCGGGTGCTTGGAGGCCAACTGGAAAATTTTAGCCAGGCTCTGACAAAATAATTTAATAGGCCTTTAGGTAGCTTTAATTGGCTGCGCGCTGCTTGTTGCAAGCAGGTAACCCTACCATCCCTGGGATGGTGCTGGGAAACTGGCACCCAGGAATGCAGTGCAAAATTCCGTGTCCACCCACTCTGTACTTGCCCCCAAACCCCGGCCTAAAAATCCAGCCCCAAGTCAGTCCTGGGACTTAAGCTGACAGCTTTCTAACCCAGAGTGATACCATCAGTGGAGTGAAGCTGACAGTCACAGATATTCAATATTGCTCATGAGAAATTTATTGGACGTAACTAATCTAATTGTGCTCGTATTCAGGCCCCAGGATTAGCCTCACCAAATGAACAGTTGATCATCTAATAAAAGTAGGTCTTTTCCTAATTGTGTTACTGGTGCCATTAATATTGCAAACAAAGCAATTCTGTGGAAATGAATCTTTGTAATTTCCAAACCCTGTTTGTTTTAGAATTTAAAAATCAAGTGCATGGGGGAGTGAAATCGCTGAGAGTTTCTTTCAAACCAAACTAACAGCCTCATATTCTGTATTTTTGGATAAACTATGGGCAGGATGGGTAGGACCACAAATTCCCGCCCAAGTCAACAGGCTTTTTTGGCTGCTCTTGGTCCCACCTGTGGCGCCCATCATCACGGTTGGGATGGGAAAGTCCCGGCCATAACCTTTTCAGTGTTGAAAATTCATTCGTTCAATCCCCAGTCTTAGCTAACATTTTGATTGCAATATGACCCTCATACTTCTTGCTCTTAATTAAAGGGCTAATTTCTGGATTGCATTTCTTTGAACAATCCCTGGTTTCCATTTAAATTTATTGATGAAACTTATTGCTTACTCCTAGGGGCGCAAAGCTGAGTCGTGATTTTCCTGGAGTTAGAGAGGACCAAGAAGCTGTTAAAAAATCTACAATGGTAATGTGCAAAGATATAAAAATCAGCTGTTTCTGTCTAAAGTTATCTAGGATCTTGAGAAATCATGTGCTCAGCATTTATTGAGTACCTGAGCATTGCATGTAATGTATATACCAGTAAAGATACATAGAGAGTCCACTTCTTAATTTCCAGAAAGTGCATTTTTACAGTTTGAAGAACCCCAAAGAAGAGACATAGAACCTGAGTATATGGAACAGACTTGAGTCCCAGCCTCAGTTTATATTCAGACTTCAGTGTGCTCATTGAATGCATTCTGCTGGGGCTCCCTTGAAAGTTCCAATTGATTCTTAGGCAAAATGTCAGCCTAGAGATTTGATGACACCACATCTGTTTTACGGGTGTAAAATGGACACCAAAGTGTCAAATTTGGCAGCTGAAGTGGTCATGCTCCTGCCTGTCAATTTAATGGCTGTCACTATATATAAAAACGTAAACATTCAGTACTCTTGCCGGAAATAAATGTTAACCCCTTTGTATATGCAAATCAAGGGGTGAATGCCTGTTAAGGCCTCCTTTGTAAAATTGTTAAGTGGACCCGGAGACTGGAAAGGTAAGTTTTCATTGTTTTCACTTATCTGATTTTGTGGAGCTGATGGAGCATGGGGCCTCCTCCCAGCTCCACTCTAAATTTAGCAGCATTGCTTTCCCCCTCCTGATTGCCTTGCACTCCTCCAGCACTCACCCCCTGAACCAGTATCCACTCAGACTGATAATGATGCCTCTTGAGACTGGAAAGCTGCTTCTGGAGATATGACTGGAGCATGTGGTTCACTCCTGACGGACAAATGAGATTCCTGACCAATTCCCATAGTCCTGCCACCAGCCTGATTAGACATGTGCAGTGTGCACACTACTGAAAAACAATTCATTTGGGCATGATTCAATTACTAGGCCTTGGACTACTGAGGAGCAGGAACATAGGAACAGGGATAGGCCATTCATCTCCTTGAGCCTGTTCCAACATTCAGTCAGGTCATGACTGATCTTTACATTGACTTCATTTACCTGCCATTTATGTATATTCCCAAAAACCTATCAAAATCTATTGATCTCAGCCTTGAAGCTTGATACTACCTTTTACGGAAAGAAAGTGCCTCCAGATTACGCTCCTGAAAGTCATGCTCCAATTTATATGGCAGTGCTGCCTAATTCTGGATCCTCCTATAAGATGAAATAGTTTCTCTGCATTCACTGTAGTGAATTATTTTGTCATTTTAAACTCCATGATTAGATCAAACCACAATCTTCTATACTCAATGGAATATAAGTCACATTTAAACAACCTATCTTCATAATTTAACTCTTTACGCCCCAATATTATCCTGATTCCCTCTCTGGGAGCAATATATCCTTCCTGATATGTGGTGCCCAGAACTGAAGGCACCTGTCCAAGACTCTATACAACTTAAGTATAATTTAAGTGTACCTGGCCACCCAAATCCCTTTGCTCCTCTACCTTGTTCCTAGCGTCTTAACACTAAGAAAATAATGTCACTAGATTAGTAATCCACAGGCCCAGGCTAACGTTCTGTGGACATGGGTTCAAATCCCACCATGGCAACTGGTGGAATTTAAATTCATTTAATAATATCTGGAATATAAAGCTAGCCTCAGTACTGGTGACCATGAAACTATCATTGATTGTCATAAAAACCCAACTGGTTCATTAATGCCCTTTAGGGAAGGAAATCTGCCAACTTTGCCTGGTCCGGCCTACATGTGACTCCAGACTCACAGCAATGTGGTTGACTCTGAACTGCCCTCTGAAATGACCGAGCAAGGCACTCGGTTCAAGAAAATTAGGGATGGGCAACAAATGCTGGCCTTGTCAGGGACACCCACATCCCATCAAAGAATAAAGAAAAACTGCAATTTATCCTTCTTGGATCCAAGTGAATGATGTCACACTTCCCCACACTGAACTCTACTGTCACAGTTTTATCCATACACTTAATCTGTCAATGTCCCTTAACTCCCTATACAACTTACTGTGCATCCTTACTTAATGTAATTTGCAAACTTGGATGTACAACATTTAATTCCTTCATCCAAGCCATTGACTTATGAGTCCTTATCTCAGCTAATATCCAGACTTGGCTATAATAAAATATGATAACGAATGCCAGCTACTGGAGATCCAAAAATGTGGAATAGAAAGGAAATGCTTTTCTTTAGAGTTGTTTTTTGTACCTTTAAAAAAAAAAATTTGCTGTTGAGCATAATCTGTTAGTTGCTAAGGTATGCCCTACTCTAAAAGGTTAATGCTAAAATGGTATATAATCTCCAGTTACTCAAATAATATTAGTAGATTGTTGCCTTTGTGACTCATATCAAAAATACCGCTCATGCATTTATCCACATAGTAAGTGATTCTTACAATGATTATTCATCGTATTTGCTATTATGTGCTCCTACTGTCTCTTTTCTATGCAGTATTATTATGCAGTGAGAATATTTGCAGGCCAAGATCCATCTCTTGTGTGGATTGGCTGGGTAACTCCTGATTACCATTACTACGGCAAAACATTTGATGTGAATAAAAATCGGACAGTCACTGTTACTCTGGGTGATGAGAAAGGCAGAGTTCATGAAAGGTAGGTCCTAGCTTTGGAGAACTTCCTGTAATGCATGACCATTAGTACACCTTTTGCGTGAAATAAATGTGTACTTTGCAAAGAAGTTTACATAAATGTAAAGTCAGTTATAGCTTTATCTGCAATGTGTGCCGAATGGCAGAACCCGCTTTATAGAAAATATGAATCTTAAAATTTCAGAAATATAGATATTTCTTCTTACCTTTAAGAAGTAGTGATTGAAAATGTACCAAACCTTGAGGAGCCTTAACTATAATTATTCTTCAGTTGGGTCTCAGCATCAAAATAGTCATCCAGGAATTGGAATGTGGCTGCTCCCCACTCAACTCAATGGTATTTGGCCAATTATTTCTGAATCTCCATTATTTCCAAAACGTTTGCGGAAGAATACTTCCGTCGCAATACTGTTTTAATATAATGACTGTTTGATAGGAAATGCTATCTGGCATACACTAACATGAAGTTCTGGCATGTTCTCCAAAGGTTGCACTGCATTGACCATTGAGTTATCACCCAGGACTTGGTGAACGTACCTATGGATCATGTCTGATCTAAGATTGAAGAACTTGACACAATCTTTTTTCAATATTTAATGTTCCCCGGCTGATTTCTGGAGTCCCAGTAATATGCGGGACATCTGTTGGTTTAGAATGCAAATACAATTTTTAATGGAACTGAACTGAACCCCTAATTTCATCCTAATTTTTTTCAATGTTTACATGGCGAGCAATGATTGCTCAGCAGGAAGTCACTGGCAACCCCTGTCTCCTAAATTATCTTTAAATAGAATGGAATGAAGTGCTAAAACCTGTTATCTTTTGTAGTGTGAAGCGGTGTAATTGTTACATGGTTTGGGGAGGAGACATTGTTGGCAGCTCAAAGGGATCTAGCAGCAGTAGTGCTGACATTGAAATTGGATGTTTCATCGATCTAACAACGGGCCAGTTAACATTCACTGCAAATGGAAAAGAACTCAGTACCCATTACCAGGTAAAATGATTGGCTTGTTGTGTGCTGAGTTTCTAAGTTCTGAGGAATTCTGTCTGCTTTGCAAAACCTGAAAGATCATGCTAAAGCCTTCCTCTCTTCTCTGCTATCAGCGGAACACTCTGAAACAGGTCTTGCTTAAGGATTATTAGACATGCTTAAGTTTGTTAAATATAACACTTATTGATGTGTATTTTAAAGCTGAAGGTTGACACAAGAAAATGCTATTGAACCTACCTGTTACGGTATGTAAGCTACGTGCAGAACCTGGCCAGAACCTTTTCGCCTTTCCCCTGTCTTGATGTCAGTGTCAAGCCTGTATTCATCCTCTGCCTGCAGAAAAGGAGTCCGTCGATTTTTCTTTGAATTTTTTTCAACCAAATCTGGATTCGCTGCTCTATAATACTTGGAGGAAATAGGAGTCAGGGCTAGTGCAATCACGCTTTTTTAGTCACTCTGGTTAAAATTGCCGGTACGATTTCTAAGATTAAGAAGGTCGAGAGTGAAAAAAGCTCACGATTAGAAGAAAGAGGTCGGAGCAGGAATATGACATTTGGCCCTGTCATCAGATCATGGCTACTTCAACTCCACTTTCCTGCACTATCCTCATTTCCCTTAATTCCTTTAGTATCCAAAAATCTATCAATCTCTGTCTCGATTGCACTCAGAGATTGAACCTCCACAGCCCTCTGAGGTAGAGAATTCTAAAGATTCACAAACCTCTGAGGTAGAGAATTCTAAAGATTCACAAACCTCTAAGGTAGAGAATTCTAAAGATTCACAAACCTCTGAGGTAGAGAATTCTAAAGATTCACAAACCTCTGAGGTAGAGAATACTAAAGATTCACAAACCTCTGAGGTAGAGAATCCTAAAGATTCACAAACCTCTGAGGTAGAGAATCCTAAAGATTCACAAATCTCTGAGGTAGAGAATTCTAAAGACCCACATACCTCCGAGGTAGAGAATTTTAAAGATTCACAAACCTCTGAGGTAGAGAATTCTAAAGATTCACAAACCTCTGAGGTAGAGAATTCTAAAGATTCACAAACCTTTGAGGTAGAGAATTCTAAAGATTCACAAACCTCTAAGGTAGAGAATTCTAAAGATTTACACACCTCTGAGGTAGAGAATTCTAAAGATTCACAAACCTCTGAGGTAGAGAATTCTAAAGACCCACATACCTCTGAGGTAGAGAATTCTAAAGATTCACAAACCTCTGAGGTAGAGAATTCTAAAGATTCACAAACCTCTGAGGTAGAGAATTCTAAAGATTCACAAACCTCTGAGGTAGAGAATCCTAAAGATTCACAAACCTCTAAGGTAGAGAATTCTAAAGATTTACACACCTCTGAGGTAGAGAATTCTAAAGATTCACAAACCTCTGAGGTAGAGAATTCTAAAGATTCACAAACCTCTGAGGTAGAGAATTCTAAAGATTCACAAACTTCTGAGGTAGAGAATTCTAAAGATTCACAAACCTCTGAGGTAGAGAATTCTAAAGATTCACAAACCTCTGAGGTAGAGAATTCTAAAGATTCACAAACCTCTGAGGTAGAGAATCCTAAAGATTCACAAACCTCTGAGGTAGAGAATCCTAAAGATTCACAAACCTCTGAGGTAGAGAATTCTAAAGACCCACATACCTCCGAGGTAGAGAATTTTAAAGATTCACAAACCTCTGAGGTAGAGAATTCTAAAGATTCACAAACCTCTGAGGTAGAGAATTCTAAAGATTCACAAACCTCTGAGGTAGAGAATTCTAAAGACCCACATACCTCTGAGGTAGAGAATTTTAAGGATTCACAAACCTCTGAGGTAGAGAATTCTAAAGATTCACAAACCTCTGAGGTAGAGAATTCTAAAGATTCACAAACCTCTGAGGTAGAGAATTCTAAAGATTCACAAACCTCTGAGGTAGAGAATTCTAAAGACCCACATACCTCCGAGGTAGAGAATTTTAAAGATTCACAAACCTCTGAGGTAGAGAATTCTAAAGATTCACAAACCTCTGAGGTAGAGAATTCTAAAGATTCACAAACCTCTGAGGTAGAGAATTCTAAAGACCCACATACCTCTGAGGTAGAGAATTTTAAGGATTCACAAACCTCTGAGGTAGAGAATTCTAAAGATTCACAAACCTCTGAGGTAGAGAATTCTAAAGATTCACAAACCTCTGAGGTAGAGAATTCTAAAGATTCACAAACCTCTGAGGTAGAGAATTCTAAAGACCCACATACCTCCGAGGTAGAGAATTTTAAAGATTCACAAACCTCTGAGGTAGAGAATTCTAAAGATTCACAAACCTCTGAGGTAGAGAATTCTAAAGATTCACAAACCTCTGAGGTAGAGAATTCTAAAGACCCACATACCTCTGAGGTAGAGAATTTTAAGGATTCACAAACCTCTGAGGTAGAGAATTCTAAAGATTCACAAACCTCTGAGGTAGAGAATTCTAAAGACCCACATACCTCTGAGGTAGAGAATTTTAAGGATTCACAAACCTCTGAGGTAGAGAATTCTAAAGATTCACAAACCTCTGAGGTAGAGAATTCTAAAGACCCACATACCTCTGAGGTAGAGAATTTTAAGGATTCACAAACCTCTGAGGTAGAGAATTCTAAAGATTCACAAACCTCTGAGGTAGAGAATTCTAAAGATTCACAAACCTCTGAGGTAGAGAATTTTAAGGATTCACAAACCTCTGAGTGAAGAAATTTCTCCTCACCTAAGTCCTAATGGCTGACCCCTTACTCTGAAACTACAACTATGTATTGTAGCCTCATCAGCCTAGGGAAATATGCTGTCAAGCCCCTTACAAATGTTATATATTTCAGTGAGATTGCTCTAATTCTTCTAAACTCTAGGGGGAGAATTTTCTCCCTATCGGTGGTGGGGGGGGGGGGGGGGGGGGGGGGGGGGGTTGTGCGGATGCGGGCGGGCACGCAGCTGATCAGCGTCCCGATTGGCTGGGCGCCCCCATTTTACGTGGGCAAGCTAATTAAGGCCCGCCCAGTGTGACGTGTGCCCGGAAGCGCTGAGCACTCCCTGTGCGGGCAGGGCGACTGTTGCCTGCGCTCTTTCGTCCATACACACAGAGGTGCCTCAGGGAGATTACTTTCACTTATAAAACATTAATTAAAGGTAAAAAAAACATTTTAAGGACATGTCCCATCATGTGAGCTGGGACCTGTCCATTTATTTTATTAAAAACTTTTAAAACACTTCAAAAATGTTCATGAAACTTCACCCCGCCCATGGATGACGTTCCATGAAAAATGCGAAGGCCGCCTAGCCTCTTCGACTGCCCCCCGCCAACCTTCGGGTTGGACGGGCAGCTCAGCTGATTGCTTTATTGGCTTTTTAAATGGCCTTAATAGGCCTCTGACAGTTCGGCGGGCGCACAGCCGAGTCGGCCCCCCCCCACTCGCCGAGCTGAAGATTCTGCCCTAAGGAACTGTTCAGACTCTCCTCATAGGACATTCCCCTCATCCCAGGAATCCTTCCAGTAAGCTTTGTTGCAATCCCTGTAAATCAAGCATATCATTCAGTTTGTAAGGAGACCAAAATTGTGCACAGTGTTCCAGGTGTGATCTCACCCACGCCTTATATAATTGCAGTAAGGCTTCTTTAACCTTGATCCATTGAAGGCTGGCTGCTATCCGGTTAAATGCCTGATTGGCATTTAATCCAGTGGGCCTACCCAAAAGGAGGTGATGTGAGGCTCTCACCGGCTCTCCAGCCTACAGGCGAGACACCCGTCTCCTCCATTAAATACCATCCACGATTTCTTTTAAAATCCTAGGTTATAGGTCCTGGAAATGTGTTGGCTTTTATTCCCATTAATTTCTCCAATATTATTACTTTACTTACACTATATTTTTTAAGCTCCTCATTCTCACACCTTTAGTTTCCCAATACTTCTGGAATTTTTTTTTGTGTCTTCTAATGTGAAGACAGATACAAAGGAAGAGATTTTCACCAGGAGGAAGGGTAGGTTTTTGTTGGTTGGTGGTTAAATTCTTAAAAATCAGATTCTTAACACAAACCCTCTTCTAACACGCTCACTCCTCACACTAAATAAGACTGGAATGTGTTTGGGTGACGAACCTGCTCCAAGGAGGCATATTGGTATTTTTAACATGATAATGAGGTTGAAACTTTGGCAATATTATAAGGATTTTCCTTCCATCAAAAATAATCTTTAAATGTTCTTGTTAGCATTGGTTGGACTACCTGTTCCGCAGGTTTTTTTATTCCTTAAGGGAATGTATATTTATTGAATATTATGAATTATTTCTTTAAATGTCTGCCATTGCTTATCTACTGTCATACCATTTAATCTAGTTTCCTTATCTATATCGGCTAACTCACTCCTAATACCTACGTAGTTTGCTTTTTCAAATTTAAGACCCTAGTTTCAGCCTAACTATATCATTCTCAACTTCAATATAAAATTCCATCATATTATGATCACTGTTCCCCAGAGACTCCTTTACTACAAAGTTATTAATTAACCTGCCTGATTGCACACTAGGGGTAAAATAGCCTTTCAAATCACTTTCGATGCTAGCTGTAGGCTATGAATCAGATTTCTGATGTGCTTTAGCTCCTCTGAACCTGCCATAATAATAAACGTAAACCCTCATGTCAGAAGGGTAACTCAGCTGCACCACATTGATACTCTTCGCCCAGTTATTCTGATCTAAACTATTTAATTATAGATAGATTGTCAATTTGGAATCACCTTCATTCAGAACAGAATGGTGATTATAAAAGACCATTCCACTCATTCTATCATGCAACCTTCAGAGGGGAAACATTCACCCACTGTGTTCAGACAGAACGTCACCTTGTTCCTCAGATGGATTATGTATTTTTTAATCTGAGAGCCCTTATAGATAATACAGAAAAAGCAATTCTTTTATATGTGACTATTTCACAGATTGAACCCAACTCGAAGTTATTCCCAGCTGTCTTTATGCAGGCTACGAGTCCAAATATGATCCAGTTTGAACTTGGAAAATCAAAGGTATTTGTTTTCAAGTCTATTGCTTTCATATGTAAATAGGTTGTGAGGTTCTGACTGTGGGAATGCAATGGAACAGGAAGGTCCTAAGAGAGAATTGAGAAAGTGACTCCAAAATGACTTTCACCCCAGCTCCAGGGACCATTGGAGTTGTAAGCTAGGGAGCGCAGTGTCATCTGTCAAGTCATTGCAAAAGTAAAAATAAGATTGCTTTTGTAGCATCCCATTTGCCGTACTCACTGGACAAAGTGGTGAAGGATTAAAGGCAATTTTCCAGGCAAATCAGCCGCCACAAAATCTGCACTGCCATTATACCACGTGTATCTGAAGGTGCTGGAACACTTAACTGGCAATGGCTGAGAACAGCATCCTTCAAAGTCTCGGGGTAGGTGGGGGTCCACCAGCTGCATGGACATCTGCAGTGAAACCTCCACCATGGGGACAAATAGCACAGTAATAATCTGTTGGCAACAGATGCATTAAGCAAGTGGGTGGTGCATTGTTGAAAAAGTCAACACCTTTATCCCCTTTTCTACTAGGATAGCAATGTGACCGTGATGCCCCTGTGCAATTTCAGTGCATTGTTGGACCTCTCAAAGTAGAAGAGTCATCAATAGGTCCATGCAGCCATCTGGCAGCACATTCCTGTTGTTCTTGTGGCACTACCACTTGCTCCTCCTCCTCTGTGCACGGTGGCTCCTGTAACCACTGTAATGCTTCCTGCTCAAGGCCACTGCCTACATTCTCCAATATATGTGTGTGCATTTATGCTTGCCAGTGGCGAAAGTGGCACAGAGTACTGCGAGCTGCTATCTGCTTCTGGCCAAAACACAGCCTAAAATATCAGAGGAGGAAAATATGTTAGAATGCTAGTTCCAAGAACCACCTTCACACACAGTTTGCAGGCGGGCTAGTGTATGTTATTTTCTCTTTCCATATTCGTTCACAGGATGTGGGCGTCGCTGGCTAGGCCAGCATTTATTGCTCATCCCTAATTGCCCTTGAGAAGGCGGTGGTGAGCCGCCTTATGAATTGTTGCAGTCTCTGTGGTGTAGGTAAACCCATAGTGCTGTTAGGGAGGGAGTTCCAGCATTTTGCCCCCGTGACAGTGAAGTAACGGCTGATATATTTCCAAGTCAGGATGGTGAGTGATTTAGAGGGGAACTTGCAGGTGGTGGTGTTCCCATGTGTCTGCTGCCCTTGTCCTTCTAGATGGTAGGGGTCTTGGGTTTGGAAGGTGCTGTCGAAGGAGCCTTGGTGAGTTGCTGCAGTGTCTTGTCGGTGATTGAGAAGTTAAATTTTATCAGCAGACAAACGCAATTGGTCAGATTATTAAAATCCTTGTTAAAAATAGAGTCCCAGGACCGGTGTTACATTATTGCTGATGCTTGACATTCTCAGCTGAAAGGAAGAATTATAACTTGATACATTGTTGTTACACCCTACTTCATATGAATCTATTAATATGTAATTTATGATGTCGAGCATCTTCTAGAATACTCCAGCCTTTGTGCAAATGAAACTTTTGAGCTGTTTAGTACAAATTTTTTAAGATTATAAACACAGCCAATGTCAATTAAAATGCGGGTGTGACTAAAATAGTGATCTTTTTAAGAGTGCGTATCCCACTGAAGGGTTCATAAAACAATGTTTCTGATCACAGTAATAAATAACAATCCCACCTTTTCTCATTATAGAAAGAGCAAATAATGTTGACTAATGGGTTTGTTACATTCATATTCTTGTACATGAATGTGTTTCTGATTTATCTCCTGGTACAGAATGATATGCCTCTGTCTGCGGCTATATTTAAGAGTGAAGAAAAGAATCCTATTCCGCAGTGCCCTCCTCGACTTGATGTGCAGATGATCACTCCTGTTCAGTGGAGTAGAATGCCCGACGACTTCCTCAAAGTGGAGACAGCGCGGATTAGCGATCACCATGGCTGGATAGTGCAGAGCCTCGAACCATTGCAGATGATGGCGCTGCACATCCCTGAGGAGAATAGGTCAGTCTACTATGAAATGCTGAAGGCCCCCACTGCTCATTACCCTCCGCACTTACTTTTATACACTCATGGGATGTGGGTGTCGCTGGTTAGGCCAGCATTTATTTTATTGCCCATCCCTAATTGCCCTTGTTCAGAGGGCAGTTAAGGGTCGGCCACATTGCTGTGAGTCTGGAGTCACATGTAAGCCAGACCAGATTCCGCACTCGTGAACCAGATGAGTTTTTACGGCAGTGGGCAATGGTTTCATGGTCATCATTGGGCTTTTAATTCCAATTTTACCATCTGCTGTGGTGGGATTTGAACCCGGGTCCCCGGAGCATTACCCCGGGTCGCTGGATTACTAGTCCGGGGACAGTACCACTACGGCACAGCCTCCCCACCACACAAAAGGGAGGATTTTTCCCCCGTTGGGCGGGCTCAGTGGAGACAGGCGGGGGGGTGGTCAGGAAGCCTTCCACCACCCGCAATTGGGGCCGGACCGCAACTTGGCGCTGGCGCAATGAAGGCTCGCCCAGCGTGCGTTGCGCGTGGCAGCGCTGCCTGTGTGGAGGGGGGGGGGAGGTGCGAGTGCCAACTTCGCGTGGGGGTGCGGGCTGTAAAAGCTCCCTGAGCTGCCTCAGGGAGGTGAAGGTTTGAGACCGTTAAAAATAAAGATTTCTGATAGGTTATAAAACATGTCGCCTCATGCGACTCATGAGCAGGGATATGTTATCCATTACATTTTAAAATTTTGATTTTGATTTGCTGTTGGAAACCCCACCCCGACCGCGGATGAGGTTTCCTTAAAAATGCAAAGGCCGCTTGGCCTTTTCACCCACCCGCCCACTGCAAGGTGGGGTGGGCAGTGAAAAATTGCATTCAATTACCTGTTTTAATGGCCTTGAGAGGCCTTTTAACCATCGGCAGGTGTGCCAGAGTCGGCAGCACGCCCGCCAACCAAAATATCGTGCGCGTCATTTTACGTTCGGTTGGGTCTGGCACGCGCCCACCTGACGAGCAGAAAATTCTCCCCAAAGGCTATAATCGGAGAAACACCACTAAACGTTTGCTATCACCATTGTTATCATTTACAGCGGTGCCATTATAAACTGTGTTAAGTGCACCAGCTCTTTTGTGTAGCTCTGTACTGGCTACATTTTTAAAAGCCAATTTGTTATATGCGTTATGTGGCTGCATCCAAACAAGTCCCAACAGAAACACTGCAGACAACATGAAAAACAGGATGTGACCTGATCTCGTGTTAATGTATCAGTTGATTGGTGCCTCCCATGTCTCCACTTTCCACCAGCATCTTCACAGTTAACAGTGCAAACTGCTAGTGCAGGCTACAAGCAGCTTCGCCAGCTGCTCACATAATCAACTATTGGAGAAAATGGAAAAGTGGAGACTTCAGGCAGTTTCAATTAGCTTTTCTGGTTAACATGGAGTCCGGTCAATATCTGCTACAAAGCCTTGGTTCATTCAGATTGATTTGACTATCTAGGGCGTCTGGCGGCCAAATCACATTCGCAGAGTGCTTCTCAAACCTTTTCCCACTCTGACCCCAATTTGAAGCTTGATAATTGCTCTGACCACACTGCTTCCCCCCCCCCCACCACCCCCCCCACCCCGAGCGAGAGCGGGTTGATGGTGGGATGGGGCCAGGGGAGGGGTGGGTGTCAGGGGCTGGAGATTTGAGAGAGTGAAGGGATTTGTAACAACAAAGGGGAAAGGAGGAGAAATTTGTGAGAGTGAAGCGGGGGAGAGTGTGGTAGAGCATGGTGAGAAGTTTGTAAACTTTAGGGTCTTTTTTTAAAATATTTTAAAAATCACATCTTTTCACTGGTTACTTTGAAGCAGGAATCAGGCCTCAAAGATTGGACAGTTAAACCAAGCCCACCATAAAAAAAGCAAGGGTTGAATGGGGCCTTGCAGTTGTTAGCATTTGGCCTGAGTTGCATAGGTATATATTATATATATAAACATACATTGTCCTGGGTTTGCACATGTTCCCTGTTACCTGTTTCGAATCTACATTGAAGTTAAAATAAAATGCTTTCAGAAACGATAAAAAGTCATGTCACTACAGCTCAAGTTCCAGTTTTGTATTTGTTCAAAAAAGGTGGGATTTAAATATATTTTACTACAATCATATTGTAGTTAAGATAAAAGCAAAATACTGTAGATGCTGGAAATCTGAAATAAAATCAGAGAATGCTGAAAAAAACCTCAGCAGGTCTGGCAGCATCTGTGGAAAAGAGAAACAGAGTTAACGTTTCGAGTCCAAATGATTCTTATCCAGAGCTCTGGAAACATTGACTTTGTTTCTCTCTCCACAGCTGCTGTCAGACCAGCTGAGTTTTTCCAGCATTTTCTATTTTTATTACATTGTAGTTAAGTCTGCTCACATGGATGAATTGACTAATGGTTAAACGCTGAAAGGTTCTGGTTCTTTCATGTTGATCTAATTTGAGTTGTAAGCTTATTTAATATTTGTACATTTAAATTACCTATTCAAATAGATACCAAAGAAATGTTTACAGTATGTTTATGATTAAACTGTCCTTTTTTAAAATTATGAATCTGAATGAGCTTATTTCTGGCTGCACCATATTATGTCAGTTTTTAGAGCACCTTTATTAAATCGATAAGGCAATGCACTTATCTATTCCAATGATCAATTCCTTGTTGATTAGAGCAGATTGCCTGTGAGGTAATTTTGACATTTTTAATGAGCAAAGTTTTGGAATAATTATTATTAGTGTTACAGTTTAATTATCCTTGTTTACTTGCCATCAAAGTGAAAATTGATGACCTTCAAGAAGGGGCCATTGCATTATTTCATATCCAGAAGCATCATAAATTCATTAGTGGTGAAGACAATAGATCATATACAATAGGGAGGACCCCACACTTTTCCTGTGTTATCAGCAGAGCCTGCCAAATCTCATCAGTGTAACTTTATCCAATTCCAAACTATCTATCTTGATGATTTATGTTAGGATGTTGTGATGTCTTACTTTTGTTAACTAAACTACAATGTGTTTGGGAATTTAATGACTAGAATCCATTAGAACCAACTGGGATAGTTGAATTTTACCTTATTCCTTCGGTTCATGTATTTCCAAAACGTATTTTATTCTTCGGCTAGACTTTAATTTTTTTTTTATCTTTCTTGAACCTTTCAGGTGTATAGATATTTTAGAGCTGGCTGAAAATCAAGATCTCATGAAGTTCCATTACCACACACTCAAACTCTACTGTGCTCTCTGTGCTGTGGGTAATACTCGTGTAGCCCATGTGCTTTGTAGCCACATTGATCAAGCTCAACTTCTGTATACAATTGAGAACAAATACCTGCCGGGGCTTTTGCGTGGTGGTTTCTATGACCTCCTTTTAAGCATTCACTTGGAATCAGCAAAAGAAGCCAGATTAATCATGAATAATGAATTCATCATCCCCGTAACTGATGAAACCAGGAGTATAACATTATTTCCAAATGAAAATCGGGCGTATGGACTTCCTGGAGTTGGACTCAGCACCTGTTTAAGACCTCGATTAAACTTCTCAATGCCCTGTTTTGTTAGCACCAGTGAGAATAAACAACAGTACAGTCCAAAGTTACCATTTAACATTCTTAAGGTGAAAGCAATTGAGATGCTCACAGAAGCTGTGACAGGCGGTGGCCCCCACATTAGAGATGCTGTTGGGGGAAGTGTAGAGTTTCAACTTGTTCCCATTCTCAAATTGGTTAAAACCATGCTGATCACTGGCATGTTCGACGATAACGACGTCCAAAAGATCCTGCTTCTGATTGACTCTGACTTGTTTAGCGAGCACCAAGAAAAGTCAGTGGAAGAGGACAAAACAGAAAAGGAGGTAGCCGCCAAAAATGAAGAAAAGGCTGTAGAGGCTGGTGAAGAAGCAACGCAGGCAGTTCAGTCACCTTTAAAAGGATTGCTGGAAAAGAGTTTACCAGAGCCTGTGAAACTTCAGGTATAAAACTGTGCACAATGCTATTTCCTCCACCATGTGGTAATTTTATGCAACTGCACATTTCATCTTCGAATATCTCCAGTCACATTGACGGGAGGTCAGGGGAACTGGGATACTCCCGTGATAAAAGTAATAGATAGTCACTGCAGTGGTCTTCCCCGGAAATTTAAGTAAGTGAAGTAAAATGGCTATTTAATGGATCAGGGTTGGGACAAACACTATTAACTACATAAAAGTAATGGTCATCCGATAAAAATTAGATTAATTGTACAGATTTTCACAACTCTATAAACTAAATAAGGGGCATTTAATACAATGGATTTCCCCCTAAATGCATTAATCAAATGCAAGAATAGGATAGTCTTCAACCAAAGTTCACCGAACAAGAGGTGACAACTGAACAAGGTTGTACTAAAAATTAATTAAAGTAGGAAATGTGATTTGTTTATTCAGGAATTAAGTTTATTCAGAAACTAATTGCAGTGGCTGTGAATAAGCTATAATCTGTGAAGGTGGGTGACAGTAGAAATTAAGGGCGGGATTTTCCCCACCCACCGTGATCTTCCGATCCCGCCGCAAGTCAATGGACTTCTGGGTGGGGCGCCACCTCTCCCACGGTGGATGGGGTTGGAAAATCCCAGCCTGAAGTCTTTTGAGAAAAGGACCAACCGAAGAAAGATGGGAGAGAGTGCACAAAGCAAGACGGAGGAGAACAGCGGCAGCAGAGGAAAGACAAGAACAGCTTCATCCTTGAAAAATGGCAAAAGAAAGGGCGGGCATTCCAGAGGCTTGGCAGAATCCAGAAGTCGTGACACGGGGGGACTGTGGTTTGAATGGGGAATAAATGGCGAGCATGGCCAAAGAAAGGGCAATGAGTACCAGGATAAGTGGGGAAAGTATACCGAAGGCAGCAGGGCACTGGGCATGAGCAGGGTAGAGCCGAGGACTTGCGGCAACAAAGGTACGGAATGGAAGTGCTGAACAGCGAAATGCTAGAGGCAACACCAGTGGGTAGTAGAGCAGCCAAGGATATATATAAACAACCATGAAAGAAAGCTATGGTGGGGTGGTGATAGGGAGTGTATTCTATAGTTTCCGAATAGTGAGAAAGAGAGGAGCAAATCTGCAGGGAACTCACAAAGATGTGCAAGAACTATTGGGTTGATTCTACAAGACTTTAATTACCCAAATATCCCAATTGAAATAACGTTAAAGGGTCAGAAAGGGGAGGAACTTCCTTGACCAATATGTTGTCAGACCATCTAGAAAGGAGGCATTGCTGGGTCTGGTTCTGGGAAATGAGGTGGGCTAAGTGTCTGTGGGCGGCAGTCACTTGGGAAAGAATGATCATCATATCACAAGGTTTAGATTAGTGCTGTAAAGCAAGACAGGTTGCCAAAGCTTTTCATCTTGCACACAATAGGACAAACACAAGAATGCTAAATTTCAAACATTCAAAACAATTTATACTACAGGAGAGAAGGGGTGCTGATTGGTTGGCAAACTGACTCTTTTTAAGAAAGGAAAGGGGAACTACAAGCTCTTATGCTTCCCAAGGCTTGAGCATATTCCTTTGTTTGCAGAGAATGAGTCACTGCGTATGAATGCATGTCATTCTAGCAAGTGTAAATGAACCACATGACTAGCTCGACTGATTATCTTACATCAGTTGTTAGTGTAGCTATTAGCACACTCAGGATTGTTCAGCAAGTGATGTCCAATCGTGGAATCACATCTAACAGTGGATGTTCCGTTTTGAGTTTTGCAAGTGTGGGCTAGTTGACTATGGTCTATTATGAAGAGCTGGAGGAATCTGTTGTTTGATTTGTCAGTTAATCATTGGGACATATGTCTATGTACCTTAGAACCGGTCCCTGTACATGAATGTCTATTTTTATATATATATATGTATATGTGTGTGTATATATATATATATATATATATAGATATATATGTATATATATTTATACATGTTTAGATATCTATATGATGTATGCATGTATAATTTTAATTTAAATATATTTGTTGTTTAGAAATATTGTCTTTTAGAAAAGAAGATAATTTATTTTGTTTTCCAGATGTGTGAACTGCTGCACTACTTCTGTGATTGTGAACTCCGACATCGAGTTGAAGCCATCGTTTCTTTCGCAGACAAGTTTGTTGTGAAGCTGCAAAGCAACCAGAAGTTCCGATATGATGAACTTATGCTAGCCTTCAACATGTCTGCAGCCTTGACTGCCAAGAAGACGAAAGAGTTCCGTTCACCACCTCAAGAACAGGTGATGCCCGTCATTTCTGTAAATGGATCAGCTGCGTTTACCTTATGGCTCTCCCACCACTGGCATCCTCCACATTGGTAGCAGTGCTATAATGTAAATGAGGAGAGTGTTGTTGTCTCTGAAGAATCCAAGACCAGTCTTCCTCAGCTAATAGTTCTGTTGACCAGGAAGTTTTGAATTGAATCTTTTCACACACAGATGTACTACCATATCTGCAACAATGCCAACTATGTGCATCAACACAAAAATGGCCATCCGGCCATTCATTCTTATCCTCTTAAGCCTCGAGCGTCAAGCTCCCTTCAGCAGCCACCTCACATCACTCTCACTATGTATGGATTCCCCTGGGCGCGCAGCGCCCATGAGCAATTTGTTGTTACAACCTGAAAGGGTTGTGGAATCAGTTTCAAAAAGTAACTTTCCAAAGGAAATTGGCTAAACACTGGGCTTTGGAGAAAGAACTGGGGAAGACTGTGACCTGCATTTGTAGCCACAGTATTTACGTGGCTGGTCCCATTAAGATTCTGGTCAATCGTAACTGGGTAGATCTTTCGAAGAGACAGCAGAGGCATGAGAAGTCAAATGGTCTCCTCCTATGCAGTATCATTCTGGAATCCTATTCTAGTTGGGCTCCGTTAAGGGCCAGTTAAATTTATCGCCTAGCTTTGGTTACAGCAGTTCAGAAAGGAAGATATTCCCCTGAACAAATTAAGAATAATATCGGTGAACAGCATTTTCTTGAAGTAAACAGTTATATATCTGCTAGGAAACTGAAAGGTGTTACAGGACTAAGGTAAACAGTTAATGCATAAAAATGTTTTATTATTTGTTCATGGGATGCAGGCATCACTGGCAAGGCCAACATTTGTTGCCCATCCCTAATTGCCCTTGAGAAGGTGGTGGTGAGCCACGTTCTTGAACCTCTGCAGTCCATGTGGCGTAAGTACATCCACAATGCTGTTAGGGAGGGGGCTGCAGGATTTTGACCCAGCGACAGTGAAGGAACAGCGAAATATTTTCAAGTCAGGATGGTAAGTGACTTGGAGGAGAACTTCCAGGTGGTGGTGTTCTCATGTGTCTGCTGCCCTTGTCTTTCTAGATGATAGTGGTCATGGTTTTGGAAGGTGCTGTCTAAGGATGCTTAGTGAATTGCTGCAGTGCATCTTGTAAAAGATACACACTGCTGCTAATTATGGAGGGCTAGGAACTGAACGTTGAAGGTGGTGGATGGAATACCAGTCAGTAGACATGCATAGATTCATCAGTACTGTGGATTTACCTACCCCAACAATCATGCCCAGAGGTTATGAGAACTGCCTTCAGTACTTTCTATCACTTTGCTGATGACTGAGAGTAGATTAAACGTCCATCAATATTTTTAACAAGAGTGAAAATATGCATCCATTTCAAAATTGTACAGACAGCAGCTATCAGTTTGGGAAAGATGAAAGGAATACTAGTTCCCCACTTTCCTGAATCTATTGTCCCCTAATGAATTGTACTTGCATGGAACATGAGAAAATAGACAAGAAGTTTATGAAAGCCAATTGTGTTATCAACCAAATTATGCAATGCCAATACAGAGTTGTATTTTAACAGCTTTTACTTTGTTTTTTCTTTCATTAAATTTGAGTTGTAATATTTTCCTACAGATTAACATGTTGCTGAACTTTAGGAATGATGATGACTCCACTTGCCCTGAAGACATGCGTGAAGAGCTATGTGACTTCCATGATGACCTTCAAACACATTGTGGTGAGTGACGAAACACTGAGGACCCAGGGTATGCCATTTTAACTGCTCCAAGTTGAGCCATGTTATGGTAGTTATTTATAGAGAGGGTAGTGTTACCACGTCCCCTTGCCAAACTAATAAATCAATGAATTTGCGTTGTGGGAAAATGTAACTAATTGAAATAAAGAAAATAACAACAAAATGATTAAAAGGAGCAGTGAAATAAAATATAAAATATAGCAATATATTTGGTCGAGAGTACTTTTAGATTTGATATTAACGCCAGTGACTCCAAATATAAGCTTTTCATCAAATTAAAAATTACACATTGCTTGGTGATTCATCTCTGCATGACTACACAATTAACTCCAACTAAAAGCCATCTTGTTCTATTCGTTGGCATTAACAACAGAATCAGTATGAATAGAAAGCAGGTAATACAGTCAACAGAAGTAGCAGGCATGCTGCTTTGCAGTACCCATGCACAATGATGGATTTGACAGGCTATATGAGTATCATCTATAGTAGCCAGAACTCTCAGGAAACTTGCCATGTGGGAAAACATTCCTTTTCCCCTTCAGCTACAGACTCCTTTTCTAAAGGGAAATTGCTCAAGGATTTCCCTCATAAGCATGGCCTCTGTCTCTTGCTTTTTGTGTCTGTGGGTGTTCAATGTATAAATAATCATACTGCATGGCAATCATCCTGTTAAAGACAATTGCTAGTTAAACAGATGATGGACATTGATTATCTATCTAAATAGAATAAAAAGATACAGCTGGAGCACTTTGTGTGGAAGCTACTTGGAAATCAGTAGCACTGAGGAGTTGTCTTGAAAATAAACTAGCTTGAACCAAAAGACCAGCCTGGATTAATTCTTCCACCACAGCCTCTTATTGTGAGTAACAGTGGGCAGCAGGCCACAGTTACCCTGGTAGATAGAAGTTCAATGCAGTGGTGCCACCGTAAAGGAAGAGCTAACCTCAGCTCTTTAAGTTGTCCAGGAGTCTCTGGAGCAGACAGTTCTCATAATTCCTGGGCATGATTGTTGGGGATAGGTAAATCCACAACCAGCAGTACCGATGAATCTAGGCATGTCTACTGAGGTAGCATTGCACCTGCATTTGGTGTGCCCTCATCATTGAAATCATTCTCGGTATTTTATTGATGGTAAGCAGCAATGAAAAAGGCTTTAGGAAAGTCTTCAATGTAAAAGAAAAGTTTTTGCAAAAAAATGTCAAACAGCAAAATTAAGTACGAAATTCTCCATTATTGTCACAAAAAAGTTTAAATATTGTTTTTTTTTTCATTCATGGGATCTGGGTATCATTGGCTAGGTCAGCATTTATTGCCCATCCCTAATTGCCCTTGTTCAGACAGCAATTAAGAGTCAACCACATTGTTGTGGGTCAGTAGGGGCAAAACCCCGGGACTAGACGGGCTGACCGTGGAGTTTTTCAGGGCGTTCTGGGACGTCTTGGGGAGCGACTTCGCGGGGGTCCTGGGAGAGAGCATTGCTACCGGGGAGATGCCCCTTTCGTGGCGCAGGGCCGTGATTGCCCTGCTGCCGAAGAAGGGGGATCTACGCCTTCTCAAAAACTGGCGCCCGGTCTCCCTCCTCAGCACGGACTACAAAATCTTCGCCTGAGCCATGTCTTCTCGGCTCGGCACCGTGCTGGACCACACGATCCACCCTGACCAGTCCTACACCGTCCCAGACCGAACCATTTATGATAACATCCAACTGGTCCGGGACATCATCCACCATTCCCAGAGGGCTGATCTGTCGAGCGCCTTCCTGTCTCTCGATCAGGAGAAGGCGTTCGACAGGGTGGATCACGGATACTTACTCGGAACTCTGCGAGCGTTCGGGTTCGGGACCCATTTTGTCGCCCAGATCCGACTTCTGTACACCGCCGCGGAGTGTCTAGTGAAGGTTAACGGGTCCCTGACGGCGCCCCTTCGCTTTGGGAGAAGGGTACGTCAGGGCTGCCCTCTGTCTGGCCAGTTGTATTCTATTTGCGTGGAGCCTTTCCTGCGCCTCTTGCGGAGGAGGTTGTTGGGATTGGTTCTGCGCGGGCCAGGCATCAGGGTGGTCCTTTCGGCTTACGCCGATGACATGCTCCTTATGTTTAGTGACCCAGCTGACCTGCGGAGGATGCGCGAGTGCCAGAAGGTCTACTCTGCCGCTTCTTCTGCCAGGATCAACTGGGAGAAATGTTCTGGACTCCTGGTCCGTCAGTGGCAAATGGATACCCTACCCGAGGAGCTCAGGCCTTTCACCTGGAGCAGGACCAGCCTCCTCTACCTGGGGGTCCATCTCTGCCCCGCTGAGGAATCCTGGCCGGCAAACGACGAAAGTCACCACTCGCCTGTGGCGCTGGACAGGACTGCTCCGAGTGCTATCTTACCGAGGTCGAGTTCTGGTCATAAACCAGCTGATCGCCGCCATGTTGTGGTATCGGCTGGTCACTTTGACCCCTCCCCCGGACTTTGTCACAAGAATCCAGAAATTGTTAGTCGACTTCTTCTGGGACAAAAGATTGCACTGGGTCGCTGCCGAGGTTCTGAGTCTCCCGCTTAGGGAGGGTGGTCAGGCGCTAGTGTGCCTACGCACACAGGTGGCGACTTTCCTCCTTCAGACCCTGCAGCGATACCTTTACGTCGAGCCTCCTCCTAGATGGTGTGCCCTGATGACGTATTTCTTCCGTCAGGTGCACGGCCTGAATTATGACGTGCAGCTCCTGTTTATAGAACAGAGGCACCTCGGTGGCTCCTTGCAGGCATTGCCCATCTTTTACCAGGACCTGATCAAAGTCTGGAAAGTGGTCACCTCGCGACGCAGCTCTCCCCCGTCAGGAGTAGCGGCTATCGTCAGAGAGCCGCTGCTCAGGAATCCGCCCCTCCGTCCTTTTTAGTGGTTGGCGGAGAGGAGGGCTGTGGCCGCAGGGGTGACCAGGATCGGGGACGTGCTGGGTGGCGGAGGACTGGGCTGGATGCTCCCGCAGGAGTTGGCGCATCGCGCGTCTGTGAGTGTCCAGGTCGCAGCCGATGCCATCCAAGACCTGAGAACGGTCGTGCTCGGACCCGATGTTATTTTGGGTCTTGAGGCGGCCCAGGTGCGCGGTGGTCTTCCGTCTGAACGTTCCCCTGTTCGGACAGAATTCCACATTGGCCCCAAGCCCCGAACCCTCCCTCGGGTGCTGGTGCCCCGCAATATGAGCCGCCTCGGGGACATGCCCTCTGTGCCTTTTGGCACGGCAAAGAGGGGCTTTTTATATGGACTGCTGCTGCACACCTTCCATTTTCTCGCCCTTGTCCGCCGCCCGGACACGCCCTGGTGTGCCTTGTTGCCATCCGGCGGCGGAGGCCCCCGATGGGAGGCCCTCTACGGAGGTGTCCTCCCCCTTTCTATCGGGGACCTGGGTTGTTGCATGCAGCAGTCCCCTATAATAAGAGAATGCATAGGTTCACGGACTCTCAGGACACGTGCCCTTTTTGCGGTCTTGTGGAGTCCATGGACCATGCATATATAGGGTGTTGTAGGCTGCACTCCCTTTTTAGTTATTTGAAAAACCTTTTATTGAAGTTTTGTTTGCACTTCAGCCCCACGCTCCTGATCTATGGGCGCCCGGTGCGGAAGGGGGTCGGGAAGGAGGAGGACATCCTCGTGAACCTGCTCCTGGGCCTGGCCAAGTTGGCCATTAACAGGTCCAGGCAGCAGGCAATCGACGGGGAAGCCCCACCCGATTGTTTGTCTCTCTTCCGTGGCTACGTTCGCGGCCGGATGTCCCTGGAGAGGGAGCACGCGGTGTCTGCTGGCACTCTCGAGGCCTTCCGTGCCCGGTGGGCACCGCGGGGACTGGGGTGTTTTGTTGACCCCTTTAATCACATTTTGATTTAAAGTTTGTAAGGTTCCTTTAAATTTTGTTCTTGGTTTTACAGCTGACCTGAATTAGGGGCTGTGCCTGATTTATCCCAATTTGTTTGATTTGGTTTAATTGGTTTCAATTAAAAGATTATTGTTGTGCGTCGAGAGTCACGTGTAGGCTAGACCAGGTAAGGATGGTAGATTTCCTTTCCTAAAGGACATTAGTGAACCAGATGGGTTTTTATGACAATCAACAATGGTCTCATCGTCAGACTTATTAATTCTAGATTTTTATTGAAGTCAAATTTCACTGTCTGCCATGGTGGGATTTGAACCCTGGTCCCTAAAACATTACTCTGCTGGAATACTAGTCCAGTCACAATGCCACTATGCCACCACCAGATTCAATTATTGCAAACATTCTTCTGGTCAGCTTCCCGTCTTCCACATTCAATGCACTTGAGTTTGTCTAAAATGCTGCTGCGTGTACTCAAACTCACAGCAAGCTCCATTCACCGATTAGCCATGTGCTTGCTGACCTACGTGGGCTCCTAATCCAGTATCACCTTCTCCAAACTCGGGGGCGCGAGCGCCTCGTGGTCTCCGAACTCGGAGGCGCGAGCGCCTCACCTCTTCTGAATTTGGGAGTGTCATTGTTTCTAGCCCAGCAGTGTGCAGTATGGCAATATTAGCACTATCAGCTTTGAAGCCTGCATTACAATGACTGCATCAAATTACACATTGCAAAGGACCCTACTTGCTCTACATCAGGCAGGATCAAATTACACATTCCAGGCAAACTGTTGACTGTGTCTTGTCCTCCAATGAGATATCCAGTCCTTCCCACTTGTGTTGTAAATAAACACTAACGCCATTCGCCTCACATTGACTCACATCCAAAACACAGGCTGCAGCATAAAAAGTCACTTAGTAGGTCAGTTCCCACTATCATGCAAATAATTTAATTCTCTAAGACCAAATTTATCCAAGCCTTCAATATTGCATCCTGAGTAGGTGTGGTTCATCTCTCACCTCTTGTACGCCTGAAAAAGATACAAGAAACAGATTATCATTCCTAGCTGATTACTCTCCTCCTCTGTCTTTCTCCACTGCAACATTTCTTGTCTTTCTCCGACTATTCAGTCCATTATTAGGATTTTAAGGCAATTCTTAGAGTATTTCCCCAATATGGGAGGTGAAGGTCGAGGTGCTGAGCGAGCACAGTTACCTTCAGCGCCAATTCATCTATGGTGTGTGTAGTAATTATGGTTTTATTTAGTGTGTAATGTACCTTTAAGAATAATACTTGTTAAGGGAGATCACATGATCTGTAGTAACCAATAGGGGAGTAGTGCGGACTACCTCAGCAGACAGTGTAGAGATAGAGTTGGAGTTGAAAGCACATGTGTAGTTGCTGCTGGGTATGTTGTAAATAAACTTAATGTTTCCACCCAAGAAGTGTTTGCAGATCAACTCTACCTTTAATAGCGCAACTTGGCCACCCTTACAACAGTATGCCAAACATTAACAGCCCATTAACAAGTTGTAGTGATTTTATGACAGGAACATTATAGGTGCATGAAACAGAACCAGCAAGTTATTTATACCCTTCCTGGGGATGTAATCAACCTTTACTTAGCCAATCATTTTTAATGCAGTTTGCTATAGTAGGGCACTTGTAGGTCATTGAGGTACAATTTCATCCAAGTATATAGTGAGCTAATTTATTTACAATTCAGCAAAGTGTCCGAACATTTTCATTGCTTCTATACATAGTTTATTTCCAGTCTTGTCATCTCACAGGAAAATCAGCAAAAAAAATGAAAACAAAATGTATGGTTTACAGAGAAGTCTAACCAATGATCTAGAAACAGCAAAGACTGCCTACTCTTCCTTATTGTCACTGTTGGTTAAAAACTGTCAGTTCAGTTACCTGAAGCTGTACCATGCACCCACGCCCCTGCACCAGTTGCTGGGCGGCTTTGCTGTAATCAGGCGACATTGGAATTCACAACAACAAGACACTGAGGATCTGAAGGCCAGATTGATTGTTCCATATGCCCACTTTGATACAATTCCCAAAACAAATGATATATATGCAGGTCTCCCTCATCTTGCCATCCCATTGCTTTAATTAAACATGCATGATAATTGATTTTTTTTTGTTTAAAATAAAGTTTATAACAAACGTTTTTGCTGTAATTCCGTTTCAACAGCAGCACTTGTTGGGGTACAGACTCTTACACCATCTTCAAATACTTTATTTTAATTCATTACGAAACTGCAGGTAGCCCAGGCTCATTTTGCAGGGTATAAGCTGGGTTGAAATGTGACAGAAAGACAAATGAAGAATATTTCAATAAAGCTAAGGTTGAATTTGGAATATAGTCATGTATTTGGGAGGTGGTGGTATAGTGGTATTATCACTGGACTAGTATTCTAGCATGCCAGGCTTATCCTCTGTGGACCTGGGTTCAAATCCCACCACAGCAGATGGTGAAATTTGAATTCAATAAAAATCTGGAATTAATTTTGGATGACCATTGAAACTGTTGCTGATTGTTGTAAAAACCCACCTAGTTCACTAGTGTCCTTTAGGGACGGAAATCTGCTGTCCTCACCTGGTCTGGCCTACATGTGACTTCAGACCCACAGCAATGTGGCTGATTCTCTAAGCAAGATCAATTGGGGGTGGTCAATAAATGCTGGCCTAGCCAGTGTCACCCACATCCCATGAATGAATTCTTAAAAATCTTCAAGCTGAATTGCCCTTTTTGACTTCTCAATGTCTTTTGAAATCTTACAACGCAAGGCCTTTTCTGTGTACGTGCAAGTGATTATGATCTGAGCTGTAGTACCCTGACAGCACATTCTAATTTTAGGTATCCCATTTGAAGAAGAGGAGGAGGAAGATAAAGATGAATCTCTGATGGGCAAGTTACTTTATCTCGTGCATAAAATCAAAGGAAAGCCGAAGAAAATCGAGGAAAAACCAAGTGAAGAGGAAGAAAAAGCCCCCAGTAAGTGTTGACCGGGATAATGACATGAATTTTAACTGAGGCCAATAAATTTCAAAATAGCTTCTTTGGAAGAGGGGCAGCCCAGTTAATTGCAATGAGATTTTTTTTTTCAATAAAATTATATTTACACTGCACTAAATAAACTGATATGAACCTCGACAGATAACTAACGTTTTCTTGAGATTTGGAAAGCCAAGTTGCACTGATTGACTCAAAACCCATTCTCAACTCCTGGTTTTCAAATTGTTCAGAAGCCTGTTGAAGGTCTTGCCACATTATGTGCACGTGATGATGTAATGCCTAGAGCGCACGTGCAAAGTATAACTTCTCACCTTTGTCAACAAAGAAGAGAATTTTGTCCATCATCTCTAGGAGAAAATACTAATTTTTTTCATGATTTTTCATTAAATTTCCTTTTTTTTAATTGCCAGGATTCACTCCATTGTACACTTCTGGACTTAAACTACAGAAGTCCATGTTCACACTGGGGTCTGATCTGTGCAATTCCTGATGGTTTCACTTCAGCTCCAGTGTGACTCATTCTGTGATGGTTAGCATTCATTTCTGTTTACATGCTGACATCAATATCCCAGCATGTGACACTAAAGTTGGAATGTAATCTACCCTTTGAGACTGGACATGTACAGCTGATTCTGCAGGGGGTTCAATTGACTCATTTTACAGCTGAATTTTAAATGGTAGTGTTTTTATTTTACAGGCTGTGTTGAATAATGTTATAGAATCAACAGAATCTGAAGGGTTAATTGGGCTAAGAAGTAATAATTTCTCTTTCCCAACGTGATAAATCATTATCATCGGGCCTCCTCTCTTTAAAGAAGGAACGTATGAACTAGGAGAAAGCCCTGGAAGCCTGCTCGGCCATTCAATAAGATCATGGCTGATCTGATTGTAACCTCCCGGCTATCTCGATAATCTTTCATCCACCCCCCCCAACACCCCCCAACACCCCCCCCCCCCACCCCCCCCCCCCACCCCGTTAATCAAATATCTATCTAGCTCTGCCTTAAAAATATTCAAAGACCCTGCTTCCACTACCTTTTGCAAAGGAGAGTTCCAAAGACTCACGACCCTTAGAGAAAAAAATTCTCCTAAACTCTGTCTCAATTGAGCCACCCCTTATTTTTAAACTGTGACTCCTAGTCCTTGATTCTCCCACAAGAGGAAACATCCTCTTCACATCCACTCTGTCAAGATCCCTCAGGGTCTTAAAGGTTTCAATCAAGTCATGTCTTACTTTTCTAAGGGGAGGATCTTCCAGTCAGCGAGCGGGGGCGGGGTCCACTCGCCGGTGTAAAATGATGTAGATGACATCAGGCAGAACTCCCGACGTCACCCCGCGTCATTTCCATTTTCAGGTCGGCAGGGGCGCAGCTGAATCAGTCGTGCACCCGCCGACCTGTCAACGGCCAATTGAGGCCATTTAAGAAGTACTTAACATAATTAATGGACCTGCCCGTCCAACCTTAAGGTTGGCAGGCAGGCCAGGAGCCCTGGTGGGCTTCAGAAAAAGCGTGAAACCTCATCCATGGGCGGGATGAGGTTTCATGAGGGTTTTTAAATATTTAATAAAGGTTTCAGTAAAAGTGACGGGCATATCCCAACTCGTGTGACAGTGTCACATGAGGGGACATGTCAGGGAAATTTTGATAGCATTTCTTTAACATTTTTAAATTTGGAGCTGATCTCCCTGAGGCAGCACTTAGCCTCAGGGAGATCAGTGCGCTCTCTCATGCGCCTGCGTGAAAGAGCACATTTCCGGTTAAGGGAATTCTGCCCCCCCCCCAACCAGCCCGCAGAGGGAGAGCATAGTGCTTCATAGTGGACGTCATGCTGGGTGGGCCTTAATTGGCCCGCGCACCGGGGCGCTGATCAGAGATGTGTCCGCCCGCGCCCACTCCTGCACTTCCCCCACATTGGGGGGAAGATTTTTCCCTAAATTCCAGTGGATACAAGCCTAGCCTAGCCTAGCCTGTCCAGCCTTTCCTCATAAGACAACCCGCCCATTCCTGGTACTTGTGTCGTAAACCTTCTCAAAGGAAGAGTCGGGAATTCTCTCTTGCTAACCCCCTCACTAGTTCTTCATTCACAGCCTCATCTTGAGATTGTTCAGTAGTCTTCCTCTTTGAAACAATTCATTTTTCTGACATTTTCCTTCCAAAAAGATAAAAGAAAAAGCACAATTTACTTGTCCAGCAAAGTTTTTGGCAGTTTTTTTGCAAAGATTTAAAGGTGACCTCTCAATTGCATTGTTGGCTGCAACTTTTGTTTCGTTTTGCTGTTCAAACTTTTAAAAGTCAATGATCATCAAATCAAAGTTTTTGGTTGACTCTGCTTTCAAATCTCGATTTCCAATCTTCTTGGTCACGTTTGATTGCTAGTTGATGCCTACACATGAATTTCCATTCAAAAAAACTTCTAACTATCATGTAGCATTTCAGCTCAATCATATATACAATTCTTGTTTCCACGTCTTCCATAATTTCAAAGTATCCATTTATTGGGCTTGACCAACAATTTGCCCCAGACCTGAGAGGGTTAGACAAATATCAATGGTGTTTAGTCTCCGTTTATTCCACAGCTCAGAGAGGTCTCAGGTGTCAGTTGAAATTCAAAGTCAGAAAGCAAGTTCAGCATGAACTTGACCCAACAGTCTTTAGTCGACTGCTGACCTTTCCTTGTCACCCTGTCAGTTCTCTCTGGTCAAACTATTTTCAGTGCACTTAACAAACAGAAGATGTTCTAAAATGTCATATGAGTTGGCAGTCCCTATTGTACTGGCTCAAGTGATTACTTTGCTCATTGGTATAGTCCTAACCCTCAGCTGAATCATCAAGTGCCAAAAACGTATCCATGTACCCTAATCTATAGGATCATTAACACCAGTGCTCTTCAAAAAGCTAAAAAGGGTAGTAGCCCATGATCCTCCCTTATAAAGGATGCTTTTGGTTGCCTGTTCTCTGGAGTCACCTTTAAAAAAAAACAAGGATTAGGTTTGAGCAATGAGGCCATCAGCCTTATTGCAGAATGGCCATTGAGAAGTCATCAATTCTGATGCCTTTGAATTGGTCATGCAAAGATGCAGAGGGATGTTTTCCAGCTGAAGTACTGGATACCATTGTATTTACCAAGTCATCTAATAAGGCCTAACCCGCAAAGAGGAGAAGCATGCCAAGAATCAGGGAGAAAAAAAGAAAGAGGGAGAACCCAGGAAAAGACAGATTTTAAGTTTAACATCAGTTACTGAGACATCTATTATCAGGGACGCCTAAAAAAAAAAGCCACACAAATTTTGCAGTGAGACCAATGCCTTGACTGATTGGACATGGACCCTCTCACTGCTAAATTGGTCTACTTTGTATCTATTTGACACTGCCAAAATGGTGCAACCTGTACCAATATATATGCAGTTGTCCACATGAACTTCCAGAAAGCATTTGAAATGATTCTGCACAAGACATTTGTGTCAAAAGTAAAACCACACTGATCTGGAAGTAGCGTTATGGTTCAGAAATTGGTCATGAGGTAGGAACACAGAGAGTGGGGAATAAAGAGAATATACCCTAATTGGTAAGATGTGACAACTGGTGTTCCTCAGGGGTCTCTACTGGTGCTTCAGCTTCTCAAATATACAATTGATTTAATAAAGGAATAGAAAGTTGTACATCCAAGTTTATTAACTTAAGAAGCAGTGAGTTGTGTAGATGTAAACAGGAAGTATAAAGGGACCTAACCAGATTTAAGTGTGTGGGATAAACCATGACCGGTGTAGATAATTGTGGGGATGAGTGAAGTTATCCATTTTCCATCCAATAAATATAAATCAGAATATTTTCTGAATGCAATGGACTAGGAACTGTGGAAGATCACAGGGATTTGGTTGTCCGTGTATATAAATCACTAAAAACTAGTGCACAAGTACCAAAAGTAATCAAAAAAGCTAATGAAATGTGGGCCTTTATCCCAAGGGTCCTTTAAGAGCTGGAAGTCATGATTCAGTTGCATAGAACTTTGGTCAGACCCTATCCAGGGCACTGTCTTCAGTTTTGGGAACAACACCTCAGGAAGAATTTATTGACATTCAGATATAGCACAGGCGCACCAAAATTATACTAGACTTTAAAGGAGTAAATGATAAGGACAGGTTGTATGAATTTGCCTTGTATTTCCTTGCATTTAGAAAATTGAGGGGAGATCTGTTTAAATGGCTAAGTGATTAAAGGATGCGATAAAGTTGATGTAGAGAAGCTGCTTCCACTTGTGGGAAAATCCAAAATATGGGGATTGTGTCCTAAAATTAGATCTAGACTGTTCAGGAAATGCTTGTTCTTGAAAATCTGGAATTCTCTTCCTGCAAAAGACAGTGGAAGCTGCAGATCAATTGAAGTCTTCAGTATCGCTGCTTTAGCAAGTGTATTAATAGATGTGAACAAACTACTCAATTGTACTATGATAAGGAAAGAAAGGGCAAGGAGGCAAAACATTTTGGTACCAATATTCAAAGGAAAGAGAGCCATTCAAGATTGCACAAACTACTGAGGAATTAAACTCCTACCATGCACCTTCAAGATATGAGAGAGAGTCATGGATCAGAGACTGAAAAATATAGTGGAAGTGTATAAAGTTCAGTTTGGATTCTTACCCGGAAGAAGCATCACTGATGCCATTTTTGTTTTGAGATACACAGTGGAGAAATGTCGGGAAAGCCAAAGCAATGTGAGGATTGTGTACATCAATCTAGAGGAGGCTTACAAGCGGTGCTTCAGGAGATGTCTAGAGATATGCTAGAATTGGTCAAATTTCTGGGGAGTACATACGATTATTACAGGATATGTACAAGGAGTGCAAGATGAGAATAAGAAGCAATGGGGGCGGGGGAGACTGAGAGTTTCAAAGCCAAAGTCGGATTATACCAAGGATCGGCACTGAGCCCCTCCCTTTTCCTAACTGTATGGATGTTTTAACTGAGCAAGTGAGACAGGAAGTGTCATGGTCAACGATGTTTGCAAATGACATTGAGCTATGTGGTGGGGATGATGAGAACACGACCGAGTATCTGGAAAAGTGGAGAAAAGCACTGGAGGACAAGGGTATGATGATCAGTAGACCAAAGACCCAAATAATAGACTGTCAATTTGAACCTAGAGAATAGGTGTACAGATTATGGGTGAAGAGTTTCAAGTACCTAGGGTCAGTGATGGCAGAAGATGGAAGTATAGAAATAGAAATTAAGCAACAGACTAGCTCTGTTGGAGTAATTGGTGCAAGTACTATGTAATGGAAAAGTATCACTGAGACGGAAAGGGAGAATCTACAAGACAGTTGTGAGACCGGCCTTGTTAAATAGTGCAGAAACTTGGGCAACATCGAGAAAAGGGGAACAATGAATGTCTACCAATGAGATTTGGATGCTGAGATGGATGTGTCATGTTAAGGACAAAATCAGGAACCAGCACCTCGGGGGGGTCAGTGAAGATGGTGAGAATATCAAAAAAAAGTAGCTGAGAAGAGAATGAAATGGTATGGACATCAGTTATGGAGAGCGAGAAGAAATATGGTGAGGCGATGACGGGAATGGGACTGCCAGGAAGATGGAGAAAGAGGAAGGCCAAAGACCAGTTGGAAAGATACAGTGGTAAAGACAACAAGATTGGAAGATGAATGGGTGACTAACGGGGGGAGATGGAGAAGGGTGATCATCCAACATTGTGGTGACCCCAAGTAAAATGGGAGAAGCCAAAAGAAGAAGTGAGATTAAGAGATGTGAAAAAATGTCAGGTAAGTGGAATTGAGGTACACACCAGCCATGATCAACTTGGGCAGAACAGGCTCGAGGGGCTGAATGGCCTACTCCTGTTTCAATGTTCCTTAGCAACAACAGAGACACCTTCAAGACCAGGGAGAGCTCAGTAGCATATAATTTGGATGTAAGTAATGATTAAATGTTAAAAATAAAATGTGTTTGCACAAAATGGAGTTTAAAACTATTTTCTAAAGAAAATGCAATGAACGCAATGAACCCTATTTCCAGGCAATGCAAGACGGAAATAGAGATAAAGACCTTGAAGCAGCTGAACTGATCTTTCATGCCACTCTCCTTGACAGTGAGCTACAGTGAAATTTCTTGGGAAACTCCTGGAAAATGGGATTAGTGTAGTCAGATCTTTGATGGCCGGCATGGACATGATGGGCTGAATGGCCTCCTTCCATGCTGTAAATGTCTATGGGAGTCTAAAATGCCTGAACGTTAAAAGCAAATGAAGATCCCATAAACAATCAGGGCATAAGGAAAGCATATTTCTTTATTAAGATTCTTTTTATGTATGAAAATTAAAGTTTAAAGCCAACGTTAATGCTCATTGGGCACATCGTATGAAATGCAACCATGGAAGTTCACCAATAGAAGTATTCCTGGTGCCATGGAGATCATTGAAAGATACAGAAGATTCACTGTCATTCTCAATGAGGTGAAATACAAAAGGCTACAAAACACCAGAAAGATGACTGTTATTCAGTTGTGCCTAAAATTTTAGGTGTAAATATACAGCTTGATCAGAACTGGTGTAAATTAGGAAAATTGGCACTTTTGCTGGTTGAACCTTTTTGAAATACCCTGGGAAGGAATCAAGGGATAATTAATAATAAATAAGGAATCTAGGCCAAATGGCCAACTTCTGCTCCTATGCCTTATGGTCTTATGGCCTATTATGCAGTATGTCAGCAGATGTGAAACCCTTGGGATGATAGAAAATGTATTTTATTTGCGGTGGGCTCAGATTATTCCAGTAAAGTGATCGTATGCAAATGAACAGACCCAATCAATACAAGTTTTTCAGTCAGTAATCATCAAGACAAAACATAGAGGCTGCTGTATGGCGGGTTCGATTAATGTAGACACAGGTCTTTTAATAAAATGATGTCCCTTCAATGTATACTGATTATAACAAATCGGCTGAAATTCATTTGCAATACTGCCCACTCTGAACCAGAAGCAAATTGCAAGATTTTAACTTAGATTTTTAATAATTGACTCAAATATTTGATTTAGAAAAATATTTTAATGATTAAAATTTATACAGGAATTATAATTCTCCTTTCTATCTCTGAATATTAAATATCCTTATTTATGTCCCATGTTTAGATATTGAATACTGAAATTCACAAGTGTGTTAGCACAGCTTATATTGCATAGTAATTAACCTTGATCGGGAAATTGAGCTCTGGAAACACTGTAGGACTGACCATTTGTATTTGGTAATTAATCCAAAAGGGCTGGAGCGGGCGGACAGGAGGGGACCTCCCATTCTGCCATTAGTGAACTGCCATTAGGTAACTTGGTAATTCATGATCAACAATTAACACTTCATTTTATAAACACCAATCTCTCCTTATGTACTTAGCACTACAGTATATATAATGAAGTATCATATTATTGGCAGCTACCCATCTAAACACTCATAATACATTATACAAAATACTCAACTGGTTGGTAGTGACACATAAATAGAGTGGATTCGATGTGTGACTTGTACCCATATAATGTGTCTGCATATCAGTCATGGTGCTGTTGAGTTCAGGTGTTTTTTTAAACCTTTATATAAGTAGGGGTTATTATGAGACATTGCCTAAGGCTAAAAGCTATTGCTGCACCAAAGCTTCCCCAAAGAGGGTTAAATAATGTGTGACCACAATTTACCTCATTAGTCAGCATGTACACCCAGAGCTAGATTTCTAGACCACATGTGAAGATTCACCAGTGGTCAAATTACAATAACCAAGACACTTGGAAGTAAAAAATACTTAGTATTTTCAACATTGAGACATTGGGTACCACATGGTAATGTCTCCAGATTGATGCCGAAGATAACTGAAATGTTTCTACGCTAATTAGCAGGATCGTCCACCCATGATTGATAACATTCAGAGAAAACTGCATTTGATCACCTGTATTTTGAGTTATTTGTTGCAACAATTTAGAGGCAGAAAGCCATGAACTTAAAGTACTAACTCAGCAATTATTATTTGGAGGTTACAACCTTAAGATATACCGATGACACTGTTATTATTGCTGACTGAAGCCAAACTGCAAAAGATTTTGGCTAGAGTAGCGAGTGAAAGTGAGAAGATAGGGCTTAGCATAAATTGTAAGAAAACAAAATGTCTAATAGCACCCAAAAACAAAGTCATAGCAGAACGTAAGATCACAGTGAAGAATGCAAAGGTCACACAGATAGACAAATTTTGTTACACAGGAATTATGTGAACGTCAGAAGGAAAGTGTGACAAAGAAATACGATGAAGGATTGGAATGGTCAAAGATGCATTTCACTAAATGATTAAGGCTATGATCAACTCATAATTAGTTATGAAAACAAAGCTGAGAATCCTGGAATGCTACATAAGACCAATCTTGACATGCGGGAGTGAGTGTTGGAACACTACCAGTGAAGAGGTGCTAGTAAAATCTGAGACCAAAAGAACTCTGCTGACCAAGATCAGGAAGAGACATTTGGAATTTCTTGGGCATGTAAGAAGAAATCATGATTTAGAAAGTCTGATGTTGATAGGAAAGATCAAAGTAGACAAAGAAAGATCTTTTTAAAAAAGGCTCACAAACTGGATGAATGTACCACCAACAAAGATGATCCACGTCTCTTGAACAAGAATAATACAGAGGTTCATGGTTGACAATGCCCTCTTAGGGAAGGTATCTGAAGGGAGGGAGAACTGAGCAAATGTTAAAACGGTAAAAGTGCGTCCTGATTTTGGTTTAAGTGGGAGCGCAGATCCCTTTCTAAGGCCATTTCTTACAGCAAGAAGACAAGTTATCAATAGACCAATATTAGCAACTAAAATGTATATTGCTCAGTGTTTACTTTTTATTCCATGCTTATTTTTATATTTAAACCTCATTCCTTACATTTTGTTTATTATTGGTTTGTTTAGTTAGAAAATGCTGAGGATTTTAGTTGGTTGATTTCGAATGTGTGAAATACTGACAAGCAACTCTTTGGCAAAGGGAAAGGACAGTTTTACATTTCAAAACTGTATGGGAGCACAATTTATCTTCGACGTGTGAAATAAAGTTTAAGCTGCTTGCCATGGTAGGCTTTTCAAAAAAAGCACAAGGACCTTGAGAAAATTTCTGGACTATTGCTGCACTGCCAGTTATTTCCTGTTTCAGTTGAGCCATGTTTATGTTAAACTTTATTTGTAATTAGCTGTTGACTTTCTTCGAAATTGCAGCACAGAAATTGGCCATACGACCTGGGAGCAGGAGTAGGCCGTTCAGCCCTACAAGCCTGCTTCGCCATTCAATAAGATCATGGCCGATCTGATTGTAACCTTCCACCTACCCTGATAACCTTTCAACCCTTGTTAATCAAGACGATCTAGCTCCATCTTAAAAATATTCAAAGACCTTAAGGACAGGTAGATAAGGTGGTTAAGAAGGCATATGGGATATTTGCCTTTATTAGCCGAGGCATAGAATATAAGAGCAGGGAGGTTATGCTGGAACTGTATAAAAAGCTGGTTAGACCACAGCTAGAGTATTGCAGTTCTGGAACTCTTGCCTTTCCTTAGCTTAATCAATTTTAAACTGGAGAAAAACACTTACCCACTACACAGCAATCAGCTCTCAACTTTGTGCTGACGTCACTTTTTGAAGCTTCCCCACATTCGCGCTGATTCTGATCTCTCCACCGCTCTCTTGTGCTGTCTTGTGATGTCACTCTTGTTATTTTCAACAAGAACTGACTGCAGGACACTCCTCCCAGACTGCTTCACCACGATGCTGACTGCAGGACACTCTTCCCAGACTGCTTCACCACGATGCTGACTTCAGGACACTCTTCCCAGACTGCTTCATCACGATGCTGACTGCAGGACACTCTTCCCAGACTGCTTCACCGTGATGCTGACAGCAGGACACTCCTCCCAGACTGCTTCACCACGATGCTGACTGCAGGACACTCTTCCCAGACTGCTTCACCACGATGCTGACTTCAGGACACCCTTCCCAGACTGCTTCAGCACGATACTGACTGCAGGACACTCTTCCCAGACTGCTTCACCGTGATGCTGACTGCGGGACACTCTTCCCAGACTTAATGCCCGTTTTCTCCTTGTTTTTTATTGTGTGAAGCTTTCAGGAATTTTCCTACATGAAAGGCACTATCAAAGTTCAAATGACTTTTTTTTTGCATAATATTATTGTGAATTTGTCTCTGTTTCAGCCAACCTGACACAACTTATCTCACAGACTATCGTGCACTGGTCTCAAGAGTCGTACCTTCAAGATCCAGAACTCATTAAAACCATGTTCAGCCTGTTGCGCCGGCAGTATGATGCGATTGGTGAGCTGCTGCAAGCTATGCGGAAAGCATATACCATCAGTGCGGCCTCTGTCCAGGAAACTGTCAGTCTGCTGGTTTCCCTGGGTCGGATTCGATCCCTCCTCAGTGTGAGAATGGGGAAGGAAGAAGAAACACTTATGATTCGCGGATTAGGGTATGGATATGCTTTGCTTTTTTTTAATTGGCTGACGTAGTTTGAAAATGCCCCTGATATTTTATTGCATCAATAATAACAGCAAATATCTTCCCAAATTAACGTAGCTACAGGGTTCTCATTTCCTCTCTGAAAATGAAGGACTAATAAGTGCAGAGTTGTAAAATATAAGCATAACAATCATGGCAGAGAGGACTGAAAGAGCTCTCCCCAATGGCTCAGCAAAGAGATCTAGTCAGTACTTGAGCCGTACCCAGAACCCAAGTTTGACACCTGGTCTATTGTTAGTTAGCCAATGTGAGCTGGGGTAGTGCTACAATTGGTCTAATTTTCACTGAGTTAAAGAAGAACGAAACTGATCGGACTCTGACTCCTGATCACTATCCAGTATGCACGAGGATAAGATCTGACTTGGCTTTATTGCTGTTTGGTCAAATGGCCTGTGAAGGCGTCAATGATAACCTCTTGGGTGAGATACAAGAGACTGCTCAGTGCGAGTCGAAGCAGACTGCCATCATCCTCAGAGAAAGGGGGAAAGTGAGAGAATTGTTGACAAAAGAAATCAGATTTAGCATTGAAAACTCTTACTTCAGGTAATTCATAGCTCAGAAATATTCTCTGGTGCTCATTTCAGTTTCAACCAATTTAAGATAAACAGTTGAGCTTGTAATGTGGCTCATTTACACTTGCTAGAGATGACATACATTCATACTCAGGGACCCATTCTCTGCAAACACAAGGAAAACGTTCAACCCTTTTGTCTTTTTTGAATTGCCCAGGAGCTTGGAGGGCTATGGTTTCCTATTGTTTTCTCCATGGCAACGCCTCGAACAATCAGAGTCAGCTTGCCAACCATCAGCACCCTTTTCTCCTGGAGTATAGATTGTTGTGATCATTTGAAATTTGGCATTCTTGCGTTTGTCCTGATGAGTGCAAGATGAAAAGTTTCAGCAACATGTCTCCTTTTTCAGCAATTTCAGTCTCGCTATTTTATACCCTTTAGGGATATCATGAACAACAAAGTATTCTATCAACATCCAAACTTAATGAGAGTGCTAGGTATGCATGAGACTGTCATGGATGTCATGGTGAACGTGCTTGGAGGAAATAAGTTACAGGTAATTTATACACGGCAGATAAATGTCTTTACAGAATTGAAATGCCCTTAAGGAGATTTTATATGGATCCTCAGTATTTTTATCCACGATTTGTTTATTAATATCTTAGCGACGCAACATGAATGGTGAAAATCTGCCTATTAACCACTTAACCTACGTACCTGATCAATAAATCTGTGCAAAAAGTAACTGGTCAGAGCAATTGGAATTTAAATCTGTGCACTTGAATGGGTTTTGAGCGAGTTAAAAATCTTATCCTTACATTGGCCATGCCGTTTGTTCTACGAAAATTACTGCCTATTTCCCCACTCACAGGGCAGGATTAGGGGTTTTGGGTCAGGACTCGGCATCAGGGTTGAACATGGGAAACAGTCAGCCTGTGGTGATTTTGCCCGAATTGACCAATAAGTGGCAAGAAGGCTGGCTCGCCAATCAAATATTGATTTGATTGATTGATAGACAGACGGATAGATAATTGGTTTATTGAGAAACCATCATATGGAAATAAATAATCCTAATTAGTGACAGTTATTAAAACTAAAAATAAAGTATGAAATAATAAAAGGATTGCACAATTATGATCATTTCAGTATACAAGTAGTTACAATATGTTGCAAAACGCAGGTCTGCTTTAAGGAGTAGGAGTAAAAGCCTTTGTATTAAAATCCATAGTTCATATGTTGTCAGGTTGAGTTAATTGCATTCTCAATCATTTACATTCTATTTGTGAGTTTTATAAAGACAGCGGGTCTGCTCTGGAAGCTGAAGAGCCAATAAGATGCTCTCCAGCTCGGAAGAAGCTGCAGCCTGCAGTTCAGAGGGGCCATTGTTGAGGACTTAAAGGCCTGCCTGGAACGCTGGCCTCCAACAGCTGGACTAGCTCCAGCGACTCCCAGGGGCTCCACAGGCCAACTGCAAAATTCTTGCTGGCTTCTGACGATAGGCCTTAATGGGCCATTTAATCCCCTGTTGCATTCTTCTTCTCTTCGATAAAAGCGTACCCATCATACACAAGGATTGGTGAAACAATAACGTGGGTTCTTAATTTGAAGATAAGACTATATATAGATAGAGCGACTGCTATACATACATCTTGCTCCGAGTCCTACTGCTCTCAGACTGACTATAAGTCGGGACTACTGCATCATGCTCTGTTGATTGATGGCAGTTTAAGATACGCTCCCTTAAAAGTACACGTACATCATATTGCAACATTGACTACCCATCACCCAGGGGCTGGATGGTGGTGGCAAACCAATAAGTCACAAGACTGTGTGAATTCTTGCACCCTCTGCCTCCATACTCCTGTCCATAGTTTGCAAAGTAAATTATCATGAGAGTGTACCATGTGTTCTATCAACCTAGTTGATTAGAAATAATTTACCAGTAGACCAAGTCAGGTCCTACACACCTTGATTGTGAAAATCCTGCCCTAATAGCCTATCCACTGTCAGCACAGTTGCTCCGGTCATTGTTTACAGGTGTGACATCTTGCACCTTCTTCCCAGGAATTTCAACCTGAGCTTCACTGTCCCCATAGCAACCAAGCAATTGAGGCTTGTTGTCGGGCAGGATTCAGAGCAGGCCACATGACCCCTTCACTACTCCATTTTTACCTTAACCAGTCAGTCCCAAAACATAACATACTTATAAACTTTATATTCGTAACCATCTCTGTCTCCAAATATGCTGTCAGAACAGCTGAGTATTTCCAGCATTTTCCTTTATTCACCCTTTCTGATTTCTGTCCACCACCCCACCTTCGTTACTGCAAATGTTGATTGTATGTGGAAGGTGAGCTTGTTTAAAGGACACAGCATGTAATTAAGATCATGAAACTAAATGCGTTACTTCCCCCTGTTAAATGTATTTAAGGAAATGGGACGTCTGTGGAGCTAAGTTCAAATACCAATCTTGACTTGTTTTCAATTGAGCTGGTCGCCTGCTGGAGAGATGAGGAGCTGGTTAGGGTAGCTCTTCACCTTATGCAATCATGTAAACTGAGAGGTAGTGAAACGGAAGCTATAAAAATTGGGAGGAATGTAAAACAAGTTGTTGATTTGCAATCTCCCATTTTACATTATTGCACAAAGTCAAAATCTATCCCATTGAGAGATGAGAGTCTGTTCCTGAACTAAAGTGCACCTCTTGTCTTAACTATCATTCATCTCTGATAAGATGAATATTTAAAAGAGAGGTAACTTAATCAAAAATTTATTACAAAGGACATTAAACGAATGGACCCCACGTTATTTGACTTTTTTCCTTCCGATCTGTGTTTTGTAATATGGATAGATTCTAAAGGGGGAATTTAACTCTCTGCCACAGATGAGGCTGAATTTTAGTCATTAGCGTTTAAATTTTGCGATTTACTTTTAACGTTGTGCTGAGCAATGATTCTGCTTTTTTGCCATTTTTAGGAGATCACGTTCCCCGAAATGGTGGCAAGCTGCTGTCGATTCCTCTGCTACTTCTGTCGCATTAGTCGCCAAAACCAGAAGGCCATGTTTGATCACCTCAGTTACTTGCTGGAAAATAGCAGTGTTGGACTGGGTACCTAGTTTAATTTTAACCAACGAGGTCGTTTCATGTGAATATAGATGGGTGTCACAACACTGACATTGTGCTCAGAGGTCAAGGGGTAGGCAAGAACTCTAGTTCCTACGGTCCACCTATGCAAAGGACTGAGGTTTTTTTCTCTCCTTACCTTTCGGTAAGGCAGTGGGGGGGACGCATTTCAGATTCCCGATTAGCGCATGTTGCCCATAAAATGATGCTTAGACAACTTGATTTTGTAATGATTCTTTATTGAAGTGCCCGCTCAGGCACATGGCTCGGAGAGGTGTAAAAGGGCCACCCTTTAAAAATAAGGGGTCTCCCATTTAAACGGGGGATGAGGCGAAATTATTTTCACTCAGAGGGCCATGAGTCTTTGGAACTCTCTTCCTGGAAAGACGGTGGGAGCTGAGTCTTTGAATACTTTTAATGCAGTGCTGGTTAGATTTTGGTAAGCAAGGGGGTGATAGGTTATTGGGGGTAGGCAGGATGCAGATTTGAGGTTACTGTCAGATCAGCTCGAGGGGCTGAATGGCCTACTCCTTGCTCCTTGTTCGTGTGTTTGTGTGTGTAACATTTTCAGTGAATTTTACATGGAAGTTTTCTAGCCACACTTCATTAGCCAGTATGCTGTGTTCCATTGGTAAATTTTAGGGAAAGGCTGCCCTCTATTGTATGAATATCAAAATTCAAATATGTTTCCCTGTGTGAGTTCTATTGTCTTAGTGACATGGTTACATTATGTTTATTGGCTGCTTAATGCTGATGAGTTTGATGCTAGTGGTAGAGTTTGTATCTCAGTAATCTTTTTTATTCTCCACATGTAGCATCGCCCAGCATGCGAGGTTCTACTCCTTTGGATGTGGCAGCTGCCTCTGTAATGGACAACAACGAGCTTGCCCTGGACTTGCAGGAACCTGACTTGGATAAGGTAATACATCTGATGTGAGGAATGGCGTTCCTGTTTATGTCCTGGAGCGTGGGTACGTCCTGCTGGGAGTGTACTGTCCCCATGGCACGCTCTCAGCACTTAAATTACTCTGGGGCCTCATTAAAATTAAGCAGGCAAAGAATGAGTGCAAATGGGCACTTCAGAAAGAGAATGTGAAATCTGGGTGCATTGTCGCCACCTCAGTCCATACATTGCTGAGTAGGAAGCCTACTAAAGCTTTGAAGAATTATTAACATTTACTAATGCACTGTGTGTCCATTTAGCTGGCTTGAATTTGGACATTATTTTTTTCTCTTCTGAGACAATCTTTTGCTCAACTATTGGCATTGTTCATCTCTCTACCTATTTAATCTACACTCTGTTACTGATGCCAAAATCAATTCTGCTGGGAAATGGCTGGGATGCCAGCAGTTCCTTAAGCTCCACTACAATCTGTGTTGGGGAGAGCTGGTGCGAGGGCAAAGTTGTGCGGAGCAGTAGGTGGAGGACAAGGGAGGTTAAATGTGGGTACGAGGAATAATGATGCAAGGATAAGAGAAGTTGGTTTGGTTTAAAACCTCTCTTTTTGTCCTGGGTGCATGAAACAGGTATGTAATTGGGGAGGGTTGGAGGGGAAGGTGTGGAGTTCATATTATGGGATGATAAATGACCCAAGAGAGAGCCAGTGAATGAATTCAGCAGCTTTAAACCACCTTCACTGTCGTGTGCTTTTGTCCACACTACAAAAGTGACTACACTCAAGCGCTTATTTGGCTGTAAGCACTTTGTGGCATCCAGAGGTCGTGAAAGGTGCTATATCAATACAAGTCTCTCCTTTCTGCCTCCAAATAATCCCTTGCGGATTACTAGTGGAGTGGAGGGTGTTGGAGGTAAGTGTTGGAGGCAGTAACTCACTCAGAATCGCTGCTGCCTCCATCACAATGAGTAACACGCTAACAACATCCTGTAGCAATCCCAAACATAGCAAAACATTTCCTTTGCTCAGAAAGTCAAAAATTGGGACCTATCTTGACAATACCAGCATGAATTTAAAAATGAATGCCATCTTCGCAGGAGTTCTAAAGTCAGTATCATCAAGTGTTAATGGGAGCAGTTGATCCCTGAACTGTAGCCAGTGCTATAATGGGAAATCCGAACGCAGAGGCCTCTGAAAGTCAATTGTTTGAAATTGATGTTGCTGCATCATGTGCTCAAGTGCTGAAACCAGAAAACCCCTCGAGGAAGCTCGGCTACAGTACTAGAACAAACAGATAAAAGTAATCCCCTGCAATGCATCTGTTTGAGGCACTCTTTTAAAGCAGGGTCATGCTGATTTTCAACTAAACAAAAAAAAATACTCAAACCAAGAATGGATTTTTAGACCAAACTGTTTCACATTCATCCGCAGAACTTAAAAATACGATAACTGCTAATATGTTTGTGAATAGGTTTTAATTGTACAGATTTGTGATTTTGTTCCTTCATTTTTCCTGTGAAGAATATTACAATGGCGTTGAAATTAGCTTGAATGTGAAACTGCTCATCTTTAATTTAGTGTGAAATAATTTATTTGGTCACTGATCACACTTCACTCGTGGAACATAGCATCTCCTCCTTACTTATTAACCTCAGTTAGTGCCATGGTTATGTCAGTTTAAGTCCAAATGTAACAAAACTGAACAAATGTATAGATATATGAGCAATGACAAATATGCTCATAATGACTTTGCTAAATATGAAATACCTGTAATTTCACTGTTTTGGTAGAGATGGTTGGCTTACAAATGTCCGTTTTGTTGTGACTATATAAGGTGGAAACGGGATTTTAAAACCTCATTACGAAATGATATAATTAAAATGGATAGGTAATTTAAAAAGATGTGAATGACAAAAACTAATGTTTACATTTGACAGGTTGTGACCTATCTGGCTGCCTGTGGTTTACAAAGCTGCCCCATGCTAGTGGCTAAGGGTTATCCTGATATTGGTTGGAATCCCATTGAAGGGGAACGTTACCTGCTTTTCCTACGATTTGCAGTGTTTGTAAATGGTAGGTTTGATGTCTTGATTTTTTATTAGGGCTGTATGGTAAATTTTGAGAAAAGTTTGGATTAATCATGGTAAAATATTAAAAGTTATAGATATCATAGTTAAAAGTCATGAAAAGATATGTCTTATAACATCAGTTTGCTATTTTTCTATTGTTTTTATCTCCTTCCATTCCTCTTTTATTCTTTCTCTCTCACTCATGTTTCTCCTGTAGCTGTGGCTCCCCATGCACCACTTTCCCCTGTTTGTCTGTAATGATGATGCCACCACTGATAAAGGTACACCATCAATAGGTGTGCTGATGTGTTACAGTTCACTTGGGGAGTTCAAGTTGCTGTAGTAACATGCACTTTCACAGACATGTTGTAGCCTGGAGCTACAGATAGTGATGGTAGAGGCTCCAACACTTTCTCCATCACATGGTTGACCAGGAATCTTTCCCACTCTTAACACCTGCCACGTGTTGGAAGGATTTACAGGTTGATACTCAACCTGATTGGCCACATTATGAACACACCTTCCTTGGACATCAAGTCCTGGGGTGGGATTCGAACCCAGAGCTTCTGGTTCAGAGATCGGGACACTACCCACTGAGCCACAAGATCTCATCAGCAGTTGGTAAGGAGAGCCAAAAGCACTTATGGGACCCACAAAAATATCGGCTGCTGATACCATTAGATCCAGAAGTTATTGACTTTATATTAGAGACTGCTGTCAACAGCAAGAGAATTGTGTATTGCACTGTCAGATTTCCCCCAACAAAAATCTTTCTCTCCATCTTCACTTCTGTTCTTCTTGCTTTCCTCTCTGTTTCATTCCCTGCTCCTTTACTTTTCTTTTCAAACTCTCAATTCCTTTCATTTCCCTTTTCCGCCCCCAAAAATGTCCTTCCTATTTTTAACTGTTTCTCCTGTTGGTCAGTAATTGAACAGTAGAGTGTACAGTGTTGACAATGAAAACAATTGGGCAAAGAGAGGCACTTGAGATGGGCAGTAGAGGGAAGGCGGTTGGACTGGGACTTGGGTAACCAGGCAAACGGGCTGGAAGAGGCAGATATTGGATATTAGACGAGGCAATACAGGAGCATTTTGACTTAAAAACAAAAAACTTGGATGCTGGAAATCCAAAACAAAAACAGAATTACCTGGAAAAACTCAGCAGGTCTGGCAGCATCGGTGGAGAAGAAAAGAGTTGACGTTTCGAGTCCTCATGACCCTTCAACAGAAGTTCTGCTGAAGGGTCATGAGGACTCGAGACGTCAACTCTTTTCTTCTCCACCGATGCTGCCAGACCTGCTGAGTTTTTCCAGGTAATTATGTTTTTGTTTAGCATTTTGACTTATTCTGCTGTAGGGGGCAGTTTAACATCATGGACCCCAACCAAACAGGTGGCACCACAACTGTACCATCAGCTGCTGATATTTTCTATTCTTTAAAAGCATTAAGTCTCTGAAGCTGTGACAAGTACAGCATTGCTCATGATACTTACAATGAATTATAAATGTATTTCTTTTCTTTAGGACATTAGACCTAAAGTTTTAAATGCAATATGGAAAACCATACATTTAATTACTAAATTGACCACAAAATCTGTTAAAAATACTTATTGTACTATGCAAATACCAATTTTAGCTTGGGCAACCTAATTAGTGATAAGATTACTGGACTAATGCTGCCGGAACATGAGTTCAAATCCCGACACGCCAGTTGAGGAAGTCAATTAATTAATAAAATCTAGAATGAAAAGTAATGGTGATGATGGAACTATCAGATTGTCATTCAAGTGACAATAGACATAGACTGAAATTGTGGATGGTGGGTTTGGAGGTGTATACTTGTACAAAACTTCACTAAATGTAAATGTGTGTAAAGACTGGCACCAGTTCTAAGCTCCACCAAGTAGCTTTCTGGATTATGACAGGAAGAGGCAGAATTTGGGACAGGACCAAGTTAGGCGCAGTTTTTGCCATGTTTAGTCCACACCAGGGTTTCCTGAAATATGGAAGCTGGGCTTGTGTTCATCCCTTTCACTGGTGACATCATGAGAAGAGGTGGGACTGGTCGAGTGGTGGGTAAATGGCATCTTGTGGAACTCCTGGTGGCACCACTATTTCCACTGCACACTTCACATCTGTATGAGGCAGCAGGCGTCTAGTACTTTGCCCGGATTTGGGATGGGAAGTAAAATTGAAAAGCTGTTTTCCTTACAGATACCGTCATTTCTGGAAAAAGGGGTCATGAAAACTCCTCTTTGGGCATTAGCAGCTTGCCTAACCTATGAATTCCCACACCCGGCTCTTCACTCTCTATCCAATGGCCCCACTGCTGGGCCTTTCCTGGCACGTGCCTCTTTCCAATGTATGGCTCAGGAATTACAATGAAGTCAATGTTGCTTTGGGGCCAGTGGATAGAAGTCCTGCTCTGCCATGGGGTTATGCGTTTTCAAGGCCACCATTTTGGACAACTGAACAATGGTGATTGGAGGCAGGAAACAAATGGGAATTTCAGGGAGGGGGTGGGGTGGGGAGAGCAGGATTGGTGCGGTGCTCCTAATTAAATCAGGAGGCTTGAAGGGCATGTGTAGAAATTTGCAATAATCTATAAAACGTACTAATTACTATCATGTTGTTGAATAAGTAAACAAAAATAGAGTATTTGGAAAAACTAGATAACAACAGAATCTATTCTCAGAGAAAATGAAGCAGGCAAAGCTTAAAGTCAAAATGAGAATATCATTTTTTATATTGGTGCTGTTAGCTTGAACCTCTCTTCCATCCTCCTCACCATCTCAAGCCACCTACCTACAAGTCACTGTTAGCGACTTTGGTCTGTAAAGACTTCACACAAGTGAAAGAGATGAGCACAGCCCTCCTTTCTTAGTCTCACCTGCCAAATTCATCCTATTCTGTAAACCTTCCTGGAATAGCCTCTCTCTTTTGACAAAATAACAAAAGAGTAAAGCACTCAGCAGCAGAATTAGCACCAGCGTTCATGGCCGATCCACAATTGGGAATTAAATATGTCACAAAAATATGTCACTAAAAAGACACTGGAGCAGGGGCACTTTAACTCACTCAATACCCATTCATTCACGTAGAGTTAAAATCAGGCCCAAAGTTAGAGTTTGCACAGCTCTCCTTTCTTAGTCCCACCTGCCAAATTCATCCTATTCTTCTGCAAACCTTCCTGGAATAGCTTCTCCCCTTTGACAAAATAAAGTGACCACTTGAAATAGTTAACATAACTTTAATCTTTAACCCGGGGAGATTTCATTCTGAAATAGCACTGCCTGGGGGTGGGAGCAGGGTTATCTTACAACACTGGCAATCATAGTGGAAAAACCTGTGGAGGACCTACTGTTCTCAGAATAAATGACACGTGCTCTGAGAGTTCGAGTTCCATTGTGCAACTACCCACAGCAGCCAGGTCATGACTGACAGCCGCAGCTGCCATTATGAGACTTAAGGTGCAAACTGTGATTGGCAGTGCCTGCTACAGGTGTCACTCGAAATCCAAGACGGTGCCTGGAGGCAAGTCACGCTGGATGCCATATTGGTAAGGGCATTAGTGAGTGTGCGATGAATGCCCGCTGGAAGTATGCAGAAAAGGAAGGTCGTGATTCCAATCGACATGCAATGCGGATTTGCACCAGGTCTGCCACTTTGGAGCTGAATGCTCCAGGGAATGCCCTTTCTTAGTCATGCACAGCTGAACATGTGTTCAGCAGCTGGAAGGAACCCCCCCCCCATCCCCTGCCAACCAAAGGGATCATTTACCTACCAGTTAATTGCTGGTTGATTTCTTCTGGCTGTTGCTGCATTTCTACAGGTACATGGTGCTTTCTATTGTTGCAAAAGTCTACAGGGAGTGGTGTGGCAAGTGTTGAAGGACTTTTTGCTGACTTCAGGCTTCTGCACAAACCAGTTGCTCTCACACAAGGGTGCAATAGTAGACATGCCGCCTCCCCCCCCACCACCACCACCACCAACCAACCTTGAATAGAGCATGACAGGGAGTTTGAACAGAGGGCGTGCAGAGTAAGGTAAGCTGCTGGCAGCGGGAGGAGGAGGAAGAGGGTGCAGAAGGGCTCTCAGCAGGAGTCCAGGATGATCAGGGAGCAATCCTCCGGCCTGAACCTCACTGAGGAACAGCGTATGAAAACTCTGCACTTAGATTTCAGTGAGGAGATCCTTATCAGTCAGCTGCAGCAGCTAAGGTTATACCACAGAGCATTGCCAGTGGCTGTGAAGGTGACCATGATGATAAAACGTTATGCACTGGATACTTTCCAGGCTGGAGGTGGAGGTGCTTGCTATCCATTGTTGTGTAAGGGAGGTCACTGATGCTCTCTGTTCAAAGATAGACAGCTACATTTCATTTCCTTTTGGCAGAGAGTGGAAGGCTGAGCGAACAAGCAGCTTTGTGAGAATTGCAGGCTTCACCATGGTGACAATGATTGCACATGCATCACTTTGTGGATGCCAGATATTAACTCTGCCTTATGCAGGAACTGAAGGCGATTCCACTTCCTCAATGTATAGCTGGCGTGTGACCGTTCTCAGAGAATCATAGGGCAGAATTTTCCCATTGGCGTGGGGGGCGTGCCCCACACACCTGTATGTAAAATGATGCGCGGTGACATCAGGCGAGCATCCTGATGTCACCGTGCGTCATCGCGATATTTCAATGGGCGGGCACGTGTTGACCAATGAGCGCCTGCCATTAATTAACGGGCCACTTAAGGCCCTGGAGGCGCCAATCGACAATGACTTTTCAGCGCCCGTGTGATCTTCATGTCGGCGCATGGGCACAATGGGTAGGCAGGTGGGACACATTTGTTAAAACCTCATCCACGGGCGGGATAAGAGGGCTCCCTGGGGTCGTGCGTGTGCTCTGTCAAATATTGATGTTTCAAAGTTACCGATACTTGCCTGTGTGATCTGCAATACTTCAAAACGCATCCCAGCAGCTTTGTCTGGACTCTCAACCTTCAGGCCAGCACTCTGCAGTGAGGAATCCTTTTACTGGCCTGCATGTTTCAGGAAGCCTTCCCCTAGCCTGGGAATGGGAGCTGAACTCTCCACTGGAGGCACCTCCTCTGATCGGAAGGGAGGGCTAGAAGGGGGAGGAGCCAGGAGTGCACATTCAGCCTCCAGGGGAGCCACCTTTGGGAGGTGAGGCACAGGCACAAGGGGTGCAGGGCCAAGAGGTAGCCCAAGGCAGAAGACGCCACTATCCTGCTACCAGGGTTTACAGGCAGCGAAGCAGCTACTTCAATATGTCTGAGGTGTAGTGCCAAAGGAGCCTCAATCTCTCAAGGAAGACAGTCAACTATATCTGTCAGATGATTGGCCCTGGGATCTCCGCTACCTGTGTGGGTGGACACCCCATGCCAGTGGCTCTGAAGCTCACAGCTGCCCTCAACTTCTAGGCCTCTGGCTCCTTTCAGGGCTCAGTGGGTGATCTTTACAGAGTCTCCCAATCAGCTGTCCACACTTGTGTCAAGCAGGTTACAGACGCTCTGTTCAGACGGGCATTGACCTTCATCCACTTCCGCTGGGACCAGGCAAGTCAGACACAGTGACCCAGAGGCTTCACGGCCATTGCTGGCTTCCCCCGTGTCCAGGGTTCCAAAGACTGTACACATGTGGCCATCAAGGCACCAGCAGGTGAGCCCAGTGCCTTCACCAACAGGAATGGCTTCCACTCCATGAACGTGCAGATAGTGTGTGATCACAGGATGCTGATTCTACAAGTCTGTGCAAGGTACCCAGGCAGCTCTCACGACGCCTACATCCTCAGACACTCCCAGGTGCCGAGGCTCTTCAGTGCTCCAGCCCGGCTGGATGGTTGGCTGCTGGGTGACAAGGGCTATCCCCTCAGAAGGTGGCTCATGACGTCTCTCCACCATCCAAGAACAGAAGCTGAACAGCGGTACAATAGGAGCCACAGCACCACAAGGGCTTTGGTGGAGAGAACCATCAGTCTTCTCAAGATGTGCTTCCGATGCCTGGACCACACAGGGGGTGCACTCCAGTACCCTCCAGATCGTGTCTTGGTGATAGGGGTTACATGCGGCACTCTCCACAATCTTGCACTGGAAAGGGGGGACACAGTGGATGAAGAAGATGTAGAGGGAGTGGCTGCGGCTGCACACGATGAGTCCAGCAGTGAGTCCGAGGATGAGCACACAGGAGAACGCTGAGGGAGTAGACGCTGACCCGGGCATACTCCAGGGAGGCCGGGACACCCGGGAGGCTTTAATCCAATGAACCTTCAGCTAGCACACCACAGATAGACCTCCCGGACAAGCCTGGGCTGTAGGCTCCATGCTCAATACCTAAATGCAAAATCTGCCTGTTAAGAAACATTAACTAAGGTCCTTGTAACAAAGCTGAAAGTCCCAGCAAACACTCATTACATTATTGGAAATCATCCACCTGCAGAAGAGGCACCCTCAGCCGTGGTGAGATGTCTGAATTTAATATTACGACCAAAGAAACTTAAGGAAACAAAATGAGAAAGGTGTTAAAAATCATACCAACTCATAAAGACCTCATCTCGGGCCAACACAAAAGCACCAGTGATAAACCGGTGGTGTGCCTAAGGTGCCTTATGTTTACATTTCCAGGTGCTACGTCTTAGTGCTGACCCCTCGCTGGGAGTGGTATCTGAGCCAGCCTGCTGACCCTGCTGTCCTGTTGGCCTCGATGACCTTGGCGGACGTCCTCTGGCCCGTGGAGCCTGTGCTGGCCCCGCCTGGGAGGGAGCTGCCAGTTCCACAGCTGGCATCTCCCCAATTGTTGCAGCCTCACCAGATGCTACAGTCACTGGCAGAGGGGCGGAGGAGCTGCTGCCCTCATCCGGAGTGCCCTGAGAGGAGCCCGCAGAGACGCCAGGCAGCTGCTGCGCCCACGTGAGGTCGCTTTGGACCTCCCTGCTCACCATGGATGGATGGGCACCGAGCAGGGAAACTTGGTGCCCAGATCATCTCCCACACTGGCACTGACCAGCTGAGGTCAATGTTAATGTGAGGGCTTGCTGGTCAGAGCATATCCCCAGGAAGCCCTGATTGGTCTCCTGGAGGAGCCTCTCCAATGAGAGTCACCACTCTCTTCATGGAGGACGCATGGTGCTCGGACATGAGGCTCATTGCTTCGGTGATAGTCTGTGTGGACTCCTCCACCACGGAGACCAAGCCAAGCATAGCCTCATGTATCTCCCCCAGATGCTTCCGCACACCCAGCCACATTTCCTGCAGCTGCTGTGTCATGGACGACTCCAGAGACACATCATCAGGTATCAAATGAGCATATGCCTGGTCCCCTGCAGTCCTCCGACTGCTGGCACCATGGGCACTCTCTGTCTCTGCCAGCTCCTCCAGCAACTGTGAAGTGCCCTCAATGCTGTGCCCTGGGGCACTAGCTGATTTTATAATTCTCACTGAAGTGCTAGTACCTGCGCTGGTGCCTCCCTGGCGGAGATGGTGAGACTTCAGAGCCCTCAGATGTGAGAGGGGGCATCTGCTGCTCCTCCTCCTGGCCCTGCTCTGCTGATGCTGAAAGGAAGAACAAGGACGTTGGATCAGTTAACGTGGAGACAATGTCAATGTGTATCCCTGCCCCCTGGCTCATTCTGCGCTCATCCTTCCATAAGCAATGGTCAAGCCATATTGCAAAATTAAATCACTGAACATTCAGCACTGCCATGGCTGTTGGGAGAACAATGGTGACCTCAGTGCTGGGCATAAATACCTGCCCGTGTCACCCCAGCCTCACCGACACCGGTGAACCTGGGCACATGGCACCTCTCCAGATCTAGGGCCTCCTGCTCGAAGCGACTGAGAATCGCCAACTGTGTCCTCCCTCCGCCAGTCCTCACCCGCTGGGTGGCATTATGTGCATTCTTCTCCTGAAAAGTGCGACTTGTACCTGGATTCTCTCTGCGGACAGCCCACCCCAACCAGAGTGGGACATTGAAGGGCTCCAGTGCCTCCTCACCCTGCTGCTGCCGAACACTCTCACAAAGATGCTAGACCTGTCCCCACCCCCTCGGCCATATGCTGCCTACATCGCATTAGGCACCACACGGTCTAACCTTCAATAGCAAGGAGGCGCAAGCACATGGAGCACAGAGGACAGCAGATCGATCGGTGCCACACCACCTTGAAGCTCCCCTCCCAGCATGTCATCACCCTGACTTTGACATGTCCTGGAGTTC